>NC_026001.2:7204701-7391267 GCF_000442705.2 Elaeis guineensis
GATCCTCTACAGTACTATGATGCACTGTACGGACCACGATGCAATGCATTGTGCATACCATCCATCACATGATGGACGGCTATACATGACTGCACGCACGCATCGTCCATCATACGATGGATGGCACACACCGTGCATCGCACTACAGAGAATTCGCACGTCAGTATATTAATAGAACTATAACATCATCAAGAACAAAATCTTATGACGCAACTGACAACACTCCCTTGCATTGATCATGAGAAAGGCGATGACAATGATTTCATTTTCTAGAGATGGTTAAAAATTATTTTTTTGAACTTAATATTGATGTCATGCTAATGGAAAAGGTATACAATACAATATCCATCCAATAGGACTTATTCTACAAAGTGGTCCACTAAAGATTAATCAGCTAGGATAGCTTATGCATTACATTCTTTCATCAACATGATGTCGATTGGTTCCAAAAAATAATGTTTGTATATCTCCAATAGATCCTAATTCATGCTATGCTGATGAAAGATACTTGTTGCACCAATCCTACATTTTTTTATTTCTTTGATGGAGAAGTTCTAGGTGGTCCACTTAATGGTGCAAGCCATATCAAGCAGTTGTTCTGCCATTCCTTTTTCATCAACGCGAAATCAACCGAGTTCAAAAATAATATTCAATTATATCTGTCACAGTGACTAGCTAATGTTATGCTTATAGAAGATGCATATCAGAATTATTATAAGACATGTCCTATAATTAAGTGGATTACTGAATATTTTTTCCAGGAATAAAGTGATGCACCTTTCACATGTAATCTACTTAAATTATACCAGCTAAGATAGCTATTGTCTCGTATCTTTTTCATTAGAATGATATGAGTTGACTTCCTATCATCAGGCTTTAGATGGAAAAGAAGGGATGGCCAATTGTTGGGGCTGAGCTCTCCATTATGACCCGGAGGAGGTTACAAATCATATCCTTTTTCACTGCAAGCTTTTATTTAGAAGATTTGCAGTAAAATCAAAGTGAAACTGAAACTAATTAACGATATATAGATTTACTGTACTATCTGCTATGGACTCAGCTGAGGAAAAGAGTGCCAATTTAAAGCTTGGGAGTGGATGGAACAAATTAAATTTAGCTACTTGCTGGTGCATATAGAAAGAAAGAAACCATCAACTTTTTCTTAGAAGGTGGGGCTTCTACTTTTCATAAAATGCCTTCGTTATTTGCTAATCGAGTTTGTTTCTGTTTACAGATAAAGAGATCTTTGTAATGTGAAGTGTTCAGAGATTAATTTTGGTGACTAATGTGGATCACCCTTATTACTCTCCTACTCAAAAAAAAAAAAAAAGTTCGGAGGGTTATGAAAGAATTTTGAGCAATATATCATATCGAACATGGCCATGAAAGTCTGGCAGACGCATCTTATTTTTCCACTTTTGAACCAAGACAGTTGACTATTATACTCTTATAATCCTTTGTCTGAACTTCTTTTAGGTCCTGTAAATTTTCTGAATCTGAGTAAATTTGTTTGGTGGCTGGTTACAGCCTCCATTATCATCAAAAAAAAAAAAAAACATGGCCACCAAACTAATATAACTCTTGGACATAGGAGACTCTTCCGGCTTAGGTTAGACACCTAGCTCAAGATGAGAAAGAGGGTTGTATCTGTTGTGGGCAGACCGCGGGGGATCTCCCTTAATAGTTTCACATCGGGCAAACTTTGAAGTGTCATATGTTTAAATGAGATACGAGCACACCTTCCCTCACGAGACGCTTTTTTCCTCTCCGGAGGACGAAAGAACAAAACCGTGAAGCCGTTTGCGTGACACTGGGCCGGGGAGGAATAACCCTCAGTGGGGCCCAAGGGCCCCAAAGACAACCCCTGGTGGGGACCACGAGGCACGCTCCCTGTCTGGACCTAGCCAGAGCGGACAATACTTCGTGGGATCCGAGGCGGCAGACTCCGACAACCCTTGACACACTGACACATCAGTGGCGCGTCAAGTAGGGGCACCCGTCCCCTGCCTACAGCACATGTCCCTCCAGAGTGGGGGGCTATGTTGTGGGCAGGCCG
Organism: Elaeis guineensis; assembly: GCF_000442705.2. NCBI lineage: Eukaryota > Viridiplantae > Streptophyta > Magnoliopsida > Arecales > Arecaceae > Elaeis > Elaeis guineensis. The sequence continues at coordinate 7,206,758 of NC_026001.2, forward strand.
CGAGGGGACCCCCTTAATAATCCCACATCGGGCAAACTCTGAAGTGTCACGTGTTTAAGTGGGATACGAGCACACCTTCCCTCACGAGGCGCCTTTTCCCTCTCCGAGGGGCAAAAGGACAAAATCGTGAGGCCGTCTACGTGACGCTGAGCCGGGGCGGAATAACCCCCGATGGGGCCCAAGGGCCCCAGGGACAACTCCCGGTGGGGACCACAGGACACGCTCTCCGTCCGGACCTAGGCCCCATCGGGAGTTATTCCGCCCCGGCCCAGCGTCACTCAGACGGCCTCATAATTTTGTCCCTTCGTCCCCCGGAGAGGGAAAAGGCGCCTCGTGAGGGAAGGTGTACTCGTATCCCACTTAAACACATGACACTTCAGAGTTTACCCGATGTGGGACTATTAAGGGGGTCCCCCGCGGCCTGCCCACAGCATAGCCCCCCACTCTGGAGAGGCATGTGCTGTAGGTAGGGGGCGGGTGCCCCTACCTAGCGCGTCACTGATGTGTCAGTGTGTCAAAGGTCGTCAGAGTCTGCCGTCTCGGACCCCACGAAGTATTGTCCGCTCTGGCTAGGTCCGGATGGGGAGCGTGCCTCGTGGTCCCCATCGGGGATTGTCCCTGAAACCCCTGGGTCCATCGGGGGTTATTTCGTCCCGGCCCAGTGTCACGCAGACGGCCTTACGATTTTGTCCTTTCGCCCTCCGGAGAGAGAAAAAGCACCTCGTGAGGAAAGGTGTGCTCGTATCCCACTTAAGCATATGATACTTCAGAATTTGTCCAATGTGAGACTATCAAGGAGAGTCCTCCACGGTCTGCCCACAATAGTATCTATCATAGAATGTTGTAATTTCTTGTGATCACCCAAAGAAATTTTGATAACTAATTATACTTTATTTTTTTTGTATTTAACTAATTATGTGTGTGTAAACCATGTGATACATCTTCTCGGCAGGAAAAGCAAAGCACAACAAAACATAGATAACGGTAATCCATAACTTAATTTCTGTTCCTCCAATCAGTTTTTCTGTATCATGTCAATTACTTGCTTTTTTTGCTATAAAAGGAGCAACACATCATCCGTGCAACTTTTCATCTAACTATTTTATTTATTATTTTTCGGGTAGCATCCCATTCCCACCCACCCCGCCCGTGCTGGAACGAAGGACTAAAAAAATATTTGCACCAAGTGGTTTCGGACCCATGCCGCTTGGAGCTTGTTTTGATATTTGTGCTTGACGGGGTTCAAAATTCTTTAGGAACCCATTCATGATTGGATCGTCCATTTATGTGTGCTCTATACCAATCAAACACCATCCAGATCATATTTTATAGGAAAAAGATTCGATACCCTAAAATTTAGGATCTGAACTGAATCAGAACATGATCAAGCTAGATGAGCTAACAGGTCAGATTCCTATTGAATTGAGCTTCAAGATTTTCAATTTAATTCGATTTAAATATCTTTAAAAAAGATTCCTAACGGCAAAATTTTCTGCAACCAATATTCATCTTAAAGCCTTGGAAGAGAGAGATGCAGCTTCTAGAGACCCAAGAAGCAATATCAAAAATATCTTTGCTAGAATATACCCTGGTGATTGTTCCCCACTCGATCTTTGCACGCCGACAACAACTTAAAATTTCATATTGATGTAATGGAAATGTTCTATGAGAAATTAGCATGGATCTCCTAAGATAGATAGGATGTACCCATGGATGGCCGTTATTATATGATGGATGGCCATCAAATAATGTGCACTGACGTGCATTATACAGCCCGTGATTATATGCAGCTGTCCATGTTATGATGGCGGCCATACATGGGTGTGTGCACTGCAAGGAATCCATGCTCATTAGAAATTTAGGCCCCTTTGGATCACACATCTTATCGCATGGATCGGTAGCCACCCCCTTGGAAACCAGGTGGGTCTCACACAGCTACCCGTACTTTGTCTTTTGTTTCAACCGTGCTCCGTCACAAGCCATCCGTCCAAAAAACTTCAAACGTTCTGCTTGGAACCTAACTAGAGATGGGTCCCATAAACAAGATGCTCCACATTAAACAGGAAGAAAACTATCGATCAAACACACCAGTCTGCATAGAAATCAAAACTAAAGAAAATGACAAAGAAATCCTACATCTAATTACTGGTTCAATCTAAAATCTCAACGATAAGTTTCAGTAGTGCATCACATAAACGTTGTACTCAACAACTGCATCCCCCGATTTGAGATCGAACCAGTGGGTGTGGGCCTGAGCAAAGCCACGGGCGAAGCGGAACAGCCCACTCCCTCCGACGACCGGCATCTCCCGTACCTGCTGGAACGGTGGATTGCGGCCCAGCACGGTGAGCACGCTGCCGTTGTACTTCCCCTCCGTGAACACCAAGTTCATGGCCATGAGCAAGCCCAGCTCCTGCTGGGCCGCGGACGCGTACATCCCCTGGGCCCGGCCCACGGCCTTCGACGTCGGCTCCGGGGCCTCCGTCAGCAAATCATCCATCATGGTGATCATGCCGAAGGCCGACGGAAGATTCATCACCGGCTCGGTGACGCGCACCGCCGTCGCGTTGCGGCCGCTCACCACGTCGTGGAAGTAGAAGTGGAGGTGGCTCACCTTCTGCCTTAGCTTCTTCATATGGGCCCGTCTGGCGAATTGGGCCCCAGCTTTTGTATCACTTAGCCCACAAATGGGGAGGAAGAGGGAGGGGAGGAGGAGCAGCAGAAGAAGAAGAAGAGAGGAAATGGTTGCAGTGGTAGCCATTTTTTCTCTTGTGGTGTGTGATAGGAATGGAACCAACCTATGGCAGAGCTATATTTGTAGAGGGAACAAGTGGGGCGAAGAAAAATTACAAGTACAATAATGTTACTGAGAGGACCAGGTTGTATTGGAGTATGTGGCACAAACTGATTGGCTGGCTCAGCAGGAGCTTTGGTTCTTTTGGAGATTAATGGCCAAGGGGTAGACGTGGTGGATTACATTTAGGTCCGGCAAGGTGCAAACTCCATCATCACGGCAAGAAGTTGATCCAGCCTGCAAGTCTATGACTTGTCGGTGACGACGGGCTCAAGGACTGAGCAGCAAATCCACCACAGAACAGACAACAGCCAAGTCACCAAGTAATGGATGGGAAGAAACCGGGGCCCACCTTATGTAGGGCCGTGTGGCAGGGTTGGATTCGCTGGAACTTGTTGTTTCGTGTTACATAGTTCGTGGTCCTAGTCAATGTTTGAAGGTCTCCAAGACTATGGCACAGGGAGAACTCGCCACATTTCATCTGAGAAAAAGAAATCTACACCGTGGACTTTGACATCATGTCAATGCTATGATGGTTAAATTTCAAATGACTTCGCTTAGCTACCACGTTTTAATGTTCTCATTTGGAGAATTCTATACTTTTCTTGCATGAAGGATTGAAGAACTTTCAAAAGCAAAAGTAGGAAAAGGTGGAGTTCAAAGGAAGTATAAGACAATTTGGATGGTTAGGAATGTTCTCGAGGTCCAGTCTTTTGGTATTGGAAAAAATATGGCATGATCTATTTCGATAATTAGGACATTCATTGGAACAAGGCTAAGGCTGCGAAAGTGATTAATTGGGTTATTAGGAGGCTACTTACTTAGATGATATCTTAATATGGTGGTCCTAACACAATTTAGCATGGGTGAGTTGCACTTAAGGTATAATCATTCAGAAGATTCAAAGTGTCTTTACTCTTCGGGGAAACAAAAAGACAAGAAAAGAAAAGAAAAATGATACAAAGGTCCACTACTGAAGGTCTCAAATTATTAGTATACATTCGGATCATATTCTTGATGGAGCAATCTAATGATCCATTGACATATGGTGCACCAACTTGAAGTTCAATTTTCAAGTTGTGTGCATTTATGTATGCACATGTAAACAGTCAAGGTTCCAAAGCCTGCATTCCTGTATGATTAAGTTCTTGATAATACATTGCATGAAAGTAGGCATATGTGATTTCTTTTTCTTTTCTTTTCAGTTACAAGGGCCCTACATATGGGAATTCAAGGAGTCATCATACATCTAATATTGCATCCTAGATTATCATCATGTATGTTCAATTATCTTAAGCAGCGAATTTTTTGCATCCCAAGGTGGGGCTTGCTTTAAAGTCAAGTAAGTATAACCACATCCAAGAAGCATCTAGAATTGATTCGAGGCAAGATTTTGTGCTTTGAATTTGATATTTGGGTGCACTAGACAGAACTTTAACCACCAGACAACTTTAACTAATGTCTTTGAGATATGGGAGTGTAATAGTAACAAAAAGAATGACTCGATGTAAACTAAAGTGACTTTATCAATAAATTAATTGGGAATATATGGATGCATTTGAGACCACAAACCCCTGAGTCAAAAGTAGCCTGCACAAAGTTAGAGCAAATAACTTCATTTTTTTAAAAAAAAAAAAATCAAATTTCATGAAATAGCAGTCATGATTGTAATCTTCTTTAGCTTTTCAAATGAATTAGATTGATAAGTATATGATCTCATTTATCTAGAAGAATATTTGTAACCAGTAGTAGAGAATTTTATGAGATGTTATAGTGAAAATTCGAATGCCAAAAAGATTTTGATCTGCTAAATGGTACTGTTATTGGTAGCGTACATTCTAGAGAGAGGCTCCATGTTCGAACAATGGAATGAGTTACACAGCTTAGGATGTGATTCATAAAAGCTTTGGTAGAAACATCTTAGCCTATTGTCACAAAGAATTGTTTCAGTTATAGATGGTTTCATATGAATAGAGAACCAGCTGAGAGTGGTTAGTTCATGGATCAAAAGAAGTAGAGGAAGTCATAAAAATGAAGGGATGGTTTCTAGAGGAGCTTACCAAAGAGAACACAAATTTTTGGCAATCATATTTTAGGAGTTGATCATATTTTAGGAGTTGAACATGCTACTTTTGGTGCTTTTTGAAAAATATCATGCAAATTCTCAAATTGTAAAACTACTATATTTGTTCTGCTAAAATGCATCATCAATAACGACTCTCTATTAGAGAATGAGTGAGATGGTATGTGATCATCTTTCATGACATTGCGTCAGATGATTGATAAATTCAGAGTTAAGAATGTAACTTACATTCCAAATTTTTATGTTTAAAAATAAATTTAGAGAATTAATTTTTATAGTTAATATTGTCTTAGGACCTACGAGAGAAAAGGGGGAACCAGATTCTTACCAACAAGTTCCATGATTTGCTGAAGTGTTATATCAAATATTATGATAATTATAATTTTGAAAAACAAACTTATATAAAAATTTTTCTGACATACCATGGAGTGGAGCTCAACGCATAGTTGAAGGGACATGTTAAACTCGACGAGTATCTTACTCTCATGAAGGGCATAGGTGTGGAAGGAGTGCCAGAATGCAATAATTGCAAGCGTGGTTTGTGGAAGGAGAATGTAAAATATTCAAATATTTTCCTGACCATAATACCCCTCCTAGAGAAAAAAGAGAAGGACCAACTAAGCTTGGCTGCAAATGCCAGTAATTTTGCAAGTGGAAATTCACATGCTTCTTTCCCATTATCTTTCCTCTTTATCTCTTCTTTTTTCCCTTTCTAATTTTCTTCTTATCTTTCTTTCAACCATTGTATTTTTTAATAAAATCAAGAACAGAGCTTATCCAAGAATGTCTGAGGGAAGAGATAGATAAGCAAGAGTAAGTGATAGAATCTAATATTTAATTAAAATAGTGATAGAGTCTGTTGGGATATACCGACCGACGACCCCGATGGACGACCCCGGCTGACGACCGACGGACGACCCCGACCGACGACCGACGGACGACTCCGACGGACGACCCCGACCGACGACCACAGTGACCGACCAATCAACGGCTGCCGACCGACCGATGATACGTCGGTCGGGCGGGCCTTTTCTTCTCTCCCGACCGGCTGCACTATGGAGTCCGATGCCCGACTCCTGCGACGTGCCCGACTGACTATCGGAGGGGTCCCAAATTTCCACCCGACGCCCTTCAACTGGCCGCCGACCTATGGTCGGTCGGCTCCTACAATCGTCGTACTACTGCCAGAGACTGTCAGTCCTGACAACGGCATGCGGCACTACCGCCTAGGGGCATTATCCCGCCTAAGGCATGGTCAACTCTAGCGATTTGATAGCCCCACGGCGATTTGACACCTTTACGGCGACTCTGACAGTCTACAGTGAGTTGACAATTCTTCAATTATCCGCGCCATTAATGACGGCGCCATACCATGCTCCACTATATATATCGGGGAAGGCAACAGTGCTAGAGGTTCCTTCGAAACTCTTGGGCTTGCCCCCTCTCTCTCTTTCCCTCTCTCGATTGAGCTCTCTATCTTCTTTTCACTGTTGCCCAGTCTCCTCTCTGACTTGACCGTCGGAGGGTCCCCGCCGGAGCCGCCTCCGGTCAGTGCGGACTTTCTTTTGCAGGCGCTCGTTCCCGACGATCAGGCGACGAGGGAATTGGCCGCAACAGATTGGCGCGCCAGGTAGGGGGGGCCAGCGTAGTGCTTCATCGACAGCACCAGGGATTGCAACCCCCACAGAACTAGAAACATCTCTCCAGATGACAGACAAGAGCTCAATGGTCGAGGGTCACCGGATCGGTGAGGCGTTCTTCCCGTCGGAAAGAGGCCTCTCCTCCACCCTCCATGGTGGAACCTAGTTCCCCCCATCCCGCGGTGACCACGGAGGCGCAGATTGCAGCGATCGTGCGGTAGATGACCGTGTTGACAGACGCGATCAAGAGCCTTCGACAACAACCAATCCGACCGCCGCACTCGCCGGTGGAGCAACCGGCGGCACACCCGATGCCCTCCAGGAGCTTCCGACCGGTGCCTGACCTAGGGCACGGGCCGGAAGGAAAAGTGGAAGAAAGGTCGGGCCCCTGCTGAACCCAGCAGCCCCCCACCGATAGACGGATCTCATCCCGACAACGGAGTCTGAGACCGACGCATCGCAGGTATGACTCCTACACCCCGCTCCTCGTGCGCAGATCCTGATAGAGATCGAAGGAGCGGAGTATCTACGACGGCCTCGGCCTTTGAAGGCAAAAGGCCCCGACCAACACGGCTCGATCGTCGATCGCCGACCAACACGGCTTGATCACTGATCGCCGAATCAACGGCTCGATCATCGATCGCCGAACCGACGGCCTCGGCCTCTGAAGGCAAAAGGCCCCGACCAACATGGCCCGATCGCCGATCGCCGACCAACACGGCTCGATCGCCGATCGCCGACCAACACGGCTTAATCACTGATCGCCGAATCAACGGCTCGATCATCGATCGCCGAACCGACGGCCTCGGCCTCTGAAGGTAAAAGGCCCCGACCAACATGGCCCGATCGCCGATCGCCGACCAACACGGTTCGATCATCGATCGTCGAATCAATGGCTCGATCATCGATCGCCGAACCGACGGCCTCGGCCTCTGAAGGCAAAAGGCCCCAACCAACATGACCCGATCATCGATCGCCGACCAACACGGCTTGATCGCTGATCGTCGAAAGGCCCCGACCAACATGGCCAATCGTCGATCGTCGAATCAACGGCTCGATCATCGATCGCCGATCAACACGGCTCGATCGTCGATCGCCGAATCAACGGCTCGATCATCGATCGCCGACCAACACGGCTTGATCACTGATCATCGAATCAACGGCTCGATCATCGATCGCCGAACCGACGGCCTCGGCCTCTGAAGGCAAAAGGCCCCGACCAACATGGCCCGATCGCCGACCAACACGGCTCGATCATCGATCGTCGAATCAATTGCTCGATCATTGATTGCCGAACCGACGGCCTCAGCCTCTGAAGGCAAAAGGCCCCGACCAACATGGCCCGATCACCGATCGCCGACCAACACGGCTTGATCGCTGATCGTCGAAAGGCCCCGACCAACATGGCCAATCGTCGATCGTCGAATCAACGGCTCGATCATCGATCGCCAACCAACACGGCTCGATCGTCGATCACCGAATCAACGGCTTGATCGTCGATCGCCGACCAACACGGCCGATCGTCAATCACCGAATCAACGGCTCGATCATCGATCGCCGAACCGACGGCCTCGACCTCTGAAGGCAAAAGGCCCAGACCAACACGGCCGATCGTCGATCGTCGAATCAACGGCTCGATCGTCAATCACCGAACCGACGGCCTCGACCTCTGAAGGCAAAAGGCCCCGACCAACATGGTCGATCGTCGAACCGACGGCTCGATCATCGATCGTCGAACCGACGGCCTCGGCCTCTGAAGGCAAAAGGCCCCGACCAACACGGCCGATCGTCGATCGCCGAATCAATGGCTCGATCATCGATCGCCGAACCGACGACCTCGACCTCTGAAGGCAAAAGGCCCCGACCAACACGGCCGATCGTCGATCGTCGAATCAACGGCTCGATCACCGATCACCGAACCGACGGCCTCGGCCTCTGAAGGCAAAAGGCCCCGACCAACACGGCCGATCGTCGATCGCCGAATCAACGGCTCGATCACCGATCGTCGAACCGACGACCTCGGCCTCTAAAGGCAAAAGACCCCGACCAACACGGCCGATTGTCGATCGCCGAATCAACGGATCGATCACCGATCGCCGAACCGACGGCCTCGGCCTCTGAAGGCAAAAGGCCCCGACCAACATAGCCGATCGTCGATCGCCGAATCGACGGCTCGATCATCGATCGTCGAACCGACGGCCTCGACCTCTGAAGGAAAAGGCCCCAACCAACATGGCCGATCGTCGATCGCCGAATCAACGGCTCGATCACCGATCGCCGAACCGACGGCCTCGGCCTCTGAAGGCAAAAGGCCCCGACCAACAGGCGGATCGTCGATCGTCGAATCAACGGCTCGATCACCAATCATCGAACCGACGGCCTCGATCTCTGAAGGCAAAAGGCCCCGACCAACATGGCTCGATTGCCGATCGCCGAATCTACGACTCCGTTGTCGGTCTGATCGACGAATCACCGAACCAACGGCTTAATCTACGTCTCGATCGTCGAGGACCATCGGATTCTACGATGGAGATCGAAGGGGCGGAATATCTACGACGGCCCCCACCTCTGAAGGCAAAGGGCTTCGACTAATGCGGCTGGCTAACTTGCCGACTTAGCTTCGACTAAGAAGGACAAAACGCCAAGACGATCGCAGTCGCATTCGCGACATACCGATCTGGTCATGACCGATCGAAGGATATTCGGCTTGCCACTGTTTATCATACATCCCGATGCATACGTCCGACCAAGGGCCGGACAATGGATATTCGACTTGCCATCGTTATCCTATCCAAATACGTCGGACGCTACTCGACTATCAGATTCTGCGGAATGATCGTATTGACGAGCAACGTTCGGAGGTTGGCCGACCTCCGATCCGACGTGCATGCTCGACCTACAGTCGGGACGACCGATATTGGATCGTTCGTTGATGTGATCGTCAGAGTCGGGGCAAGACAAGACGGAAAACCACTCCTTTCGTCCGAAGCCATCGCCCACGTGTTCACGCGAGCCAACACGACATCGGACTCAAGAGTGGGGGGGGACAACTGTTGGGATATACCGACCGACCGACGACCGACGGACGACCCCGACCGACGACCGACGGACGAATCCGACGGACAACCCCGACCGACGACCGACGGATGACTGACGGACGACTCCGACGGACCAATCCCGACGGACGATCCCGACCGACGACCACCGTGACCGATCAATCAACGGCTGCCGACCGACCGATGATACGTCGGTCGGGCGGGCCTTTTTTTCTCTCCCGATCGGCTGCACTATGGAGTCCGATGCCCGACTCCTGCGATGTGCCCGACTGACTATCGGAGGGGTCCCAAATTTCCACCCGACGCCCTTCAACTGGCCGCCGACCTATGGTCGGTCGGCTCCTCCAATCGTCGTACTACTGCCAGAGACTGTCAGTCCTGACAACGGCATGCGGCACTACCGCCTAGGGGCATTATCCCGCCTAAGGCATGGTCAACTCTAGCGATTTGATAGCCCCACGGCGATTTGACACCTTTACGGCGACTCTGACAGTCTACAGTGAGTTGACAATTCTTCAATTGTCCGCGCCATTAATGACGGCGCCATACCATGCTCCACTATATATATCGGAGAAGGCAACAGTGCTAGAGGTCCCTTCGAAACTCTTGGGCTTGCCCCCTCTCTCTCTTTCTCTCTCTCGTTGAGCTCCTTGTTTTCTTTTCACTGTTGCCTAGTCTCCTCTCTGACTTGACCGTCGGAGGGTCCCCGCCAGAGCCACCTCCGGTCAGTGAGGACTTTCTTTTGCAAGCGCTCGTTCTCGGCGATCAGGCGACGAGGGGATTGGCCGCAACAGAGTCTAATATATTTAAGAGGAATTCAGTAAGTTTGAAAGTCGAATTACAGAAATAGTTAGAGTCAAATTTGTTTGGGATTTTGATGTAATAAGTCTAATCTTATTAGAAAAGGAGGAGAGAGCATATGATAGTCAATAGTTAGAAAGTAGAACTAAGGTAGGTATTTCACAAATAGAATTAAGAGAGAATATTTAATGATTTCCAAAACCATCATTTTATAAATATGCTGGTCTCTCCTTACATTTTACTCAGTGTATATATATATATATATATATATATATATATATATATATATATATATATATAGAGAGAGAGAGAGAGAGAGAGAGAGAGAGAGACCCTCTAAGCTTTATCCACATTGTATCTACATTCTATGCTCTTTAGAAAATTTTAATCGGATCTTCCAAATTACATAATGATCAAATATGATATTTTCATCAATCTCCAATTAACTGCTGTCAATAAAATTCCCACTAGACCATCTTGTGAGTCAAGTTAGAACTAATTCTTGAAATTTTAAGGTTGGTTCTAATCTCGCTGCAGCTGTTTAGGAGGAAATGATCCTCTTGCATGCATTGCTTGGTAACTTTCAGCTTAATGATAATCTCGATTTTTTATTGTGGAAGTCGCCACCATCGGGTTGCTTTTCCACATCTTCACTCTATGGCTTCATCAATTCTAGGAGAATCAAATGGAAGGTGGTGAATACTTTCTGAAAAAGCTGTGTCTCATTAAAAGTTAAATGCTGCATTTGACTAAGTCTCCACAATAGACTTTATACCAGGGAGTTGTTGCAAAGAAAAACTGACTGTCGTTTGGGTGGCTGTCCCTTGTGCGATTATTCAGTTGAGTCTGTTGATCATCTTTTTGTCTCTTACTCTTACACAGCATCCATCTGGACTCTATTTTGCGACCTTCTTTCGATTCAACTCCAAATGGTACCTATTGGAATCTCCTAATATCTTGGAGGCAAAACTCTTTTGCTAAGAATCAAAAGCAGGCTGGTTTCATGTTGATTATAGCATTCACTTGGTGCTGCTGGCTCGAAAGGAATAGAAGAGTTTTTCTTCGCACTTCTTCTGAAGTAAAGTCAGTAGCCCTCAAAATTATGTGGACTCTTAATGATTGGTCTGTGCTTCATCGGTACAAAGATCTTTCTGATTTCTGCTCTCTATGGGATGCAATTAAAATTTTTGTGCCTTCATTTTCTATGGTTGATGCTATGAGACCAGCTCCTCGTATTCATTGTTTTGTTTTTTTCTGCGGTTATTACTTTCTATTTTGGAGACGATGATGGAGTCCTTGCAGTCGATGATTTTTGAATAATCCACTGCCACTTTGTAGAAATTCGGATACTACTCTTCGAATCTCTTTTGTCTACTATCCTATATTTTGGATCATTCCTACCATCACTGTTTATTCTCTGTAATCCTCTAAAGTGAGTTGTGTAATTTCCTAAGACATTTTCCCTTGTCCCATCTCTATGTAAATAATTGACTTTTTCTTAATAAATTCCTTGGTCAGCAGTCGGTTGTTCCCACTACTCTCCAATACATCAAAAAAAAAAAAAAAAAATCTAAAATATCCTTGACATCTAAAGTGAAGAGAAAGAATGAGAAGGCCATCCTCCAAAGAAACTGCTATATCTCTTTTACATTTATATCTAGATGAAGAATAGTTTCTTCGGATCATTTCAAAAGAAACTAATGGAGACATTTTGATCATCTGAAGATGATATTGATGGAGACATTTTGGCCGTCTAAGGACGCAATTAGCTGAAGTGTGAAGGTGAAGCCAGAGGAGAATGAGGAAGAAGAGAAAAGATGATGCTGATGGAGACATTTTAGTCATCTAAAGAACCAATGAAAAGATTGCAATGAAAATGGACTGAAGGGATAAACTGCAACGAAGAGATAAAAGAAGGATGCGATTGAAATTTTTAAAACACGAAGTTGAGGAGATTAAAAGGTAATTAAAAATTATAAAAATATAGTTTATACTATCACATGCAGTGAGGTTGAGAGATGATTGATACGGCAACATGTTGCTCTCTCTCTCTCTCTCTCTTGAATAATTAGTGAAGTTGATATAAAATTGCCTAAACAGGACATATGTTGATGATGAGAATAGAAATAATTAAGATTAAATTGCTTCAATTAAGTTAAGGAATAACACGGATGTTATTGTTGGCACCATTTTTTTGGTGACTCATTTGGTATTCTTTTGGGTCCCAAATGTTGTGAAGTGGTCCCTTGGTGCTTCCTTGACACAACTTTTTCGTAGACGAATCACATAGAAATTCCTTACCTGACGTAGAAGGGAAGGGGGGAGTGTTTGTCACAGCATAATAATGGTGGGGACACAATTGCCGGTTCTCATTTAAGCTTCTCTCAGCGCAATGATGGACGATACAATTGGATATGTAGTTTAATACATTGCTTGGATACCCTAACTTTTGTATAAATTAGCATCGGCAATTTAAAAGATCTTATAATTAAAATATGAGACTTTTCACTTGGAGAAATGAGTGCCGACCAGCTGAGCTATTGCATGTTGATGGTGTACCCACTTGCTTTCCTCGAGAAAAAATAATAATAATAATAATATTTTTATAATATAAGATTTATTGAAAATATTAGTAGTTTGATATTTGAAAATATGATTTATATTATATTTTTGGTAAGTGCTGGATTTTCAATTTTCGCAATACTCCACCGATCAAAAGATGATGTTTCGGGCTTCTGGATTATTTTATATGAAAGTTGAGATCATCTAGAATAGATGCTTTTGAATGGTAGCCTGCTAGACCCCATGTGGTGTGGCTATATGCCCAAGTAAAGGATCTAATCTAGGCATGATCTTTGGATGTTGGTGTCCTGCCTTATAAATTCTTTGGCCCCTCTATAGGTTTGTTTTATCATTCTTTTGTAAATAACTTTTTTTTTTAATAAATCTAGGAGTAGCTCTTTGCTATCTCTTTCTTTCATCAAAATAAAAAATCTAGGCATGATCACACTTGTAGCCTAAACTGTCTTCGTAAATACGAAAAATTATTAGTTGAACTAAGTCCACCAACTTGGCCATGGGGCAATATAACCATAAGGCAATATGTGTAATGGTAATATAGAGATCTACGTCAAACACGTTGTTGATCCTATGATTAATTTTGATGATTATAAAATATTGAGTAATTATAATTCTAACCATATATTTTAAGGTTGGATATCTGACTTTTCAGATACTCAAATTAAAGATTTTATCTATGGGATAAATCTCCTCAAGAAAGCTAAGTCAAGGCATTTCAAAAAAGAAACAAAAGATTTTTGAATTAGTGGAGTCGACCACATAAATATAGGAGTCAACCCTTGAACCGGAAAAAGCATAAAATAAAAAAATTTTATATTTCAAGAAGTTCAGGAGTCGACCCCAAAAGAGGAGTCGACTCTGGCACGATTGGAGCTGACTAGCCGCACACGAGTCGACTCTCCCGATAAAAACAGAAAGCTATATTTTTGAATCTCAACTCAAATTAACCCCTAAAGATCTCGAGTCGACCCTTGGACTGGTCAAGTCGACTCATGAAGATGATGAGTCGACTCTCTCAGAAAAGACGGAATATAAAAATTTTAAATATAAGGCTAAGTCGACTCGTGGGCGGCTAGAGTTGACTCCTAAAAAATTCAAATCGACTCCTGACATAGGAAGCTATAACAGTTAGTTTTTCTGTATCTTTTCAATGGGTATTTCTTTACTCTAATAACTAGTCCAAATATTTCAATAGTCAAAACTCACTCTCCAACCACTTTCAAGCTTACAAAAGGCTAGAGAATCATTTGAAAAGAAAAATTAAGGGGATTATACAGTGAAACATTTAAATTTGTAACAGCACCATTGAATATTCTTGAGAAGAGGAAAACAGAAGAAAGTTATGCATTGAATTCGGTGGGCTTATATAAGTGATCTTCTCCATCAACAATAACATCCTCTCAAGTATCGAGAAAAAGTCAAGTCTCAAAAGAGCAATCCTTCAACTTCTTTTCCAAGTATTAAAGAGTTTTTATTTTCTGTTTCTTTTGTGCCGAAAGTTTTATTCCTTATATTCTTGAGTTTTCTTTACAAATTTTTTGGGAGTGAAAGAAAATTTGGTTACGTCCATCTAAGCCCGAAATTAGATATTGTACGATTTTGATTAGTGAGCCCAAAAAATTAATTGGATTGATTATGAATTCAAAAAATAATCAGCATAAAGATTTTAATTGATGATTCTAAAAAGCCAACTAAATTTGTTTGTGATTCCGAGTAAAACAAATACATTATAATTAGATTGATTATAACGAAATTTTCAAGAAGAATTTAGAAAGTGGACGTAGATGCAGAATTGCACCGAACCACTATAAATTTGTTGTTTTTATGTTGTGGCTTGTTTTGCTTTCATTACTTATTTTTTAATTCGCATATTATTGCTTATATATCTTAATTCCGCTGTAGTATATTGTATACACAACACAAGCACTTAATTTTGATTAATTTGAAGAGTATAATATCTTAAAGTTAGATTGGATAAAAATTTTTAAAGAATCCAATTCATCCTCCCCCTCCTCTTGGGTTGTTAATCCTTCTAGGCAAAATATGTCAATATCCCCTGGAGCATACCCTAGCATCTTGCTTTTCATGCGACGATGGCATTGAGCTCACCGGAGATTGGGCAGATTGGCTATAGGAGTCGGTAGTTTTGGGTATTGAGTGGTCGCTGGTGTAGGATGAGATAGAGACGCCAATAGCTAGTCCTCAGTGGCAGAGATGGAGAACCTCGTCTCCCACTCCACGAGCTGCACTGGAGGGCAAAGACAGGGAGCAGTCAAATGGAAGGGTCAAGGCTTTGGGATTGCTCAGTTGGAATCCTAGTCGATGGTGGCCGCTACCACATAGGAATCACCAAACTCCGGGGTGTGCAAGATGAAGTGCAGACTAAGCTAATGAAAAAATACCGGCCACAGCAGCTGCAATCATTTCAAAACATCTGTTTAACCACTCAAATAGTGTTATTGTATTTTTTTTTCATTGGCTTGATCTATGGTATTCATTATTTTTTATAAACTAAGTCTATCTAATAATTTCTAATTGTGGGCCCATGTTGGTTTCATCTAATGGATAGGTGGGTGGGTGCATGCATGCAGCCGAAGAGATAAGACCACTTTTAAATGCAAAGCTGCATGAACGAACCTTTTTCCTTTTCTTTCGGCCTTTAATTTGCCGTTGGTTCTTTTGCCTGGGTATTGCTTGCATTCATCGTTGTCGGCCCATGTTGGATTCACCAAATGGATGGGTGCGTGCATGCTTGCAGCTAAAGAGATAAGACCACTTTTTAATGCAAAGCTGCATGAAGGAACTAAAAATATTTCTAATCAAACTCGATAATTATTGAAATCTGAAAGTATTCGACCAACTTGAGTGTGAAATATCGATTACTTCTGTATATTGACTGTTACTAGTGATAATTAAATGGAGAGTGCTTCAGGTATTTGCCATGCTGACAACTCTACCCTCCTAAGTGCAGTGGAACCACGGATCAGTTGCTATCTTCTGACGAGGTGGCCATGAGCCATCGTTCAGGCATTCGGAGCCGATCAGTTTGACGAGAATGAGGCTGAGGAGAGAACTGAATTTAAAATATACCTATTTTGCTTTTTCCACTCATTAGCCTAGCTGTTAGGATTTTCACATTGATTAATGAAATGGATAAAGATCAGGACAAGCCAAAGAAAAAGAATAAATAGAAATCTAATTGAATGATTATTATATATCAAAATTTATGTTACTACATGCATCACAATTTTTTTTTCTGATAAAAAAAGACATGCACAATATGATAATTACTATAAATAGCCATCCAATAATCAGTAGCATGGATCACGTGCCAAACATGAGATGCTGGACTAAAGAGTGTTATCCTAATGCTTACAGAAAACAGGCTTAATCATGGTTCTCATTATTCACCTGCAGTCCAGGCCAGAGGGAAAGGGTGTATACAGGTTTGGTCAAGTGGAGGAAATTAAGTGGAGGGCGTCCTGCATAATATGTGCCACTGCTTCTTCCTCAGTCATCAACTTTTTTCATCAAGCAAGGTTGCACCTTGGATAGGAGAATTGGAGAGAGCTTCCAATTACCACCAGCCACACTGCAGGGCTTCATTGCTACATATCTCCATTATGGTATTCATTCCAATTTATGATAGTGTCTTCATACCTATAGCTAGAAAATTTACAAGGATTCATTCAAGCATCTCCATGCTTCAATAAGTCAGCGTACGAATGGTCCTCATGACAATTTCAATGGTGGTAGCAGCTCTGCTAGAGATGAAGAGGCTAAAAATGTGAAAGATCCTGTGCTGGTTGACTTGCCCAAGGTGACTACTCCAATGAGTATCTGGTGGTTTATTCCTCTCTACACTATTTTTAGAATTGCAAATGTGTTCACTATGGTTGGCTTGCAAGAGTTCTTCTACGACCAGGTGCCTGAAGGATTGAGAAGCCTCGGGCTTGCTCAATTCACAAGCATCTTTTTTAGCGGGGAATTCGTGAGCAATCTTCTTGTTTCTTTGATCGATGATATAACTCGAATTAGACGAGGAGAGAGCTTGTTCTCTGATAAGTTAAACCTTGCACATCTTGATTACTTCTATTGGCTCCTTGCTAGACTCTCTGTTGTCGAGTTAATCTTCTGCTTCTATTTTGCACACTTACATGTTTACAAGAAGAAGGCGGCAGGGTCGGTCCTGACATTTTTTAGACCTAGAGCTAAATGAAAAAAATGAGACCTTCTCTATTAAAAATTAACATACTTTAAATATTAATTATTATTGAAAAATTAATCTACGTGCAATAATTTTCTATAAATATATTCGTTAAGCAGTGTATAAAATCTATCATTAATCTATTTAATTATTTTTTTATTATAATATTATAGAAAATCATCTTTGTATCTTATTGAAATGTCAATACAAAATCTAGATCTGGGGTCTGGAGCGGTCGTCCAATTTAACCTGCCTCGGAGCCAACTTGGAAGGTGGTTGTTACAGTGTCATGCAACTCATGGAACGGACTCTGTCCGTGAGTCTTGTAGTGCTCCATGGATGCGTAACTTGTGAATAGGATCGATGATATTACTTCATGGATGCGCAGCCAGTCCTTTCCTGCGTACAGGCATATCTCCCCCATGGGTACCCGAAAAATAATGAAAAAGTAAAACATAAAGAATCTAGACAAAAAAATATTTTACATAAAATTTATCTTTCATTATGAAATGTATAATGCTTTACGTACCCCAGCATGCCAAACCGGGCTTTTAATAAACCACCCACATAAAAAAATAAAAATAAAAATAAAAAATAAACCACCCACCTAACCCACGTGTGGTGCACAGATCCTGTAAGCTGCTTTGTTGTAGCTGTCGTCATTGTGGTCCTCTTTTTCTCTTTTTTTTTTTCTTTTTTGTACGTATGCTTCTAATGTTCGTGCATCCTTTTTTTTATTTTATTTTCTTTTTTTTCTCAATGTTTCTTTTAAATGCTCGTGCGTTCTCTTTTTTATTTCCTTTCTCTTTTTTTTCTTTTTATGTGCGTATGCATTTAAATGCTTGTGCATCGGCATGTGGACATTGATATCAGCTTCCGCATGGACCTGCCAATTACCACCATGCTTGCATCAGTCTGCTTAAAATGTTTCCAAGTCCTCCGAGAGAATGGCATCCAGTTCGAGAGAGATCATTTTGCACTTCACTGGTAGCAGATCGACGCTATTAGGAATCTCTTTACAACCAAACAATGTTGCAGGTTTTTGATAGTGATAAGCCCGTCCTCAAACCTGCAATTCTGTTATTCTTATAAAAACAAAACAGTCGTTGCTTAATCAAACAACTGAAAGCTACAACAAGCAATTTTCTTTTTCCTACTTGCACCTGATGCTATCCAACCAATCTTGAGATGCAAATTGAAAAGTTCTTAGATAACAATTTGTTCCTACACAGCATATTTATCTCAAAATAATTGAAATATATTTTTTATCTATTTTAAAAATTATTTTAAAAAAATCAAAATAGCATGATCTAGCTTTTTCGCTCATCTTTTTCCTTATTTCCTTCACAAAATATAGTTTTCCTTTGAAGAAATAGAAGTGTTGTCAAAAAATGTAGTTCTATTTGTCAATTCTTATGAGTAAAACCCCGACAATCAGTTAATGAGGTGAATCTCTCCGATAAGCCCTTTTTAATTAAAATGTTATGATATTTCATATTCCAAAATTTGTTTGATTTAATTACTGACCTGAAGAAGCAAATAGCATATCTAAAATTTGAAGACTTTAACAACCATAACAACATAAACTGCTGGACTTTCACGACAATCCAGTTCAGAGTGCCATTTTACTTGAGAATTAGCACAGTAATGGATAGACGATGATAGAAAAATAACTAAAAATTGATTATTAGAAAAATCACTACATCCCTTTTACAAGCTCAGGTGATGCAACCCAATTCCTTTCTCTGAATTTTGCATATAAGATGCAGCAATTCCCCTGTATATAACACAAATCAACCATGATCACCATTGCTGTGTACAAAGACATATACCCATCCCTTCTGCCACTCTTGTTTATCTTACATTACTCCCTCTGCCCAATCCAAGAGAATCCTCTACCAATAATCCCATTGTACCCTGAATGCTAACTCTCAATGCACATGCATGTCATGCGGCTTCGTATACATTTCGTAGTTGCTAAAGTTTTTCCACTCTATCAATTACATCCAAAACTTTAATCCTATCAATGTCAAAATTAATAATGGGGGCCACTGATGGATTCCTCGACCAAGAGAGTTCATTTGTACTTTCACTTGTTGGAGAATGACTACTGCTCTTGCTCAACCTGTCATGCTTGCTCAATCTTGACTTGGCAGTGTCAAATTCCTGGCTTTTACTTATGCCAGGCGTAAGTTTTCTGAAGTTGACATATCGTAACATTTCTTGGTCTTCTTGGGTCAGCATGGATGTTGGGTTGATGGACTTGTTCTGTACCAAAGAAATTACCAAGCTCTTCTTTGTGGGAGAACGAATTGGGGATTTAATGGGAGACTTGATACCTCCATTGCCAGATCTACACTGGCTAATTAGATGGTGAAGCCACACCACCAAGTCAAGTATGTATGCGTCAGTTTTATCCTTGTCTGCATGGTGAAGCGTCTCTATCTTGATGAAGTCAGTCTGCCCAGCTTGTTTATGATTAAACTCAGTCCTGAAACATCATTTAATGCTGCTGATGATGATGATAAATCTGAAACAGCTTGCTCATGAATGCAGCAGATGTCGAGATTCTCATAAAACAAGGCAAAAGAGAAATGAAGTAGCTACTAACCCTGTGTTCGCCCACTCACCAACCCAACCAAAGCCATGGTGCGCTCTGAGGATTGTAATGCAGCCACAGACATGAAGAGAAAAGGGTATCATTGAACAGATCCAAGATTCCAGGCAGTTAAAAAGATACTGCATTAGTGCCTCATATAAATGTAAACATAGGCAATAATGACATTACCTGGTTGTATTATTGGCAACTGGAACAAGCCATTGCAACGTTTTCTCCATTTCAGCTTTGATTTGAGAAACCGTGAGCTAGCAGTCAAAAAGGAAACAGTACAAAAAATAAAAATCTTATATAGTGTGGATTCATCAGATCGCAAGTCAATTTTTCTCTTAACCAGCACAGGTAAAAGCTATAATCACATACCCCTTCCTTGACCTGAAATGATTGTAACTTGGCACGTAAAGCAGATTTTATGCTGGGAGGTAGTGCTTGGTACAATGCATCCTTGTGTTCGGAGGCACAGAACTTGATCGTGATACCTGTTAAGACCACATGTTTGTCAGACAGATTTTCCATGACACTAATCAAAATATAGTATTAGCAGAAGATAGCATATTAAAGAAAGAAGATAATAAAGACGTTATTTCAACAAAAGTGACAAAAATCACACCATAAAGGTGGCTCAGAAAAGTGTAAGTTAAGCGATCCCTTGAAGGTGGCAACTGGATCCCTCTTTACAGAAGGAAGATTCAGCATGAATAAATAGGAGATAAATATTCAAAGTGCAAGCATGATCCAAGTATTTGTCCACATTTGGATTGATGGGTCCAGCTTTTAAGCAAGTGATAGAAGTTAGAAGAGTTTCCAAGTATCAATAATCTGAGAAAACAATTTCACAAATTACTTTTCCACAACATGAAAAATTGATTTCTTGAAACAACTAAATAGAAACAGCATTTAGCAATCAACATGCATGCATTGATAGTAAATGTCAACATAAAAGAACTTACAAGTGTGTCAATTTGAGTAATGACATTTGCATAATGCAATGCAAGACCAGCTGACCCTAATCTTTGATGACTGTTGGACCCCCTCTCAGGTTTATCTTCATCTGAAATTTGATACAATTAACATATCATGAGAATGAAACATGGCTAAAAAATTTTCAAAAATTAGACACTATTGCAAGAGGCAAGTTGACATCATAGTGGAAGGTACTGGCATGAACAAATTGTTCAACATCCAGAATGCAACAGCAAAATTGGCATAGGTATCCCCATCAAAATAAGCATGTAGTTACAGCAATCAGTCAACTTAGTCGAGGTAGGAATGAATGAATTCACATTAAACTTCCAAAAAAAAAAAATGAATAACCAACAAAGCTCCCCTTTCACATCAAACAGATAAGCAAGTACAAGCTGCTCTGTAAGATTTTAATCAAATAAAGCATCTACATGCGAGAACCACCCCGCCTTTAAAAGTGTTGCTGGTGAGAAAACTCCAGAACCACCAATACAAAGGTTCAAGTTAAAGAGGGGCAAAGAAATGCAATTGTCTTCCAATTAGATTCATTAATAAATCTGAATCCAGTTTATATCATAGCTCAAGCTGAAAGACACTAAATCCAGGAAAGGAAAAGGTTGACAAGTTATGCATAAGTTAAAAGGAGTATTCTTTATGTTTTCTTGATTTGATATTACCTAATGGGCTCACCCTTAATCTTGCAATTATCCTTTTGAACCTGTCTTTTCATGTTTAATTCTATGTTTGCATCGACTCTGATCTTTGCAAAATCAATTGCTCAAAAACATTAGAATATCATGTTTCTTACCAGATAATCCACTTCCCCCAAACTAAAGTCATCTAACATACAAAATTTGGGCCAATCAAATAACTCCCCAATTTGACTTGATACTTAACTGATTCATGAGCCTCTTAACTGACAAGAGGCTGCACCCAAGTGCTTCAAACAAATTAAGAATTTTCCCTTAACAAGGAGGTATAACCCAAGGGCATAAAAATCAATCGAGCAAACATCGGTATAGGTGAAGAGTCTCATTTCACTGACACAAAGTTGGGCCTACATATAAGTAGAAATATGGCACTGATATTTCTATTTTAATAAAGAAATACAACTTATCAAAATTACTGTTTCTCATGCGTCCCTTTTACACATTCAGTGTTGTTCCAAAATATACCCATCATATCTTGGACCATTTTAATAAATAGTCATGCGATCAGCTACTTTATAATAGAAAGCTTATAGATGCCATTCATAGGTGAATATTTACTAATTTTATAAGAAAAGGATTCCAGATGTGATATGCCAGAAGGTAGCCCACTAAATCTAGAGCTGGAACTCTCCTCAGTCTACACAACAATTCTGAACATGCTGAAGATCATGTCCAATTACGCTAGCCCAAAAGATGGAATAACCAAACTAACTATATTTTTCATGCTTGTATCCTACACAAACAAATGGCACTCATACTAGAAACCATGATAAGTTTATAGCAATACACTAGCAAGAAAACAGCATGCAAGGTACCACATTCAGAAGAATTGTAATAACTAACAGAAAAGTTGAGACAGCTCATTTAGAGTGTCTCCTTAAGTTTCTTCTTGGATCCAAGATCTTGGCCTGCACTATTATATGAAGAACTTTTTTAATGCTGATACTCATATGCTTAAGCAACAGAATTCTGAAGTCTTCACCAAATCTAAAGTATTATTCACCAAGGATAAATGAATGCTGATACTTGTATACTTGCATGCTTAAGCAACAGAATTCTGAAGTCTTCACCAAATCTTAAGTATTTTATACCAAGGATAAATGATAAATACCTAGTTTAAACTAAACTAAAGAGGTAAAAAGAAGGTACACAGAATCCACTTACAGGCAATCATTCTTCAGATGAAGAATATGCGTTTATGGGACCTTTAAAAAACTAGGATCATGCTATTTGTATCGTATGTTCTGGTTTCGCACAAAAAGGTAAGCATGAAGGGTTGATAGTTATTCTCATATTTACATTACTGACTACAAAAATGGTTGCATATAAGTGGTTACAAGTGATATTTTAGAAAAATATACCAGCAGTTCCAAATGCATCATGGATCTGCAGATGTAAGAAGTGGACAATGTCTACGAGCTTCTCCATGACCTACAAAAAGGGTAAATGAGTTTGTTATTCCAGAGAAAACCTTTTTTTTTTTTTGAACTAGTCGTACACCTGACATCCATATTCGGCAGCCCAGGCATAAAAATTAGATGCTTAAGAAAGGATCAACATACAGAATATTTACATGTGGGAAGAGTTTGCAATGATATTGACGGGGCATACAGTGAAAGAAAATAACAATATTTTAAATAATAACACATGCAGATAAAATTATATGCTAATAGAAATTTTGACATGTAAATAATACTACCTACCTACCTCTTCCAAAATTCTGGACCAGAGTGATTTTTTCTTTAAGCTTTTTACATGCTTCCGTTGGCTCTTCAATTCTTGCCTTAGAATTTGAAGATTGTCCCCTAGAGGTAAATGACAGACATAACATGGTAGAAAATTAATTACATAAGTTACATAACCAACACAAATTATCTCATCTGTTGGGAAAACGCTGAATCTGGTTATCGAATATCACACTAATAAGCCCAATGTCAATGATTGAAAAAAAGAAAACACCTAATGAAGTTCATTAATATTATAAAGATCAAACATTTTGGTATTTTCTTCATAAATAAATAATAATTTGATGTCCTGTTGAAGCAAATATTGAAACAAAACCGGGAGAGTATAGCAACAATGGAGATAAGCATCCCATCAATTTGCTGTGATCCATAGATCCTGGAGTCCTAAGCTTCATTGATGAGGTAACTTGCATGGTGATTTGAGCTCCAATTTGAAGGGACACCAACCTCTTAGCTGTAATTCTGTACATGTCATTCTTCATTTCTAAAAGTACAACATTACAACATTCATATTATAAAAATGCATAGTTCATTCTACACCACCTAGTGACACTTTCCCTTCCTCTGACTCCAAATGGCATGCTCTGAATTCTCTCTAAAACATTATTTACTAAAGAAAAGGTGCTATTTGTACTGCATGGAGTGCATACTGCACAAAAACCTATAAGAATTCCAATATAATTTGGACAAACAGTGTTGTGCTGGTATTTTATGATAATATAATTACTTTTTGTATATACTTACTAAGTTTAAACAACACTGGTTATCTAGAATAATTCAGTTTTCAGTACTCATCAAGATAATCTCATGTTTACACAGGTCACCAATAAAACTTAATATAAAGAATCATTCTTTGCCAAAAACAACAATTAATCTCTTATATGAAGAATGTTCGATGCACCAAAAGCTTAAAGTGGACTTTTGACACTATACTAAATGGGAGGTTCAGGTACAAAAGCAGTATACCTCTTTGAATTTCAGTTAAGTTCTCTTCATCAAGTTTCCGCTGATAATCTTGTTCAAATCTATCCAATGCATGCAACTCATGGTACAGTTCCTGAGCAAAACATAAGTTAAAAACCAACCAAAACAAATATGGAAAGAGGTAAAAAGTATAGGCATTTCTAGAAAGACAGTAACCTTAAAAGAGTAACTGGTGAATTCCTATGACAATTAAAGTTAACTTCTTTATAAAATCAATAGATATAGTTATGCTATTTTGCTATCTACATGACAGGTGACTTTCAGCATGGAAGTTTTCAGCAATTAGAAATAAAACACCAATATGAGTACTTCTGTACATGCACATTCTATGTACTTGACTGTTGCCACTTCAGAGTGCCACGTATGCAAGTGAACTTATCTTTAGCAAGCTTCAGGTTCCATGACTAACCTGTCAAACTTGTATTTTAAAGGTTGATTTCTCCAAAGGCAAGAAAACATCAATGGATACAAGGAATAAATGAGAGTAATGTCTTACCAAATGTAATTTTCAGCACAAGACAATTCTTCTATTGTCATAATAACAATCATCATATAAAAACTGATACAGACTCCACAAACATATAGCTAGATATATTGGGTTGCCTCAAAAGCAAAAAGTATAGATAAATAAAGGTCCAAAGAGTGTTAGGATATAGGTTTAGGTCTTAAATATCTAACATCAACAATTTATATGACAAAGTATATATTGTAGTTATTCAACAAAAAGAATATCACACAAGTGACAATCAACTTAGTCTCCATTCCAAACTATTTGAACAAATCTATCCAGAATTATCTAACCTCATCAAGAAGTGGATGTTGGCAGTTCAAGCATTATCTTTATCAACTGTTTCTAGATGCAACATCATACTGCGATGGTTTGTTAATGATCACATTTTAATTAAAATCCACATTTATCATTCAGGAAGAAACCAACAGGAACAGTTACAATAGAAGCGATGATTTGTTCTTTATATACCAAAAAATAAGAATACTCACAGCTGTATATCGAACCAATGTCATCAAATTCTGCATAGTTCCAGCTGCTGTTTCTTTCAGCTGCTTCTGAGGCATAAATTCTGACTCCAGTCTAGATGATGATGAAGTAAACAAAAAATATAAGTAAAATTTTAGATGCTGTAAAAATTGCGTTGAGAAATAATATACTGCAGAACTAATGAGATATTTACTTGGCAAAATAGCGGTCCAGGTTGTGCCACTGAGGATCTTTACAACGATTACCAAATCGAACAATTTCTCCAGAAAATACTCTCAACTCTTCCCTGGTTAAATTGACATGAAATACTGACAAGTTATTTCTTGAGAAAGGGGGCATGCACATAGTCCACTTAAAGAAGGCAAATACAATTTTGTAATATCTAACAGGGATTCTTCTCAAACATATTGAAATGGGAAAACTTTAATGCTCACTACACACCTTTTATCAGCTGCAGCAATCCTTAGCAACTCATCCAAATCTTTGGAAACTAAATGTTGCACACCTTCTGAGGGAAGAACGACTTCTTTCAAATGCTTTATATTTTCTTTTGAAAGTGATTGCATGAGATTGGCACCTTTTACTATTGTGTTTGCAACCTCAAAAGCCAGAATTGATATCTTATTGCCTTTCATTGAGACCCCTGAAACAAACCCACTACTGGGGGTCAAACTAGTCATGCTACTACCAAGTGTGTCCAAAACCTCCACTGCTTTTCCAAGTCCAGCAGTACCAGCCCTCCCCAAAAGTGAGCTGACTTCTGAGACCTGTAACAACATAGTTAGCTATGTTGGTTGCTTTACTAAAAACTTGAAGAAGAAACAGTTCAAGTAATAAGACCAGGGTTTGCTTGTGAAGGTAACGGTTTTTAGAAACAATAAAACAGAGACAAACCTTTTTCAATAAGGTACATGAGGAATGCGTGCAGTATGATAAATTAGATGCAAACAAAATCAGCAACCTACCAAAACTTTTCGGCAATGGTCGATGAAATAAAAACAGAAATAGAATAAAAACCAATTACATCTTTGCCAATCATTCATCATCACACATTTCTAACAAGGATTGCACCTGCTTCCAATGCAGGCTTTTCAGACCTTGAAACTTCCATAACACTCGATTAGACCCTCTTCTTATCAGAGTCACATTTGGCTCTTTTGTACATGACAATACATTTTCAAGATTTGACCAGCCCTCATCACCATATATATTACTGGTGCAACTCCTAAGCTTCCTTTATGTGTACTCACCTCAATCCACAAGGCATTAGAGTAAGATTATAGAGGAACAAGGTGCAGTTATATATTGGTTTGGTAAGTTCGCATCTAGATTCCAGAATGAAGAGTAAAATGAAACAAACATTTAGGCCACACGGATAAATAACATTATCAAGAAATGCAACTTCTTAAACACTACTAGATGGTGTCACAATTTGAATTTATGGTTTCATGTCATTTGGCTCAACTCATATTGGTAATGTCAGGAACATCATTAGCCACCTAACAACAACATCTCAATCATCATGAGAATTTGCAAGTGAAAACTGAGACAAAAGTTTCACAGACCAGCCTGATGCAATGTCTCATGCTCTTTGTTAAAAATATAATAAGTGAGGTATCTAAATCAGTTCTATAATGTGAGAAGCTTAATTTGATGCAAAACTTTTTGGATACATATGAAAATAAGTGAATAAAGCATGAAATTGAGTAACCGAAAAATCCAACATTGGTAAGTTTCTGAGGTCCAAATTTAATTTGAACAACATTACGACATATAAACATGGTTGAAGCTAACATCATCCAATAAACTTGGGTGGTATAATTAAAAATATCATACCCTCATAGCTTGATGTGCTTCCTATTGCATTAAATCAAGAGTACTATAATATGCCTAAGAATGCCGTCACAGACTTTCTTAAAATATTACCACACTAGGAGGGACCCTTGGACTGAGGAACTTAACTTTAAAATTACACAGACACATATAATAGATGTCTTGGGATAAAGGTTTATCAAAACAGGTTCAAAGTGCAGGTTAGCGTTGAAGTCCCGAGAGATCCCCTTGCCCGGCCTGGAGTCTTTCAATTTTTCTGAGTCAATTTTAATGCAAGTGCTATTTGTTTTCAGCTTGGAATCTTGATGCATTCTGTTTATGTTTTCAGGAAAGCTCTACTTGATAAGGTAGCAGCCATTTAATTGGCCAAATCATTGAAATCTTACATAGTACCATTGGTTAAATGGGGAAGAAAGGCCAGTTATTACTGGAGGTCTTGGAGGACTGCTTTGACAATGTTTTGGGGTCCTAATTTGCTAATAGCCTAATAGTATGTTTAAAAACCCCATTTAAGTTGTAGTTAAGGACCCTTAGGCTGCAGTAGTTCTAGAGTCATTAAGATTGTATTTGAATGATTTAGGTGCTTCTTTAGGCAAGCTCCACGGGAACCTGAATTTTGTAACCTTAAAAGTGATTGTTGCACAAATTACCCATGGCTAGACAGCAAGTGGCCTCTAAAAGTAGCGGACATCTCCTACATGAAGATTTGACTCATCTACTGAAGTTCAACAAATTCAACATAATTTTATAGTCTTTTATTCTTCTTTTACTTTTCTGTTTGTTTCTTCTCCACCAATTGCATGAACCATGCAAGTAGTCTGCATCACAAATGTAATATACCATAGTATAACAAGTTCTGGCACATACCAGAAGGGGCATAGTTACAAAAGCCTTAGGATGCAGCAGAATAAACATAATACATGCAAGACACAGTACTTCTTCAGTCCTGGTTACCTCTAGTTGTTTGATAACAAAAAAATTAATAAAAATCTTTCGAAAAATATAAAGCAGAAGTTGGGTTCATCCCCACAAATTATACAACTCAACCCATATCCTACAAATTTTAAGCAAAGTTAACCTGTCAACTCACTTCTCTGATCAATTTAGTTCGTAGCCATGTCCTATATATATTCGGTTTGGTTTGCTTAATTTTAAGTTTTCTTTCCTGCTCACAATATTTCATGTCACAACTCTGCCATCTCCATCTTCTTTCCACCCTTTTTGTTCCAAAACATTTGTAGCCATCACTGTTGCAAATAATGCATTCTAAGGGTCTAAGATGGGATTGTAACAGGAATAAGCAAGAAAGATCCAGTCCAGCCCCATATCTTAAGAGAGGCATGCCATAATATTGGTAATAGACACAAAAACCCAAACTCAGTAATCAATAGTGAACAAAGATTTTGATCTCTGCCTTTTGCCTGATATTTATGTATGGAACCTCAAGACAAGAAACTTCTAGGAAACCATTTAGGTGGAGTTTATATTGTGGGTTTTGTAGCTTCTTTGATGCAACAAATGTGTAAAAATGATTAAACAGAACCAAAAATCACCTAAACAGCAAAGTTCAGCAAACAACATGATTGGCTTGAACCTTTGATTTCCGGTTGTCCTTGAATCATTCTAGTGAATTTTCATAATAGACTTCGCGTCACACTCGCAATGGAACTTATTTATTTAACCCAATGTCTTAGTTCAATCCTTCAAGGTAAAGCATACTGATTCCCCTACACCCCTATACATAACCATAGATAACAATCCCCCATTGGAGCACCACATAAAACACCGTGCACTCTTTATATATTGTCATTTAAAACAGTATGCTTTCCCATAATAATCAGAACACAAGGAAACTATCCAAGAAAGAACTTGCCTTGGTTGTCGTGATCTTCCCAGAGGCGGCTGGCTTCGGCTTTGTTGACTTGGATTTTAGGGAAAGAACTCTGGACAGCTGCGGCTTTTTGGGTTCTTGGGGCTCTTTGGGTTCTTGGGGTTCTTTGGGCACCGAGTCGGGTTGTTCATGCAACCCCTTCCCCATAGTTTCAGCCACCGGCACAGCCTTTAAACTGCATTTTTCCCTTCCGTAAGGCTCATAATCAACCATATCATCATCTCTGAGGCCATTAGCGTTAAGAGTGCTTTCACTGGGCGATTTATCAACAGCAGCTCCCTTCGAACAAATCACCCCCATGACGTCAAACCTTTCTCAATTATTTCCCTCCGTTCCCATATAGAAAAAAGTAAACTCCCGGACCAACGAATCCAATGGCGAATTACACCAGGAGAAACAAAATGAGATCCAATTTAAACAACTCCAATCCTCAACAAACCCCTGGAAAAAAAGAAGTTCAAGAAGAAATGCTAAAATCGCAAAAGGAAACAATCTTCAGCATTTAAAGCAAGTGAATGAGAGCCACCGAATCCGCCAGGAACCAGAATCCCAGAGATTGGAGCAAAACAAATCCAAATCAAAGTCAGCGCAAATGTTGCGATCTTAGCGATTCGGCGCGAGAAAAACGAGGAGAAAAGAGGAAAAACCTCGGGGGACAAATCGGCGGGGGCGGAGGAGGCCCAAACCCAAGGGGATTGGTGAATTGCTGGATCGATTGGTGGCTTCAGAAGCGATCTTCCTCTCGGAGACGGCGTCAAGCAGAGAGAGGCGAAAGAAGAGACGGAGGGGGGTGGAGAGGGGAGGGTTGGTTCGCTGGCTTCTGCTCCAACGAAGCACCGAGTCCACCCACAAAAATTTCTAGAAGCCCATCCCACGCACTGACTAGGGTGGAGCTGGTCAAACCCAAAACCCCTCTCGCTTCCTAGTATTAGCTATAATTTATTAGCTTCTAAAATCACAATACCCACCTAATAAATCTGTCTTAGCTGTAAGCTGTCTCCACCAAAATAATAAATAAATCATAATCATGAGCAGATGAGGTGAAGGAAAACAGGAAAATAGAAAAAGTCTAATTCCATAATTTAATGTTATGCGTCATAGTTTACCATGTTGATTTCAGGTGAGATATTTCCTCGAAGGTGCTTCAAGTCGGTCACATGGAATAAGTATGCAGCATATACTTGATGAAGCTTAGTTTCAACTATTACTATATTTTGAGGAGTTTGTGTTATTTGGTAAAAGTAAATTATATTTTATTTGAGTTTTGTAGAGTCAAATGGACTTTTGGAAGGTATTGACTATATTTAACAAGTGGTAATTATCTATCAAGAACTTATGTATTGATGAATAATGTATTGGTGATTCATTGCATGGGTATCAATTATATTTTCAACATCTTATTTTTCATAATTAAAATATTATAGTAATAGCTTGTCTTAAAAAGTCTGTTTCCATAATTTAATGTTATGGATCATAATTTACTATGTCAATTTCCGATGCGATATTTCCTCGAAGGTGCTTCAACTCGATCAGATGGAATCAGCATGCAGCATATACTTGATGAAGTTTGGTTTCAACCATTACAATATTAGGAGGAGTTTGTGTTTCGAGGGAAGTGAATTATATTATATTTGAATCCTGTAGAGTCAAATGGACTTTTTGGAGATTACTATGTTTAACAAGTAGTAATGATCTATCAAAACTTACCTATTGATGAATATTGTATTGATAATTCATTGCATGGCCATCAATTATGTTTTCAGCATCTTATTTTCCATAACTAAAATATTGTAGTAATAGCTTGTTTTGTGACGCGCGGGCATGTGATTGGCCAAGAGCATAAGCAAAGCTTTGCACCTGTCGTTGTTTGCACTTTGGATGTACATTGGGATACCCAAAATAAATAAAAGCAGGAATGTGATATACTTGCTCTTACCCAAGTCTCCCTCTAGACCCTCCCATCAAATCACATCAGCAATGTGCCTGGAGTAATGCATTCGCATCCTAATTTGTCACTAGGTTCCATCAAAAGCCATCTCTACCACTTAAGATCTATATTCACAATAATAACTTCAGCATGCATTTAACATTCCTCATCTCGAAGATGGATCCTCTAGTCTACATTTGTCATTTGCATACAAACTTCACATAGTTTCTAAAAAAAAAAAAAAAAATTCCTTCACAAAGCTATTTTCATTTTTAAACTACAACGACTTGAACTGTCTCACCACAAGACTGGATTAAACATGTCGCAAAACTGAAAATAAGAACTTACGCGACAACTAATAATCTCTCAGATCACAAATAAATTGTCATCTGAACACGTGGTGCTCCCCGCAAATTAAAGAAGAACATATACAGCTTTCATGTTTTATCCACACCTCTTACGCATCCAAAGTCAAATATTAGAATATTCACAAACCATATCGACATCAAAAGCAACATGCATCATATACTGGATTGTCGACTCTTTGAACGTTCAATGGAAAAGTTGAAACAGTCCGAAGCTGTTGAGTTTTCATTTGTTAAGTATTTTAGGCTGTGATCGATCAAATAGCTCAGGATATTGCTCTTTTAAAGACCAGAAAAGCCATAGATTGCCCAGACCGTAATTTAAATTTATCTGGCTGGTTGAAGTCTTCTTGTGTCTGGTGAAGCCAGCACCAAGTGTTATCAATCTACTAGGTTGATATTTTCCGTCTTTGGTATGCGAGGCAAGACACTGGAATTAGGCTCCGTGAATTCATAACTACCACCAATTCGGAAAGAAAGGCCATTGTAACTTTTTTTTCCTTTGGATTAGGGACCATTTAGTTGACCTGGAGAACATCACATGAAGCCGTCGCTTGGTGGAGGTTAATACTGCCACAAACTTAAAAGAACGGGAGACGTATTACTTTGTGAAGGTTTCTTGTGTTCTAATCAGGCTCATGTGGCACTGTCCGGAGGAAGTCAAGAAAGTGACCTTCCGAAAGTTTGCATCGGGTAACAAGAGGGGCGGTAGCTCCAAGGGACATCGTCTCGATCTAACCGGGTGCCATCCGGATAAGAGTTTAATATAACAAGTCAGTCTTTATGCAGAGGCCGTCCAGGTGTCTTTGGATAGGATTCTCCCTTGTACAAACGGTTCCCCCCTACGCGTTGCTTTCTAACTTCCTTTCCTCCCCTTTTTTTTAACTTTAATTTTGGGTCAGCTACTCTGTTTACACTCATATTCAGCACCCTTTCCATTCGTAGGAGCCTCCTGAAAAGGCAACGTTCCCCTACGCATGGAATTTTATCATACTCATCAAGCTGAAGTGGAGAAAGAATTAAATAGGTGGGCTCGCCATTCAATCACCAGTTGACCCAATTAATCATGAAACCTGTGAAAAGACGTATGGGGTATCCATAGAGATCTAACATTTAAAAGTTGGGTGTTCTTAAGTTCAAAGACTTGATTTACTATTATCATAAAACATATTAATTATATCTGGTGAATTACTCAGACCAGCATTTTTCCAAGAAACAGATTGGTCCGAGTTGCTCGACTCGGCAACATGCACAAGATAACAAAGTCCTGGAATAAAATTTAATAGAATTAGAGTAGCCAAAGAAACATACGGCCGATACCAAATAATAAGAGAAACTTCAATAAGCTCTGATTAAAAATAAACAAAAAAAAATCCACGCACTTGATCTTAGACAAAAGGCAGAGAAAGGCATTCGGAGAACAAAAAGGGATTCCATCAATGAACATCAATTACTACATGAGTCCATCATAGACCAAGAAGGCTGCTACGCTGCCGGTTCAAGGTCTTTTTATCTTGCTGGTAGCAAAAGGAACCTTCAATATCTCTAGAGATATAAAAATTAATATAATCAAGCAACAGAACTCTCGGAAACACCATGTACTCAAGCTAAATGATCCCACTGTTCTCTTGTCATAAAAATGGAAGAATCTCGGGTTTGGGAATCTTTTGATACATGTCAATAAAACACTATGAAATGTTGTTAAGTGATAAATATGTCTTTGCAGTTGCTTGATTTCTTCAAAAGGAGATGCCACTAACGGAGAATCAACTGGCTTTAGAAATGAGAATGTGATAGCAAAATGTAACTGACTCGTAATCATGAGGGTTAAGCTTCATGTACCCTTGAATTTAGGAAATTGTTTGGGGCTTGCGTCTTCACTGATCACTATAGTTCACTTTCATTGCCTTGCTGCATCTGAGCAGCAGCACTGTAAAGGCCACGAAGAGTACATATTCAAATTCTGATACAGGCATATTCCTGCAGTAACTGCCTTCTAACATTTGATGAGGTAATAGATTGCCAAACTTCATAATCTCTGCATCGAATGCAAAGTTAGAGAAAACAGCATCATTAGCATATTACAACTTTTTTCCATGAAGAAGACTGTAACAATGTAAACTACCCTCATACGAAGCAGATGTCTGGTGGTTTACAAGATCCGGATCTGCTTCGCCATGCAAGCAAGCAGGCAGGCAGGTGCTTGTGAATGTTTACACACATGCCAAAAATGCGTAAATAATACTCCATGCAATATGAAAATATTTATAAGAATGTAACCTACCCTTGAAAGGTCTTTCTCATTGATTGGACTTTAACACAAGCTCTTCTAGTTCATCAACAATTGCAGCATAGCAAAAGAAAAACTGCTCCTGAAATCATTAAACAAAAGAAAATTTTCAGCCATTTTGAAAGTCAATAACGAGTGTTTCACAATGTGGTATACTTTAGTTTTAGACTCAACAATTTTCTCATAAGTATTTGCTGTTTTAGCAGTTTAAAAAACATAGGTTAAAAAAATGTTATTCAGAATCAGTTCTCAAATTTTTCTTATTTGCATAAGCCACCCATGTCTAAGGATTTTAGTATCTTCAGTCTCATATAATAAATTTTAACCTTTCAAACAATTTTTTTCAATGTCATAATGCAAGATATTTAGGAAAAAACATCAAATTCCCACTCAAAAGACAAATGTTTCAAAGATCAGTTTTATAATATGTTTTCCTTTTCTTTACATAATATGATCATTTCTTATTGAACTACCCCTAATTCTATCATGTAACACCAACCTAACATAACATTTTGAAAAAATCAACTAAAATAAATATAAAAACAAGAAAAAGAGATACCATTGTCTGAACCATCCCTATCCGCTGAGATCTGAAATCAGCAACAGTTTTAACAAGATCTAACGAAGATATATCACCGATGAGGATCCTTTGGATGGTATTGTGAATTGCACAATATGTACCAGTCCTTCCAATACCTGCACTGAGCAAAAAGAACATGACCATATCAGATGGGGATATTATGAGAATAAGCATGCTGGGATGATGAAGTAGAGCGTATCAATTTAAAGTTTAAACCTGCAGTGCACAACTATAGGGCCCAGATCAGGCGGGACATGATATATCCTCTTCAGAATTTCCCGAACAGAGGCGGTATCATCAGGCACCCCATGATCAGGCCACTCAGGGTACTGAATATGAAGAACAGGCCGGGCAGACTCCTTTGACTACAAGGAAAGAACAGGCAACTGAACTTTATATAAAGGCAAAGGGCTTCCGATAAAAACAGGAATATCAAAACCAAACTAAGACCACCGCTAGAGATGTGAACACATACATTTGTATGTATATAAAATATTTATGCGAGTATATTATTATGATTAAGCAGATGAAGATTTCATTAAATAAAGTAAGTTTGCACACTAAATATGAACCAAATGAAATTTAAAAAAAGATTCACTTATAACTTCTATGTCTCAGCTAAGACACATGCCCCTGTGAATATACCATCTAATACTAGATTCCAAACACCTCAAGCTCATGAACCCAGAAACAGTGATGATCTCAGAACCCTCTGAATAGTTTAAATGAGATCATTGCACAGAACTAACGTCCAAAAGGCAAGCCTTGACAAAGAAGACATTTGGTGCCATGAAAAGCAATAGCACAACACATCTTCCGTCTATGCAACAATGGGAAAAAACAATTTAGGCCTTTTTCTGTACCATTAGAAATTTAGTATACCACTAATGCCTGGTACCAACTCCTGCATGCACACGCATTAAAAAAAAAAAAGAAAGAAAGAAAGAAAGAAAAAGCATAAGGACACATTTTTAACACAGATACACATGCACCCACCCACTAAAAATAAAAATTTCTACACATAGATAGTCTTATATCCATATGCATGTATTGTAGCCACCACCTATTTTATTTAGAACAAATTATCTCTTCATGGCTTCTAATAAAGCAACAACTGATGAATGATGCTAATATTTAATAAAAATGCAACTTTATTTGTACAAATATTTACAACTACAGTTAAAACTTAGAAGTATTTTTAAAAAAAAAAACATAGCATGAAATTTTCCTTGAATTCATTACCTCTTTGTGCTTCACCTCCAAGCAACGCAGCACTAATGAAGACTTACTGATTATTGTACTCTCAGTGAAAATGCTTGTTTTTCCAAATTCTCTCAGACCATTCTCCGATTGAAAATAATCAGCACATTTTTTCATCATCTGCCATTATTTGGAAATGAGATAACTGTTTGATTTCTAGAACCTAATAACAACAATTAGTGACATTGAAACTGCAAGATGCCCTAACCAAATAAGGGAAAAAAGGAATGTTGATACCATATATAGAGCACCAAGGCAATCAAAAGTGATTATGCACAGCAATTAGATTTGTACAAGGTCATCATGAAACTATGTTACGAAAATGACATTGATTCCAACTGAAGAATGGAACTGGTACAAAAGTTGCACTAGCATAAAATAGAGGAACTTAAAATCATAGTCAGTAGACAAAAACTCTCTGATAAAATATAAACTGCTTTGATTTCAATAATGTGGCAAGAATATCATCATATGCACATCAAATTGGTTGTGAGAGTACACTCTAAAAGCCATTTGCATATTTAACACTAAGAATATTGGAGAAATCATGTCTATCTCTTATCCATACAGTCATACACAGTAGAGCGTATATGTCACAAATTGGCTATAGAGCCAAAAAAGAGCCCACGAGTATTATAGGGGTTTATCCAAGTGGATATGGTACTTTCCAAAGGGAAGACTAGACATTCCTATGTAGTTAACACTTGTTCACAGCTATAGGTGAGGTTAAGCATCATGCTTCTAAAGTTGCCTATATGAGTAGTAATATTGAGTTCAAAACTCAGACTGACATCTAGGTGTGCCATCACACGAAATGGTCAAGACTAGCAATCCACTATGCAAAATATGGTCAGGAGTCGATGTGTGAACTAAGTGCACAAGCTTTCAAGTAATCCCTTGACCTAAAGGACGGGATGCCTTACCATATTCAGAGACCCAGTAAATTCGCAGCCAAACCTACGTTGACCACGACACCCTAGATTTTGTCCTTGATAGATAGCAAAGTGGTTTACCATGTTCGAATATGAGTAAGGGTCAAGCTACCCAGCATGGAAACCATCATTATAGCATAGGGTCCATACTAGAATAAAGACATGGTTAGACATATCATATCCGATCAAGCAGTCACTAGAAAGATTTTGAAAACAATTATTTTACAAAATTATTATTCAATAATTAATTATTTTCTAAAAGGATGTTGACACAATCTAGAATTTTAATGAGCCAAGAACCATATGGCTAAGGATCTGATAGTACTGTACTCAAGGATCATAAAGTAAGGATTCAAATCCCAGCAAGACGTCCCATAGGACATCAGGATGGGATACTATCCCATGTGTTGAGACATGACCATCCCATTAGCATCCCAGCATCACAATCAGGACATCTTAGGACATTCCCTATCCCAAATGTCGAGACGAGGTGATGGTGGCGCATCCCATTCTATGCAAAAACCGAGACATCCCCGTTCCACGAAATTTAAAACCTTGCATACAAGGACACTGGAGGGCAAAATTGCAAGACATCTTCTGCATGAACAAAGAGACTAACTAGTTTCATCCTATTCATCAAGAGATTTAATAATGCAAAATGGGTTCTACATCCCCATGAAAAACCATGTAGATGATCGGTGATTAAGCAGACCTGAAGTGGCAAGTCTTTGATGAATGGGAACCCGAGTTATTCTATCTCGAAAACTCATCTAGCATATGTCATTTGCCACCAGGTCAACAAGAATAAGATTCTAGTTGATTATTCTCTCACAAATTAGACCCAAAAAAAATCCAAATTTAATTGGAGAAGAGATTGAGCTAGAGAAATAGTCTAAATATAGGGATTCAGCTAGAGCAGATCAAG
Source organism: Elaeis guineensis (assembly GCF_000442705.2). Classification (NCBI taxonomy): domain Eukaryota; kingdom Viridiplantae; phylum Streptophyta; class Magnoliopsida; order Arecales; family Arecaceae; genus Elaeis; species Elaeis guineensis. The sequence goes on from NC_026001.2 coordinate 7,243,938, forward strand.
TAAGACTACACCTGAGTCAACCCTAAAGTTACATGGATCAGGTTGAAGTGAGGAAGCAGTTAACCAGGGCAGGTGGCTGCTGCCCTGCCAATTTGGCACCCTGGGTGCGGTGAGCCTGGAGGAAGAGGGAGTGGCTGCTAAACTGACGCTCCTACCTTCTAGGATTCCAAACATGGGATGCTAGGGATGCACCCATATCTAAAAAAGGGCGATTCTTGGGGGCCAGTGCCCCTTCTCTCTCTCCCTTCTAGACTTCGACACTGTCCAAGACTCTAGATAACAAGCATCAAAATAGGACGCTACCTCACCTTGGCCAAGCACTGTTAGGACTCGATAAAGGAGGCATCCCCTCTTTTATAGATAAGGAGGGGAGGGCCCCTAGTTGAGCCATCCATGATCCTAACCTACATATTCTAACACCAAGGGAGGGGAGAAAGAGAGGTGTTAAGGCTAGGATTTCTCCGTCGGGATATAGTGTGAGAGAGAAAGAGGCAAAACTTGTGAGACAAACTTATCTTGTAGTGCATCCCTTGGGCACGTGGTACTGGAGGCTTGGAGCTATGCGAGCTCTAGATAGACGTGCAGATTGTAGTGGCTAGGGTAGTAATTGTCCAAGGGTCGTGTGCTTTCATGGTCTCCATGTCTCCTAGCAAGCATATTTCTCTTATATTATGTATGATATCTATTCTCTCATGGTGATTTATCAAAAAAAGTGACCATGTTTGTACTTACATATTATATAATTGCATAATATCACATCAAAAGGCTGACCACGTCCTTCACATCCAATGGTAGCACATGCATATATGGAGTATCATTACTCAAGTATTAAGTTTTCAAGAACTCCAAACATGAATAAAAGTGCAACAACAAAAATTTGAAGCATGAGCAAGGGTAGATAACATGCGAGAGCAAAAAAGTAGCAATCCTAGGGACCATCATTCAGGAGTCACCGATAAAATATCATTGTCTAAATGCATCATACGATACGTTTATTTAATATCATTTTATAACAATACTATTAAAATGCAAGTGTAAAGTGGCAAAAGGGCATAGAATCATTCAAATTTTAAGTTGTTCAGAAATTTGGTGGTGATGGCTTTTGATACCAACAAGCTCGTAATAGTTTGTAGACAGGCAGATAAACAAGTTTCTAGAGTAAATGTAGCATACACGTTAGAGGTCTCCTACAGCTTGTAATGGCAATTAAGTATGTGCACCAAAGATTTATTTTTTCATTTTTTTGTTATCTTTTTATGTACTGGTAATTCTTCAATTTGAGTTTCTTGATGATGGCTTACCCCTTCTTTATTTACCCTCTGTTACAAAATACTAAGTCATAATTGTTACCAAACAGTACGTCCAACATGTAGAAGAATAGCCCTAAAAGGATTTACATGAAGGCTGCACATAGGATTCATCATCACTTCGTGTGACTTGGTCTTCATGCACCTTCATGAAGGGGTACCAACATGCTGAACGATACAATACTTAAAGTCTTTTCTTTACAAACTTATGTTCATACATCATAATTAGATGATCAAGATTTCTATCAATTTCATATTCTTCATTCATACAACTAGGCATTCTATAATTACCCTTCAGACCTAAAACTAAAAATTTGTTCAAAAAATATTCAAAGTTAGATATAGGAAATGACTGCAGAAAATCTTTAATTAAGGTACATGTGATGCCTCATCGTTCAGATTTAAAAGGAAAATGTGACTATAAATAAATCAGCCAATATTAGTCCTCACTCAGGCAAATCAGTAGCAATGCCACATCTTGTGACATTTAAGTAAATAGCTCAATGAACAGTCTACATGTAAGCATCCACTGAGTTACTAAGATTAGTCATGCCACCTATACTTCTATCAATGACCAATACGCAAGTTCTTTTGACTTCATACTAACACGGTACAAAGATTATTGTAGATTGAAGGACATGCAAAAGTGCAAACCCAGTAGCAATCCAATAGTGGTTATACCATAGGTTTTGAATGGCTTCGTCTTGTCAGTATCAATAACTCCAAGGCACGTCTCTCGCAAAATGAGGGAAGAGCCCCCAACCCCTCTTTTTGGAGAAAACCCTCAAAAAATAAAAATAGAATAAAAGAAACTCTACCATAGAAGTACATCCAATTATAAGTCAAATTTTAACCGTGCAATGGCTACCACTAATAGCAGACTAAAGTTGTAATCCAACAACATTCAAGTGATTCACTGCATCTTTCATAACACAGTGAAAAAACACAGCTTCATGTACCTTGGGATTATCAACAAGAGTGAGCATCACAATCACAGGGCAGCGATACTGAATTATCATCTCCCAGAAATCTTCAAAGGTCTCTGGAAGTGGACCCTGGGTGGCAATGAATCGTGAAACTCTTCCACCAGAAGCAATCTACACAGGGATGTGATGGGGTTGAGAAAAATGTTAATTTTGCATATTATGCACTATTGGTCAATCACAAAACAAAAAACAAATAGCTCTTTAAAAGTTAAACACAGAGCAAGCAAATTGTTATACCGCCAAAATGCATAGAACAAGATAGCAAATTGTACCTTAACAAAGCTTGCATTGATATAGTCATTTCCCAATGATTTATTGTCCCTACTTGAATTAAGAACAACCCTGGTGTCATCAACTGAAGAGAGAGGAGAAAACAAAAATCAAGCCATTTGTATACCAATAACTCCGAAGATGCTCGCTGCAGAGAAATGTGATAATGTTTGATTTTCTAAAATGAATTCAAACTATTCATCAAGAAACATGAAAGTATAATTGAAATTACATGGCAGGACATCTATATAGCGATTTTTGTTCAAATTGGCATCTTGAAGAGCTACCCCGCATCTCCCTACCATCTCATCCTTTGACAACCTCATCTCCTGGGAACAGAAGCATGTTCATCCAACATCATCAAATATCCATGAGAGAGAAAGAAAAGGGAAGAAAAAGAATTACAAAGTGCCTACATCAAGAGCAAGATACATCCAGAAAGATAAAAACACTTGTAAAGAATTGCAAACTTCAAGGAACATATCATCAGACACGGACTTGTAGAGAAATTGAAGGAATCAATAGTGCTCATCCATTTCACTTAAAAAGGAAAGGGGAAAATGCAGTTTGCATTACTTAAGCATCACTAAAATACGATGAAGATGTACAATTACACAGCAGCAATTTCTTAGTGATATCCACACCAAAATGTCAAGGAGACTTTAGGCAAGCTGCCAGCCCCAGCCCCAAGGAGTTAACATTTTATGCAAGACTCCCAAGGAATTAGACTGCATAAATGTTTTCTTTAAAATAAAGTAATAAATCAAGATAATCTGAATAAAATTAAAATTTACTCCCTAATTATGCTTACATGAGGTACTTAGTATTCTCATGGACCTCTGTATTTGTACACCATAAGTATCCATAGGTTAACATCCAAAATGACATGAATATTGTGATGCACCCATCCATTTTATGGAAGGTAAAAAGCTTTTGAAGAATGGTTAACTAATGGTTGGTGCAATTGACACAACTCAGTTTAAGTAATTTATTTCAGAATACAAGAATTTATTGTTAGATTGACTGGCCAAAATTTAGAAGTTTGGACGTTAGGCTTTAGTTCAATAAGAAATATATTTATAAATATTAAAATTATATTCATTACAAAATAAGATCCTTAAGATATTCAAGTTCGGGTAAATCATCTTCAAACATCCTTTATCTTCCAACAATTCTACTTCCTCCAGAGAAACAAAAGCTAGGTAGCATGGGAGAATAGAGATTGGCAACTTCACTACCTAAACAGGATTATGGAAAAAAGCAAGAGAAAGTAAATAAAAAGCAAGAAAACGGCAGGTGGAACAACTCCGCTACCTCAACAAGATTATCAAAGCTGCAGGAAAGCAAATAAAAGGCAATTAAATAGTGGATGGAGCAACACCACAAAAAACAAGACTCACGTAATGGAACTTTTATTCCAACTAGAGAACAACCTCCCTCTACACAATGTAATGCAAAAGTAATGCACCTCTGGCTATGCCCTCTAGGGATCACAAATTCCACTGGAAGATTAACTTCACTCTAATTTCAAAAAGCTACTTAAGATCACTTTAATTTCAAAAAGCTACTTCAGATTTTCTATTCAATTTTTCCTGAATTTTCACCAAAATGAATATGAGATATGTTCCCTCAAGTCTTTTAGTGCCTCAGAATATAAAGTCGTGCTCCCAAATCCCACATAGTGAATCTCAAAGACTTTAAATTGTAAATAAAGCTTACGAATCTGTAAGTCAAATGTACCACATCCCCCAAATTGAGAAAACCATATAGGACATGGCATAAGAACATCATTCCAGCATCTCCACTTACACTAACTTTTATTTTAAAAATTTGGATCAGAAAAAGCTTGATCAAATGGCTTTCCACTTTATAAAAGTACTGAGATTGGTTGCGATAAACAAAGATTTGGGAAACAATGCTGCAATCATGCACTCCCCACACCAGATACCTGATCGAACTTGACTCTCTTACCTTTTGCAGCATTGAATCAGAAAGCAATATTAACAAACTCAAATATACATGCTTATGTCTATCCAAAAACTTGCCAAAACTCATGCTGATATTTCCCTCTTGTACAAGTACCTCTGTTCATGAATTTCTGCAAGACTTAAGTATTTGATTCCTAACACATCATTGCTTGCATCCTTTGATCATCTGGCACCACTAAATTTACACCTCAACTGATTATAGAGCTCCCTTCAGGCCTTCATTTTGCTTGGACCCTCCACCATTCCTTCAAAGAAGCCGTATTTTATCTCCTTTCTCCCTTGCTATGATTCTTCAACATATTATTTTATTTTCTGTCCATTATCAAATTTTTTAAATCTGATCAATGGTTACCAACTGCCTTTATCTATTCTTCCCTACATCATGTCTCTTCTAAGCAAGTACTAGGTCTAGCCTGGGGCCCATTGCAGTTGTTCAAATCATAGTCCACTCACATGACAGTATGAAATTTTAAGCCACAAGCATAAAAAGGTTTGAATCATTGAAAGAAATATTAGACCATTTTATGCACATAAGCATATCCAGCTCAGGATCAAAATAATCACCTTTCATATCTAATCAAAACACAGAGCATCAACAACGATACCCAGAATCAGATAGTTGCTCACAATTTCACTGGCGTGGAAATAAGAAGCACTAGGAAAGAAACATCTAAATATCTTCATATCTTTCCTTATAAATGTTATTAGAGTGAGGACGACATCTTAAAGCTATTAAGCTTGCTTCCATGGCCAAATAAAATTGTATGCTTATGTAACGCATAAGTAACATGAAAAATATGGGACCTATGGCTCTAAGAATGCCTAATGGTGTTGTGTAAAGTTCTTCCATATCTTGAAAAGGAAAAGTTCCACTGCATAGTACATCTATGGTGCAAATGAAGATTTTCATCTACAAGTACAAAGCAATGACAGGGCCCCACTATAGGTGTATAAGTAATAATCATATCAGATGAGTGCTGCTAACATTTCTCTTTTCTCATGATTCTCACAATCGAAGAGCTTAAAATGGCTGCTTGAGCAATTTGCAACATCACAAGGATGCAAGCGGAGGCATTAAACCCTAAAACTGCCCATGCATTAACCAAGATTCGTGGGATATATTAAAATTAGCCAGAAGGATCCAATAAACAGAAGTATGAGCAGGTATGCATATGACATCCATACAAAACAGTATGATGTTATGTAAACCCCAAACTGTGGGAACAAGGTGATTAAAGGATCGACGTTCTCAGAAGTTGAAACAGGAATCAACCAATTCTTGTAAAGTCACTGCCTTTTGGGTGCCAATTCGATCACTGAACGCATATGATCTAAAACTGTTATCCAATATTCAAAAGGAAACAGTAAAATAGTTTTCGAAGTGTGGTTATCCGATCACATGTTGGTTAATGAAATTTCAGCAACCATGGGCTTTCTTTTTTTGGTAAAACAACCACGAGCTTTTCAAGAACAAAAAAACAAGTCGTTCCGATAGAGAGTCAACACAACTCGACTAAGCCTATGTTTTGGACACAGCCAGTCCCAATCCCGGCTAAAGGAGAAGGGTTGCAGTAGGTTGAACATGAATTAACAAAAGTCGTTCCGATAAAGAAATAGTTCAAAGGAACTTTTAAATTGAGCGATTTGGCACCTACAAACCCTAAATGGGAGAAAGGGCAAAAAGTATGAATTTAAGGGAAAAAAATACCTGCAACCGATCGAATTCCTGGCTGATCTTGGCGGGGTTTTTGAGCTTCTTCTTGAAGAAGGCGAGGGCTTCGGAGCAGTACTTCAGCTGGTCGCGCGAGAGGACGAGCGGCGGCGGCGGATCGGAGGAGAGATCGAAGGGATTGAAAGCCGCGGCGCCTGCGCCACCGACGCCCAAGGAGGTGGAGGAGGATGGAAGAGATGCGCCCGCGGATGCTGCGGCCATCGCCGATCTCCGCCGTGTGCCGCGGCCCGTGGAGTTCCCCGTCTCGCTTCGGAGTGAAGTCTCCCTTTTTTGCCTCTCCAGAGCGAAAGAATGGCTTCGAATCCGGGGTCTGGGAAGTGGAGCGCGAGTCAAGCGGAAGCCTCACTCCCCGCTTTCTCTGTCTGCCTCCTTTTTCTTGTTATTTTATCGCACCGAGAATGCGGACACCGTCTTTGAAACATGTGAGAGACCATGGATCCACGTGTACATGATAAGTGCGTTAACTTTTGAGTTGATTGTTGTTTGTCTCAAACTATTTTCCTGTCTGATGTTATCGTAAATTTATAATTAATGACGAAAGCTCTTAGATAAACTATTCCCATCACCGTTATCGTGATATTGCAGCAGTTAGAACTGATAAAATACGATCCAATTCATCAATTTAATTTATATTCAATTTATTATAAATAAATTTAAATTGAATAAATTTAAATCATAAATAAATCGATTCATTTAATATATTTAATAATTAAATCAAATATAAATTTTAGATATCTGATTTGCTTAATCTATTTAATCCATTTAATATTTAGATTGGATTGAGTCAGATAACTCATTTAACCAGTTTAATCTATTTTTAACCCATTTAACCCAATCTGTTTAATCCATTTAAGATTCGTTTAACCTGTTTCTGATCCATTTAACTTGACCCGTTTAACCTATTTAACCCGTTTAACCTATTTAATCCGTTTAATCTAATTTAACTTATTTAATAAATAGATTAAATAGATCGGATCAAATTAACTGTTTAATAAACGGATCAAATTCATATTTGAATTTTTGATCCATTTAATAAACAGATCAGATTTTGATTGATTATTTTCTGATTCGATTCGCTTACGACCTGATCCATTTATGATCTGATCTGATCCATTTGCCACCCCTAGCATCAGTATTAAATTTTAATATTTTATCTTCTTAAAAAAAAAAATTCTCAAAGTTTTACGTGTAAGGGATGCTTGCGGATGACTGGATCTGAATCAATGGATTTTTTTGCCGACTTTTGTTCAAATTTTATGTAACTCTTTTTACATATACATGTAAGCTCTGTTGAACGTAATCGTTTTATATATGAGGCCTTGTATAAATCTTGTTAGGCACATGATCCTATAAAAGAAGGTGCCAGTTATTGTGCAAACCACCTCTGCACGTTGCTCCAGTAAATGCAAAATCCGTCATTTGAGCAAACGATCTTCAAGCAATCCATCCTTTAGGCATCACATTTGAACATCATCGTTTATTCAGTGAATGCAAGTCATGGGCATTATTTCACACCATCACCAATGGCAAGATTCTTCAACAATTACTTCAGTAGATTATTTTTGCATAAATAAATATTCTTAAATAACTATACAAGTCAATCAAGATATTGGGTGGTTGTTTATTTCATGAAAATAATCACTTCAGTAGAATATTTTTTTTAGTAAAAGTGCTCTATATATGTAGTAGGGTAGTTGTTCTTTTCGTGAAACCTTTTTTATCTTTGTTAGTATTGGTCCCGTAACTATCTCCTCCCTTTGGGGCAATTAAGATTAATCTTGATGCTTTAATGCACTCTATTAAAGCAGCTATTATATACGTCATAAAAGATCATTTTGCTAAGCCTTGCTAATAGGTGGTAAGTTATTATTATCTTTTTTATGAAAGTTGTTATCATCTTTATTAGTTACTTTTGTTGAATTAATGGTAGCTTGGTTGTGTGCAGCAGCTGTAATACGTGAGTTAGATATATCCATTATTTATCTATAACATGATTCTACTATAACCATTTCGTGGCTTACTAATCCCTCTGTATATCACCATTCACATCTTCATTTAGTTAGGGATTTGGATTGTCGGCTACAAACTAATTCAACAATGATTGTTTTGCATATTTATCGTGTAGCAAATTAGGTTGCTGATCTAGATAATAAAATGTGTTAGATTCCTACTATAAATAGCTCATTCAAATAGATGTTTATGGGATTATTTTATATGGCATTATTAAATTTTTACTGATACTTTACAATATTAGATATCTTTTGTAATATTTGTTAAAATTGTTACTAGAGAATAGTTATAGTGATAAATTTTGCCAGGCATCACTAAAATCCCATCATCGAAGATTTTATTTGTTGTACTGCGGTCATGGTTGCTCCTATTTCTCATGGTTTTGGACTCTTTGGATAGTATATCATATATAATTGTTATTGTTTGCAAATCTACTATGGCTATCATGGTTTTGAAAATTAGGTTCTCACATCCATTGTAGGCTCTTCATCCTTATCTCTTATAATCTATTACTTTTCATCACAATCATGCTAATCACTTGAGTAATATTTTATGCATACCATGTTGTGTCATATGATGGTTATTTAGCTCTCACATATCTTATTGTATCTATATACTCCTAAGGATATACGTTTCAGAAATTAGTTATATTTCGAACAAATACATTGATCCACACCATGTGAGATGTCTCTTTATTACGCAATTTTACTTCAATTTGGTTTGTAAAAATACTTCTATCTCTCTCCTCTATTAATATGGGACTTCTATTTGTACTGCTTCTTATTTGTATCCTCTACTTTAAGAAAAATATAGATGATGTGGTTGTTTTTCATTGTTTCTTTGGTTTGCTATGAATTTTATTTGGATAATAGAGTTTGTCAATATAATATATGCAACTTGGAACCTTGCACTGGATTCGTTGTTTCAAAGTAAGATATGAGTTCTCTCAACTTCTCTATCTTGTTAGATCATAAAGTATCTTGATATTGCTCCAATTATATTGCGTACTGCTTATTTGATTTACTATCTTCTACTGTAGAATTGATTTACTATCAAATCTGAATATATATATTATCATCTTTTATCTCTTATACTACCTCTATTGTTTGTTAAATTATTATCTCTAAACATATATAATATGGCACTTTTACTCATCTATGCTTTGATTTCTTTATAGATAGGCTAAAAGAAAATTTTTGTTCACTTACTTCATCTCTATCTTCTTTCTAATATATATCAATTGTTATATTATATAGTACTCCAACGATGATTCTACATCTCTTGCTTAAGTAAGCTACTATTATAAAAGCACACATCATTATTTCAGCTACGAGCTTCATTGGGCTTTTTCTACTTATGTTATTCCTCTTATCTTATCATATATATATATATATATATATATATATATATAATAATAATAATACTCTGTGAAGGAGTATTAGAGTGTTATCAATTCAGCTTCTCAAATGAATTTTGTTGTGCCACCTGAAAAGAATACATTTTTACATTAAATTATGTTATTAATGTATGATATCATTATATTCTTACAATTAAAGTCTGTTTTTATAGGTAGTTGAGAATATAAAGTGATCTTAAGAATTTAAATGAATATTATTTTTCAATCTGATCAGATCTAAAAGAAAAATTATTTTCGTACATTCGGCTCCGCGCAACGCACAAGTCTTCAACTAATTTTATTATAGTTTGAATGATTTGTTATTTTTTCTGCCATTGCTTACGTACAAATGTGACTTTAGACAGTTGTTGCTATATTTTGTAACTAATTATTTAAAAAAAAATAATTGATACTCTATAGCCATCTGATCATATTACTTACCATCTTTCAAGATTCAAAATTTTGATCGTGATACAAATCGCCAATCCAATCAGTCCAAAACCACTTTGATTAGACTTTTTGGGATGCAATGCTGAACCCATAAATGTAAATAGTAATTGAGAGACTATCCTAAGTTGTATGTAATTCAACTTTAGAAATTGTTGTGGATTTAAAGTATGGTCAGTAAATAACACATAACCAAACATTGTCTTTGATAATAAATCTTACTCCTGCAATATATTCTCTTATCAAATCATCAAAATTGACCTTAACTACTCCACATAAGGTGGACTAAAATTAATGAAATATGAAAAAGCATTTGTCATACTGGCAATGCCTCAATGCCATAAAAAGAAATGTAAATAAGATTTGGATAAAACAAACTCATAAAAGCAAGATGTCTAGTTGAAAAATCAAACAAATTTGTTATAGAGAAAGCTAATCAAAAAATACATAAAAATTTATTACATTTCACAATAATCAGCATAGTAGAGCTAGATTCTAGTCTCGTGGAGGATTTTTGCCAACTAGATAATCCAATGGAGTAATGATACCATGATATATAGAAGAATTTTATAATGTGACAATGCTAACATCTAAATATTTTTGGCCAGCTAGGAGAGTATGCTCAACATCCTCTTGTTGATTGCATAAATTAAATCAAACTGCATTTTGATTAAAAATATACCATTGAGCTGTAATTACTTTGCATCGAAGTTGGCTCTAATAAATTTGCCACCAAAATAGTTTCACTTATGAAGCAGTAGAAACCTTCCACACCTAATCATAATGAATTGAAGTTATTGACTAATTTGAGTGGTTAGAGACTTATAAATATCTTGAGCATTGATCTTAAAAGTATTAGATGGTCTCCAAACTAACCAATCAAACTATCTGCCATGTGGTATAGCGATCTCTTACATTTTCTCTATCAAATCAAAAGAAAAAAGAGAACTATTCTTACCTACATCCTATTCCTTCAACTATTGAATTTATGACTTTTCAAATTTTCATTATAGAGGTCGATATTAATAGGTGTTGTTTGATTGATTGTTGTCTAGTTAGAGTTTAGGGTTCACAAAGTTAGAAGAAAAAGAAAAAAAATGAAAGAAGAGAGTGAAGATTTCGTGATATCAAAATGATAGAAGTTATCCCAGGATTTACTAATATATACATGCATTCTAAACTATTTTTTACTTTAATTCTGGGACATCGGAGAGGATACTTATAAGGGATGATGGGGTATTCTAAAATTAAAATTGAATGAGTAAAGGGGTTGATCTGAATTTAGCAACTAAGATTAGGAGATTAGATAACTTTCTTCTTTTGGGTTTTGGGGTTAACAATAAATTATTAATATGACATGAATCAAGGATTAGGATGGCAGAAGGGTATATTTATTATATTTTCATAAAAATTAAGGCATGAAATAACGTAGAAAGCAGAGGAGTTGGTTTGATAACTAGGATTGCCACTTGTAAATTCTAGATGTGAGAATACACTTGAGGTGGCATGATTTTATTGGTTAGTAAGGAAGAGGTAGGGATGAGAAGATGGATGGTTGAGTTTCAAAAAGAGGATGTGTTTGCTATGTTGCTCAAGGAATTAAAGATTGGATTTTGTAGAGATGAGAGAAGTTAGTTTGATAGGTATGACCAAGGACTAAAATAAAGATATATTTGATATTGTATGGTCCTATTGGTTGAAGGTAGAGAGAAAATAAACAAAAAGGTGATTGGTTAAGATTATAGAAAAGTATATTTTTTTTAAGTAGTGAGAGAAGTTACTTTAAATGCAATGAGAGGTGCTAAATGGAGGCATAGGATCATGTCTCCCATCTTCTTGAATTGGTGATATGAAAGGGAACAGAAGGTTGAGATTTTTTAGGAGGGAGAAAAAAATATAATGATAAAGGCTAATTATTGTGAGGATGTTATTTTGGGTAGTTTTAGGGGACCTTGAAGTGTAATTAAACCTTTTGATAAGCATAAAAGGACCAAACATAGAACACTAAAGGCAATCCATGCATGTCATAGGATTAATATCTAGGATGAATAAGATTTGTTATGGGATGTATCTTAGATTTTTTATATAGTGGTGCTACAATTTGGTATGGGATGAAGAGCAAATAAGAAGTGTATTGGGAGGGACATATGATAAGAGAAGGGTGGAAGAGAAATCGAGTTAGTTAAGAGAATACCAAGGTAACATAGCAGGAAAGTGTTACTTAGCAAATAATCTCTTAGAGAAAACATGATAGAAATTAAATATTGATGGTTTTATTTAAGTGTGCATGTGTAAACATGGATGGGTTCCATTGGAGTGCATTTGTGATGAGAGAAATAGACCATAGACGAGGGTTTTAGGGGGCCTAATGGTTTATTCATGATATTTTGGATTGGATCAATCCTATGTTGTACTAAAGATAGGTTTAATTTGAAAATCAAGTATATAAATATTTATTCAAAAAAATATGAATATAAATATCTATATTGATATTTATTGAAAAATATGATAATAAAAGAAGCTGGATTCTGTTCAAAAATAAAGATTTATATTCATAGATGTATCAATATTAGACCAATTTTAACCTAGGCTCATAAGTCGTAACTTGTATTGATATTTTTATTTTTTTATAGACCTTTTTATTAGGAATGATTGAGTTTACAAATGGATCGGGTTGAGTTATAACTAGATCTATTTAGATGTGATCTAATCCGCTTTAATAGATCCATGGAGCCGGGTTGGATCCTAAAATTGGATCTATTTCATTTTTCAGATTGAATCTGGATTTACTGTATTTTAATTCGACCAGATTCATTTAGTTTTCTGAGCCAATTTGGATCTTATATTTTGCAACTCAAGCTGAGCCGACCCGACCTAAATAGGTTAATTTGGATTTTAGATAGTTGAAAGTTGTCTAGTGGAAGATCTAATAAAATACTTGTTCTTATAATTTAGGATATTTTAACCCATTATTAACGGCGAATGACTATGAGTTAAATTTTTTTTTTAACACCATTCTTATCAAGCAACAAAGTAATTTTTAGCCCACCCTGATATCAAATAGCTCCATCGAATTATTGCCTCTGATAGTCTCATTTTAGTTACTTGGCTTATAGTGTAATGTTTTAAAGTTCACATTTTTTTTTTTTTAAGACTGTGCTACTTGTGATAGTAGAATAGACTATATCATTCTGCACGATGTTCTTTCTCTTATAACTTCTAATAAGATTATTCAAGTGCCTAAATACGAACCTACTCTCTATTATAATTTATTTGCTTATTTTTTATATGAGACCATTCTATTTTTCTTCAAGGCTGTTTAAGTGTTTGAATACGAGGATCTAAATCGAACTTGATCCGGATGTGAAATGGATCCAAAATTTTTGAATTGGGCTGGCTCAGTTTAATCTGATGTTAATGATTTATTGAGATAAAATTTTTTATTATAAATTTGATCCGATCTGCCCCAATTCTATATTAGATTGGATCTGAATTCAATATTAAGATCTGATCAACAAATCAGATCGCCCGGGTCACACCACACAAGATCCAGTCCGACTCGATCTATTTGCACCCCTGGCGATGATCGACCGCCGTACGGAGAGAAGGGATCAAAGAATTTACAACGTTTTTGCCGCCAAGAATTCATCATTTTCCGTCCCTCCCCATTCAAAACAAGGACCGAACCCGATCCACTCTCTATCGATGGAGAAGAAGATACGAAGGAGACGATAAGAGAGAGGGAGTAGAGTGGGGGGTCGATGGCTTCGCCATCCGTCCCCATCGACGACTTCGACAACGACGTGAGCTCCTGTCCATCTCTCTCTCTCCATAAACCCTACTTCTTGCCTCCCTTCCACGATCTCACCATTTTCCTCGCAGGAGTTCGATTGGGAGGCGGCCGTCCGAGAAATTGACTCCGCTTGCCAAGGCGCCTCCACTTCCAATCATCAAGATCCCGCCCTTCCAACCACAGCCGCTGTCCCCGCCGCCGCCCGAGCTTGCCCTAAGCCTGTCAAGTCCGATGGCAAAGGCCGGCAATCCACTCTCGATAGGTTCGTGGACTCCTTTACCAAGCGTAGGAAGGCAGACGAGGGTTTCCTCAGATCCAAGATTCAGGAGAAGAATGCAACCCCTGATCCTGGGAGAAGTGGCGATCTTGGGGGCGGCAATGAGCCGGGTGGGGTTGAGATTGATCTTGAAGCCGCCAAAACATGGATTTATCCAGGTATCCATTCCCTGGACGTCAATATCTTTGGATAGGATTTTCTTTTTCTTCGTATCCCTTCATATTTTCTCCTTATTGAAACCGAAATAGGATTATGTTGCAATTTAATATCGAATATTGGATCTTCTGGAATGTTATTACCGGAAAATTCTGGGGCAATTCAGTACCAAATATCGTCCTTTTACATCTGTTTTGTCGGGTGCAAGAGTGTTTTAGGACAATCAAATGACACAGCAAAAGGAAATGTATATAACAATGAATGTTGCAAGATATGATTGTATGTGTTGATGAGCGGAGGGCTTTTGAGCTTTTAATTTGTCCAGCCACAATGACTGCTTAACGTGGGGTTATAATTAAAAGGTTATTGTATAATCAAATTGTTATCTTTCTTTAATCTCATTATTCATCACTTGCTTTTGCGCAACCTAAATTTGCATCAGGCATTAACAAGATCTCTACCTGATTCCTCATTCAAAGAAAATGTTACTAGTTAACTTTCTTTCCTTTCACCCACTTGTTGCAGTTAATGTACCTCTTCGGGATTACCAGCTTTCCATTGCTAAGAGTGCTCTTTTTTCAAACACACTGGTAGCATTGCCTACAGGACTGGGTAAAACTCTTATTGCTGCTGTCGCGATGTATAACTACTTTCGATGGTTTCCAGATGGTAAACTACCTGCTTTATATCTACATCTTGTCTGCTTAGTTTGTATATTTTGTTATCACTTCCTAATATATGTGTTTCCTTCTTGGAACTGAATATAGATGACTCAGAAATTTGCTTTGAGATGCCTGTAGCTCAATCATTTCCAAAGTTTTCTGTATGGTACTGTACCGGTTGGGTGTCTGTATGTGGTATGGGAGGCGTATTGACACTTGGTTTGCCAATCTGGCTCCTTACCGACACAGTAACAGATTGGCATTGGTGCGGGGCCCAGTACCAAGATAGAGACTCTTGATATTAACCATCAAGCTTTCTCATAATTGTTTAGGGTTAGCATGTACGTAGGGGTGGCAATATATGATCCAACGCACCAACCTGACTTGCAACCAACCCTCTTTAAGTGGGATTAGTTTTGGCATAAACAGGTTCAATTCATAAAGGAGTTGACCTGACATAACTTGTTTGTTAAGCAGGTTGAGCATAACTTGTTTGTTAAGCAGGTTGAGTTCATGTTTAGAGTCCTGATCCATTAACCCATTTCAACCTGTTCAGTAGTTGGATCAGGTCATGAAGGTCAATCCATTTAAGACCTACTTAACTTATTTAAAACCCATTTAACTGGTTTAAGACCTGTTTAATCATAGTCAACATGTTTATAAAATGGGCTATGTATGTTGGGTTAGGCTACTTGTTTAATAAAAAGGTCAGGTCCGGATCTAGATTTTTGACCCATTTAATAAATGGGTTAGGTTTGAGCTAACAGATGTTTGAGCCAACTTGTATCCAGCCCATTCCAACCCAATTGCCACCCCTACTCGTATGTCAATTATTTCTTAGTGTGAATTGGTTAATTTGGTGGTGACTTTCATCTACGTATAACTTTGAAGTGGCAAATATATTTTAGTGGAGTAGGCTTCTGAGCACAAAATTATATACACAAGTAATAAATCAAGGATATATCCCCTGTTTAATTATACATGTTAAGTCAAAAATCAGATGGCCATTATTAGCGTGCCTCACAGATGTGTGCTGTTGCAGATTTTGAATGTTTTATCCTGTTTCAATCTTCTCTCTTTCAGATGCATTTTGTATTTAATATATTATTAAATATTGAAGAGAGATTCATAAAGCCTAATTGTAAGCAGTTAGGATGATACTTCTTGACAGTAATTATGTTATTATCTAGGTGCATAGGGGAAAGATAGAATAATAATGCTTGATAACGCAGTACGTTTATGCACACCAAATTGTCTCATCTAGTTCAAAGGATCAGCATGTATTATTTTGTATTTTGCCTCGCATGGTACTTGTCTGGTCTAATTTTTTGATTTAAAGTTGAATCATTGTTTAATATTTGGAATTTTCTATTTTCTCATGGAAACTTATTCATTTTTTGATCTTCAAGCAGCAACAATTGGTGACTCCATGATTTGTTCTTCATTCTTTATTCACTCTGCTACCCAATTATTTATCTTATTTTTTTAGTGCTCTCTTATTTCTGTGAAGTTTGCTGATCACTTAAAGTGTTTTTTTGATCAACTTTTGAGCTGATTATGTTTTGGTATATGTTACTGGAAAATTGACAGGTAAAATTGTTTTTGCCGCACCTTCACGACCTCTTGTCATGCAACAAATTGAGGCATGCCATAATATTGTTGGGATACCACAGGTATCAAAAACATTGTGTTGTTGGTTTCTTTACTCATATATGCATATTAAACCCGTAGACCTACGCACATCCATCATTTTTCTCCTTCATGAATGGTTTGAAAAGGATAGATTAAACTGATTGCAGGAGTGGACAATTGATATGACAGGTCAGATGAGTCCTCTAAAGCGATCAGGTTTTTGGAAGTCCATGAGAGTTTTCTTTGTCACTCCGCAGGTGCTTGAAAAGGATATAAAATCTGGTAATTAGTTAGTTTCGTTTGCTTTTTGGTCCGGTGTATTTAATTGCCTTGCATGGTCTGTATATTTAAGAGCTCATCATGTATTGGGAATACCACATATGATTCTTTTTCTTGTACCTAGCTTGTGGTTAACATGGCTTATATGGCTTTTTCTCTTGCCTTACTGTCTGTATATGAACTCAGAATCATCTGTAATGGAAGCTTGGAGCTTTTAATGTCTGTAAAATCCTCATCCTCACATATTAGACTGACATTATATCAACCATGGTCAGAAGTTTGGCATGCAGGAATAATCCATCATGGTTGAGAAATTTGAAACTCAGAAAAAAAATGGCAAATTTGGCAAAATAATATGAGAAAAATTTGGGATATTTAAATTTTTAACAAATTAAATATTTGTGAATATAGCAACAGGATATATATTTATAAGCATAATTAATATGATCCATATTGATTGAAAACATCCAAAAAGTCTCAAATAGCATAGCTCCAAGTCTATAACAAATCACATCACAGTGATTGTCCAAAACAAAACATGCAAGATAATTTTGAACTTAAAGCTATCCTTCAAGAGTAAACTCAGATGCATCCTGGTGGGTATCAACTTCAACTTCCTTGCTTTCTCCTTCATGACTCTCCCATTGTGTTCTTCAATATCATGTCCTTCAAAATCATCTATATAAGCATTGAATTTATGGAATCAGCCTTCTCTTCTCTGCCATGTTTTTCTTTAGTTGATTATTCACCCTCACAAACACTAAACGTTGTAACATCTTAGGTTCCAAACAATTCTTCTTTTTTGTGTGTGCGCCCCCCAAAGGCATCCAATTTCTTTCACATGCCAAACAACTACAAGGTTGGCTTAAAATCTTGATAGCCAAATTTGGAAAATAGGACCTGAACTGCTCCACATCCCAGAGAGTCTTATTACAAATATAAGAACAATATCAATAACATATTCACATATTTATATGGTATTTATACATTTGTCAGATATAATTGAAAACAAATGAACAAGACAATAATTACTTGCGTGAGGCACATGAAGAGCCCCTATTGCCATAACTCCAAAGCTGTCCAAATCCAAGGAAGGTTAGCTTCTCACTCTTCTGCTATTTTCAGTCTTTCTTCATGGGTCATCACCATTCTTTGAATTCTCATGAAATAAATGAGGGCTCAAATAAGACGTTGCTGCATAAAAGTGATAATATAGAGATTGTTCCATCTATCATCGATGGTCTTCCACAATGACAAATACTTTTCATTTTCTCCCTTGGAAACCTCTTTGCTTGTTTCTTTTGCTTTGTGCATGGCATAATATATGCAGCATAATGTGGAACCATCACTATCTACCACTCAAGTCTCAACACTTTGGAAAGAGGCTCCAGGCATGTAAAAGCTCTTTTCCTTACTCCCTTGTATCGTGTGCTGTACATTTGCACCTTCTGTACTTCTACTTTGAGATAGATCCCCCCACAACCATATATCGAGGGCCTTGCTCTTCTTTCATGATGGATTAAAGGCATAGGAAATATGTAGCAAATCTTATAGTGCCAAATCTTTTCAGCTTATGTCCATTTGTGTGAAATCTCAAGTAGCCCATGACATGTTGGCATCCATATATAAATTTCATCAATTTTCTTGCACCACTTAAGACTATTGATAATCAGAATTGCTTGTATATCTTTTATGTTACAAGAGGCTCTATATATAGAGCAATAAAGGTCTAGGTACAATGAATCTATTGATCTCCTAATGATATATTTTTTAAATAGGATTTGATATATTTTCTGTTTAGGATTATACAGATTTTTCGAATCAATTACAATAGAAAACAAAACAATGACAAATATCTCCTACTCTAGATATGGAAATACATAAATTACAATCCCTGATTTGTAGACACAATTCAAGGGATATAGAGATATCAATCAACACTCTCCCTCAAGCTGGTGTGTGTATGTCATATGCATCAAGATTGTTACATAGGTATGTTACCCTCGGATCCCGAAGTGATTTGGTGAAGATATCTGCTAGTCGATCGTTAGAATTCATAAACGAGGTAGTGATTTCTCCAGAGATGATCTTTTCTCGGATGAAATGGCAGTCAATCTCTATATGTTTAGTCCGCTCATGGAAGATTGGATTGGAAGCAATATGCAAGGTTGCTTGATTATCACAAATGAGTTTCATAGAGCCTACCTTGCAAAACTTCAATTCTTGAAGTAGTTGTCTTAACCATATAAGTTCATATGTAGTAAGGGCCATAGATCGATATTCTGCTTCTGCACTTGATCTAGCAACCACATTCTGCTTTTTGCTTTTTCATGAGATGAGACTGCCCCCAGTAAGAACACAGTACCCAGAAGTCGATCTTCTATTACTAGGAGATCCTGCCCAATCTGCATATGTATATGTAACAATATCTTTGTGGCCTCTATTTTCATAAATCAACCCTCTTCTGGGAGAACCCTTAATATGTCTCAAGATCTAAACCACTGCATCTCAATGACTGTCACAAGAAGAGCTAAGAAACTGACTTACAACACTAATAGCGAAGGATATGTCTGGTCTGATCATGGTGATTTTTCATTAGTCTCTGATACCTGCCTGGGTCTAAATAGGGCTCCTCCTGATTTGGTAGAAGTTTCACATTTGGATCCATAGGAGTATCGATTGGTTTACAATCTAGCATCCCAGTCTCTTCCAGAATGTCAAGGGCATACTTTTTTTGAGAGATGGCGATGCCTGTTTTTGATTAGGCTTCTTCAATTCCAAGGAAGTACTGCAACTGGTCCAAATCCTTAGTTTGAAAGTGTTGAAACAAGTGCTGCTTGAGGCTTTTGATACCGTCATGATCATCACCTGTAATGACAATATTATCCACATAGACCACAAGGTAGATGTATAGATTAGAGGATGAATGTTTATAAAATACAGAGTGATCTGCCTCACTACGGACCATGCCAGATTACTGTATGACTTTACTAAATCTTCCAAATCATGTCCGAGGTGGCTACTTAAGGCTATATAGTGATTTGTGTAACCTGCAAACCAAACTCGTCTCTCCCTGAGCAACAAATCCAGGTGGTTGCTCCATATAAACTTTTTCCTCCAAGGCATCGTGTAGAAAGGTATTTTTGATGTCCAGCTGATATAGAGGCCAATGGTTCATGGCAGCCATTGATAAGAAGAGTCAGACAGATGCCATCTTAGCAATAGGAGAGAATGTGTCTCCATAATCAAGATCAAAGATCTGAGTATAGCCCTTAGCCACAAGACGTGCTTTCAAATGATCAACCTGTCCATCAGGGCCTACTTTAATAGTAAAAATCCATCGACAACCAACTATAGATTTTTCAGGAGGGGAAGAAACAAGAGTTCATATGTTATTAGATTCTAAGGCTGCCATCTCATCAATCATTGCCTGATGCCATCCTGGATGGGAAAGTACTTCCTAGACAGTTTTAGGAATAGAAACGGAAGACAAGGCTGAAACAAAAACATAATGGGATGAAGATAAACGATGATAGTTCAAAAAATTATAAATAGGATGAGGATTACGAGTAGAGCGTACACCTTTACGGAGAGCTACAGGCCAGTCAATGGAATGCTCAGGTAGGCCTGGGGTAGGTGGAGACGCTGGAGCAGGAAATGAATCACATGAATTTTGAGTGGAAATAGTCTCCGAAATCTCAGGTTGTGGTCGATGCTGATAAGTGATAAGTGGGCGTGGTGAGAAATGTATTAGCTGAGTAGGCGGAGCGAAAGGTTCGGGAGAAATAGATATTGGCATACCAAGGTAGAAAATCGGTAAGAGCTGAGAGATGGATTCAGACTCTATCGATGAGCTGAAATAAGGTGTGTCCTCAAAGAAGGTGACATCTGCGGACATGTAAAATCGATGTGTGGAAGGAGAATAATACCGATATCCCTTCTGAACTCGAGAGTAATCAAGAAAAATGTATTTAATAGCACGGACAAACAGTTTGTCAAGACCTGAAGAAAGATCATACAAAAAATAAGTAGAACCAAAAATATGAGGGGGAATAATGTAAAGAGGGTCCTTAGGAAACAAAAGAGAATGAGGTACTTGGTTATTTAAAATAGATGATGGCATTCGATTTATCAAGTAACCAATGGTGAGGATAGCATCACCCTAAAACTTTAAGGGTACATTAGCATGTAACAAAAGAGTATGAGCTGTCTCAATAATATGACGATGTTTTTTTTCTGCTATGCCATTTTGTTGTGGAGTATGTGGATAGGTGGACTGATGAATCATGCCATGAAAGAATTGAAGGGAGCAGAAAAATACTCTTTTGCATTATCACTACACAAAATGCGAAAAGGGTGCCCAAACTGAGTTTGAATTTCATTACAAAAGTTTTGAAAAATAGTAAACAACTCTGAATGATCTTTCATTAAGAATTTTTAAGTATACCTTGAAAAATCATCAATGAAAGTAATAAAGTATCTATATTTTAAGATAGAACTGACATGACTAGGACCCCAAATATCAGAATGAACGATGTCAAAAGGAGATTCTGTTCGATTATTTATCTTGCTTGGAAAGGATGTCCGAACATGTTTTTCAAGCTGACACGACTCACACTCTAAAGACTGCAAATAAGAGAGATGAGGGATCATCTTTCTTAGCTTATTTAGACTCAGATGACCCAGACGACTGTGAAGGAGATTAGGAGACTCTGTGACAGCACATATGGTAGAGGATGGAGGTTGCAGATAATAAAGTCCTTGTGATTCAGATCCTACGCCAATCGTCTGTCCTGTACTTCAATCCTGTATAAGAAAAGAATCAACAGTAAAGGTTATAGAGCAGTCAAGAGTGCGAGTAAGTTGATTAATAGAAATTAAATTAAAAAGATAATTTGATATAAAAAGAACAAAATTTAAAGATAAAGAAGGAAGAGGTGTAGCTTGACCAATGCCAGTGGCTTTAGCTTTAGAGCCATTGGCGAGGGTGATGTAATGTGGTGTCTTGAAAGATGATAATTTCGAGAAAGAGAAGGATTATCAGTTATGTGATCAGAAGCACCAGAATCCAAAATTCAGGATCCACCAGACGAAGAAAGAGAGAGGCAAACCGTAGAATTACCAGTATGGGCAACGGTAGCTGAAGATGAAGCTTGTTGGGCTGCTTTAAACTGAAGATACTCCTTGTATTCATTGTCTAATAAAAAATTCTGATTGTCACTCTCAATATCCGATGCCTGAGATTGTATCACATTAGCTGATTTCTCTGAGAAACCATGCAAAGAATAGCACCGGTCTCGAGTATGGCTCAAGCGATTACAAAAGGAACATTAAGGGCGATTACTAGATCCACGACCCTCTCTACCACCACTACGATCACGGCCTTGGCCTCCACGGTTAGCCGTGTTAGAGATAAAGGCTGAAGATTCTGAGACTGTTTGGAAACCAACTCTGGATGCTGCCTCCGGAGAAGAGAAAGTAAAGGAAATAAGGCCCTTCTTCAAATCTGATGCGGAAGCCATGAGAGAATGATTTTACTGAACAGATCCTATGACGAGATGATGATCAAAAACAGCGGCAGAACAGCGAAAACTAAAACAGGGGCAGGAACGTAAGGAGGGAACAGAGACAGTGTTATCGGGGCTTGCCGAAAAGATACACGGCAAAGAGATCCGATTGACTAGAAGCTTTTCAACAGAGGATAGTGGGTCCACCGGATTTTGACAAAGGCTCTGATACCAACTTAAGATTGTTGATAATCAGAATTGCTTGTATATCTTTCATGTTACAAGAGGCTCTATATATAGAACAATAAAGGTCTAGGTACAATGAACCTATTGATCTTCTAATGATATATTTTCTAAACAGGATTTTATATATTTTCTATTTAGGATTATACAGATTTCTCGAATCAATTACAATAGGAAACAAAACAATGACAAATATCTCCTATTTTAGATATGGAAATACAGAAATTACAATCCCTGATTTGTAGACACAAATCAAGGGATATAGAAATATCAATCAACAGTACCTTCTAATATAGTAGAAACATACTCAAGAAACTCTTTAAACATTAGATTGATACAATGGGTTGCACAATTGATCTTGAAACTGTGTGGATGCTTTTCAGCTATCATATTCGCTGCAACTATATCATTTGATGCATCATCCATCGTAAATTGAATTACATTCTCCGGTCCAATTTCATAGTAATAGAAGATATGAAATAAAAATACACTATGCTTCCTTTTTTTCCCCAATGGTACATAAGGACTTTAATAATATGACACTTTTAGGAGAAGCTGATGATAAGTTTAGATATGGCCTATTTCTTTTATCAGTCTATGAATCTGACATTATAGTACAACCAGAAAATTTCCATGATTTTTTGATAGATTGCACATTCTAATCAGCTTCATTCTTCAACTCTTCTAGTAACCTTGTGCTTACCTCACTGTTTAGAGGTTCATATCCTTGCCCTACTTTTACAGTTGCTGCACAGGCTGCTGGAAAATATGGAGATCACAATATGTTGAATGTGAAATTATCATCAACTATGCATTCAACTATTGCTTTGTCAGCCACTCTTTCTCTGATATTTCAGCCATAGAAGTAATGATCTTTTGGCTAGATAGAACTTCTTCCAAATTTCCAACTTCTATTTGTGTGCAGACCCTGAAGAACTCCCACTTGACTTTCAAACTTCAGAAAGTTTTGCTTTTTGTTTTTAGCCTCAAACTCTCTTACACCTATTAGTGCAGGCAAATTCATACACTGCATCGGGACCTTTTGGACATGGCCGAACATCTTTGGAGGTTATTCTAGAAAAATGATCTCTCATTCTGTTCACTCTACTGACAAAAGCTTCAAGGCAAAATTTGCATCTAACTTTAGGTCCTTCATCTTTCATTGTTCCCATAACTCATCTCTTTCTCTTGGCATTTTTCTATACAAATTAAAACAACATTATCAATGAAAACCTGAAGATATGCGAAAATTTGTGAGACAGACCAAACAATCAAATTATCATGTTTCTCATTGCTGGCAACTCGTGTAGCATGTATAGAGAGTGGTCGAACTAATCAACAACAACTTGAAATTTATCCCACTAAATTTTGGCTTAAAAGGATAAACTCATAGTCATAGCATACAAGTACACTACAAAGTCTAATAGTCCAGATTCTTAATCAATTTATTTCATCAATAAATCCCAAATTGTCAGATTCCAAAAGCAAGAATTAAATCAAAAATAAAGGAACAATTATTAATTAGACAAAGCAATGTTGTAAAGAAATGTATGCAAGTGACATGTTCGTAAAACCATCCAACATTACAACATATGCACAATTGGTATTCAAGAAAGACTAGAATGAGAATAGAAATATGCTGGATATCAGAACTTTTAGATAAGACAAGAATATGAAGCTTACCTTTTCTAAAATAAAGCTAGAAATTCTTTGAAAGAAATCAGAAAAATGCTCCAACCTTCCAGATCAAGTGAATGCAGAGAATAGGCTTCACTACCTTGCTAATATTTTATTATACTTCCTATAATTGGAGGCTGGTTAACTAGATAAAATGATTAAACCATTATATTATTTCTAACAATGAATTCCGGTTTTGCCAGAATAGTTTTGGTTCTTTCAAACAACTAAAATGAATAGGCAAAGAAAGTAGTATCATGGGATAGATTGCAGTTTTGTTAAGGCCAAAATGTAGTCACGTCTCCCTTGAACATCAGAACATGTGAGTGTGACTCTTCCCATGGACTGTAGAAAGGGCAAGAAGACAAACATAGAGATGAAAGAAACCAGTGTGGGATGGGGAAAGAAAGCAAAGAGAAACAGGAGAGGGTAGGAACAAGGGGATGACATGTGGTTTCCTTTTAGAATAAAAACTAGCCAAGTCAAACCCAACTTTCTTTTCCAGAATCCCGGAGCTGTCCCTACTCCAGTACTCCCTCAAACATCGAAATGTAGTGCATACTGTCGTTGTCTTGCAGAGGTGGAGTGTAATCATCAATTGAGTGATGAATAATTATCGGATATGCAAATTATTCATTAATATCATGAATCTAATGAATTACTCATGACATGTTCACGCACCAGCAATTATTCACGAACCGTTTGGCCAGCACATGTCACCAATAACTTGTGAATTTAAAAAAATTTGGTGAATATTGTGACTATGATATCAACCAATGGATTCACTTCTACCTCAAGATCATTGTGAAACTCTATTTGTTTTCAGACCTACCTTTTGGGCTGTATGTTTGATTGAGTGGTCATTGAGCTCTAACTGCTTGCCATAAGTAATTGCTATTAGAATGTATGGGCAAAATCAAATTATAATTAGGTAAACAAAAAGTGATCAAGTATGACCATAAACACTAGTATCACCTTTACCAGCTAGCAGCACCGATACATGGCAGCTGCTGGCAATTGATTCCCACATAAATATGAAATTGATATTCACATAAAAAACTATATTTCTGCTTACTACAATTTGGGGAGATGGTTACTCTGGCTAAGGTTGTCATGGGTGGGTGCTGAGGTGGTTGGACAACCCAACATCACAGGTGCCTTGTGCTTTTCGGGCCTTCAGGACAGGTGGTTTTCCAAGTGCATAGCTTGGTGCTTAAGCAAACACTTGGCTGCCAAGGCATGCACCGGTATGATTCTTAGGTGTCTCACATATGTTATACTAATCAAGGATTCATGTCCCAACGGAACGTCCCGTGGGATACTGAGACGGGGTACTATCCTATTTGTCAGGGCAGGGCCATCCGTTAGTGTCCTAGTGTCTTGATTGGGACGTCTTGAGATATTCTCTATTCCAAGTGTCAAGATGAGGCGGGACAACGGCGCGTCCCGTTCCATGGGAAAACTAAGACAGTCCCATTCCACGGGTTTTAAAACCTTGATATTGATTAGATTGTGGGAGTATATCAAGTTCACTTAAAAATTTAGGACATTTATGCATATTGTCCTGCACCATAACCAGTATTCTAGTTGGAACTTCTAATTTTTGATCTCATTTGTAGAGGCACTAAGATGGATACATGCCCCTCTTACAAATTTTTAACTCAGCTCAACTAAGCCTTCATCCCAAACAAGTTAGGATTGGCTACATGAATCCTTTCCTCCATCCCAGTCTGCTTAGGGCCATACTTTCTGAAATACACACCCTCTTACTTATAAGGCATAGCTTGAATTTAATTGCAGGCTGTTACAAACCAGAAGATATGCTCTCTCTTGACTGTCATGTTGGATATTCATTTGCTGGAAGCAGATTTACTGATTTTATGATTGTGGGCGTCTCTGTTGTAATGCATTATATTGTGGTATCTGTCTGGCATGTGATGCTTGGTAAAACAGTTTCTTTGTTCTTGATTTATGAAGCTCGCCAAGCTTTAGAAAATTTTTGTCTTATAATTCATTAGGCATGTCTCTTATTTGACACTTTGCATTGTGGTCTGTCAGGCATATGCTTGGTGAAGCAACTTGTCTGTTTGGTGATTGACGAAGCTCATAGAGCTACAGGAAATTATTCTTACTGCGTTGCAGTTCGTGAGGCATGTTTTCTGATACCAGTTGTCCATTTATTTTTTAAGCACTAAATCATTCTAGCATTGCTTGCTTTGCCCATCCTATGCTGCTTACAGGCTCTTCAAATCATGTTGGTGGATTTGTGGATGTTGTAAACATACCCTAATCTTCTCTATGTTTTGTGCATGCAGTTGATGGCTGTACCTGTGCAGCTAAGGATTCTAGCTTTGACAGCAACACCAGGATGTAAGTTTTCTGTCTCTCCCTAAATTTGCATGGTTGTATGATGTGTCTGATATCCATGCTCTATCCTGGTTAACCAGCAAAACAGCGTGCGATTCAAAATGTCATTGATAACTTATGCATTTCAAATTTGGAATATCGTAATGAAAGTGATCATGATGTCAGCCCATATGTGCACAACAGGAAACTTGAATTGATACAGGTATATGAGAAATTTTTTTTCTACAACTAAGCATTCATATGTCCTCTCTCTCTCTCTCTCTCTCTCTCTCTCTCTCCCCCCTCCCTCCTCTCATGTTTACATGCATCACTTTATCATCATGAAATGCTACTAACTCCACTTGTAATATGGCCAGGTTCCAATGGGTGAGGATGCAATTGGAATCAGTAATCTGTTGCTGGAAGTTATAAGGCCATACATAGCTCGATTATGTGCCAATGGGGTGCTTCATAGCAGGGATTATGCAACAGTATGTTAATGAATATTATGCAATCTTTTGCTATTTGCAGAAGTAGTTTTTTCAAATTTCTTCTACAGTTGGCATTGTGCTTGCTTTGCATTTCCATTCTGCTGGATTCAACTTGCTTTAGCCAGGTGAGATTTGTGAAAAATGTTTTCCATTATTATAGTCTAGCTGCGGAAAGGAATGTTCCAGTTTGCCTTCTGTTATATGCCTGACACAGTTTTGACATGGCAATCTATATATATATATATATATATGGAAGGTCTTAATTAGCTAGCTAGCTACCTGAAATGCAAAGGAAAAACCAGGATTTATTTTTTCATTTTGGGGCTGAAAATCCTGGTTCCACCCTTGGGGGCAGACAATATACTTTAATGAAATGATAATTCTGTTGTCAAAAGTAATAATTTTCACATTTAGAGTAATTAACTATTATAGTATTATGTTAACCAGAGAATTTGATATAACATAACTTCAACAGTGAAAGAACATCATTGACTAAAATTTTGAAAAGAATCTGTTGAAATATTAAGAAACACATGCTTCATATGCCAGTTTTAGAAATATTATTTTTTGAGATATAAGTTCTTAAGGCATATAACTTAAAATTTAGCAAATGCAGAAATGATAAAAAGTCACTATTCTAGTATTAAATGAGTTAAAAATGTATATATAATCAGCAGAAGTTGGAAAAGGAATGCAAATGGCATGTGATCAAAGTAAAGCATGTAAAATGTATAGTATGATAGAAATAACATAAAAAAAAACTAAGTAGAACATCTTGTAAATAGAAGGGGAATAAGACATGAATAAAAGTTCTCCTTGATTCCTTGTAATGAGAAAGTAATTTTGAAAGAGCAAGAACTTCACAACTCAGAACATAAAATTTGCCTCGCCTTTGATATTATAAAATAAAAATAATCAGTATGTAATATTGTTGTGTTAATAATAGAAAAGGAAAAGGGACTGAAAACAAGAGTTGCCTTTAAATCCTTGCAATAGAACAAGAATCAGAGACCTAAAAGTCAAAGAGAGCAAGGCCAAGTCATAGTATCCTTGTTTGAGATAGAGAGGTGCTGGAACTTGGAGAAATTCTAGGAGATAGTTGGACCATGATTGGAGCAGGGAATTGGATAAACTTGAACTAAAAAGGAGATAATGCGACCTTTTTTTATTTGTTTAATCAAAATTAATCTCTAAATTATCAAGGAGGAACTAGAATTTATTGGGTATTCAAAAGAACTGGCACTCTTTCAGATGCAGGAGCTGAATTTATTGGAATTTGAGAGGAGCCCATGACTGCTGACCGGCATCACCAGCCCCCCACCCAAACTACAGCTATCCTTTTGACTTTGAACATGATAAATAATCAACTCAAACTACGGGAGTGGCTGGCCATGCAGCTTAGAGTCACTTCAGTGGAATGAGATGCATTTTGTTTGTCAAATTGAAATTCCTGATGTTAGAACTTCACATGATGTCACACATTTGTTACAGGTTTGACTCTTGGATGTTTGCAAATCAGGAACTGCACTGAAATTTAGAAAATATATCATTGTCATGCAGGCCAGCATGGAACAATTAGAGTAAGCATAACCATGCAAGTGCAAATCAGAAGCAGAATTCAGTAGTCTCTACCGCATAGTAAATTACCATGCTTTTGATGTGGAAATTATATTGGCGAGCACAAATCTTAAAGATGGATTTTGGAAATGCCTAACTTTGGGGCAGATGTTAGTCTGTACATGTCAAATAACATTCACCAATGAATGTATAGTTCTGAAAACACTTCCAAAATTAATAGTTAAGCAGCTGTGCAGACCTAAACTTGCTCTTCTTGCCTTAATGTTTTGAGCAGATCATATCTCAAGTTCCGGACATATAAAAAAGGAAATGTGGAAATATTGAGTAACTAGGAATTGAGCTTTGGAAATTGGAATAAGTTGGAATTTATCATAGTTGATTTTATAATCCTCAATTGAATATCACATGTGATGGTCTTGATTTCCATGAACTAATGGACTTCTCAACTTTGTTCTGCAATATGCTTGTGGATCTGTGCATGGGGACCTGTCTATCTGTATTCTTAATGAGGCCTTCTCATTGCAGCCTTGTGAAATTAGGTTACATGTGCTTCCTTTGCTAATGCATGCATACCCATCATGTTGCCGCTTGTGATTGCTTAGTAATACAGCATACTTCTTACAACCACCACATTCTTTTTTCTTCATCCTATCCATCATAGAAAAGTGTTCTGTATGCATATTGTTGTAGTTTTCCTTCTCTTGTTTGTTTCATATCCTCAAAAGGATATTTAAATGAAGCAATAGTGCCTTTTGGCTTTCTTTACCTTCTGCATTATCACTGTTACATCGGGCAGTATATATACTCTATACATTTGGCTTAGTTGAGTTGAGCATATCTTTTGGGAATATATACTTGAATTAGAGTTATTGAGATGAGAAGGATCTACATAATTTTCATCTAATATCAATTCTCATTACTGCAAGATGAGCCAAACATACGCATTTATTTGTTTATATCACTTTATATATCTTAGCTGCTGTATGCATAACATGAGCTTGTCTTTTTGCTTTTGTTTACATTATTGTTGATTATTGCCAGTTGAGCCCATGTGAATTACTAAATATAAGGGATAAGTTTCGGCAAGCACCTCCATCAAGTCTTCCTCAAGCAAAATATGGAGAAGTAGAAGCATTTTTTGGAGTCCTGATTACCCTTTATCACATAAGGAAGTTACTATCAAGCCATGGTATCAGACCGGCATATGAGATGCTGGAGGAAAAGTTGTGTCAAGGGTATGTGCATGTGCTTTTCTAGCAGTATTTTGCCTTGATTCCACTGTCGTGCTTTTGCTGTTTGTTACAGTTCATAATTTTAAATTTTTTATGCTGAACCTAGATGATAGTTGAGGTTGAGGATGAGCCTTGGTGCAACAATAAGGTTGCTCCATTTTGACCTGAAGGTCATGATTTTGAAACACAGATATTGCCTCTCCGCATGTCGGGGTAAGGCTGCAAACATCCGACAGAACCCATAATGGTGGGAGCCTCATGCACTGGGCTGTTCTTTTTTAGCCTATATGATCATTGTTCTGTGTTTAGCTTTCCAAATGATTAGTGCATAGTCCTTTTTTTTTTTTTTTTTTTTTCTTTTACTCTAGTTTTCTCTTCATTATGCACTAACAATAATGTGAGAGATAATGGATGACCGTATCAAGGTTCAAAGTTCTCATAGGTACTGTGCTAGATAATATTTACCATGTTGTAGCATTTCTGGTGCAGGGTCTCATGTTTATGCTATTGTTTTACATGCACCTTTGTCATTATAGTACTCGATCATAGTAATGGTGTTGATTCTCATGCACTGGACCTGCCCAAACTCAATTGATTTTACACTAATTTATTGTATCCATATGTCTGGTTAAATGGTTCGATTTGAACCTGAGGATTCTGAGTTAAAGGGATCAAATGCTTATTTGAAGTGGCACATTCGTTTATCTTATGATTTTCTTGAATAACTTGTTTGATCTACCATTTTAAATTTCAAACTAGGCAAAAGTCAGACAATTACCAAATTTTAGGATTCTTTTGACATATTTGTGGACAGTACACTTGTGGTGGAATGAGGCCAACATGGCAGGATGTATAATAAAAGTATTGCCCCACAATTAGTTTCTTTTCTGAAAATATGTGCCAAACCCATAAAATTATATTCAGGTAGGGGGGTATGTTGTCGAGGCTTTATAGAACCTTTTCTAAAGATTGTGTATTATGTTTATTTTTAAGTGAAATAAAAAACATTAATAGGATTAGAAATAGTTTAGTCATAATTGTATTAAATGCATATTTTAGTACCTGGAATCTTCTACCTAGGATGACTTACCATCTTTGAAATCTCCCTTGAATCTTGAACCCACTTCCACTTCCTAAGAGCTTCCTTAAATTGTTTTTAAATGTTTCCTTCCTTATGCCCACTCCCAATTCTGGCAACAAAGATGTATACTAACATGTAAATGTTCATGCAAACCTTGTGCAAGTAAATCTAAGCTTTAACTAACATATCAGAAATTAAATGGTAAAGCTTATCTATCTAAAAGGAAACACATGATGTTAATAATCTGCTTTTATGGAGATGCTTCATTGCTAATACTAGGAAATAGAAATTTTGCTATAAATATTTATTATATTTTTGTTTTTGCACATTATATTTCAAAGCCTGTCTTCTGCTGCTCGATATTAAAAAAAGGTGTAGTCTTTCTCTTTATGGTAGTCTTTTTGTACCATATGCCTAGACACGGAGTACCAGTTAACCTTCATTGCATGGAGCCAAGTTTCTTCTCATTTGATTTTTGGTTCCATCATGCTCTCCCATTCTTTCAGTTTGTCTCAAGTATAACTTCGCGGTAGTTGCTATACATTTGTACATCACCTACTTTTGAACAACTTACTAGTATGATAGTATTTTTCTAGGTATTTGGCATTTCCTTATCAAAAAATTTGAACTTGTGACTAATTTTACCTTCTTTTGGAATGGAAATCTTCTTCTTGACTAGTTTGAAGTTTGATGCACTTTGCTGTATAACTAAAGTATAGCTGCAGTCCACTTGGTTTGTTGAATTGAGATGGATGACATATCTGATTATTTGAAACAGTGAGAGTGATCTTCTTGTCCTCATAGAATACACTGTACCATTCTATGGTAAATAATCAACTAAAAGTTCGACTAACAACTTAAAGAAATATTGTATGTTGAGCTCATAGGTTGCCTTAGATTTTCTTGTAGGATTACAGAAATGTCAGATGTTAATGGGAACATTCTTTTCCCTTGCAGGTCATTTGCACGGCTTATGTCTAGGAATGAAACTGTAATGAAAGCAAAACTCTTGATGCAGCAGAGCTTGTCACTTGGTGCTCCAAATCCAAAATTAATGAAAATGATAGAGATTCTGATTGATCATTTTAGTATGTGATCTGACAGTCTTCACTTTCTTTGGTACTTCTATGTCATTTCTTGTTCTTGTTGAGCATGCCTTTCTACCTGCATCTTTTGTCAAAAAATGCATTGTACATTGGTGATCTCCAAGCTTTCTTTAGAGCAGCATGGATGTAACTCATATATTTGCAAGATCTATATTTGTTTCAAATGTAAGTGAGCCATATATATAATAAATATGGTGTGATAAATTAAGATGATGTGTCATAGAAAATAAATCTTAAATACTAGCCATGTGAGACTACTCATATAATCAGAACTGAAGCCTGTATATATCCAGAATAGGAAGGAACCATCTTTCATGATATGTTGATATCCATTTCCATATTTAATTTTGGTATCTGTTTGTTCCCCCAGTATCCATATGCAGATAATATTATTCATGTAATATCTGTACGTCCAGAAAAAAATTGTAAAAAACATTCATTATCCATATAAGTTATAGCCATATTTATATCTTAGATCTATATACATATAGATACTCATGCAGCCAATTTTAGCCATAGAAATGATGTGGTTGAATTGTTTCAGCCATCTTTGATTGCTTCCTTGCTAATTGGCACTGAGATATTCAGTGGCCTTGGCAAGGTCTCCTTGATTTTACAGTAGGTACTGGTATGGACCTGTAATTTAGCATTGTTCAGATCAGCAGTGTGTGCATTTCATTGGATAGATGCCAATGGAATCTAGGATCTCTTCCTGAAATAACTCCCTTCATATCTGTAACTTTGGCATGAAATTCAGTACTCCTCTCAGTTCTAGTTTCTAGTCCATCTAATATTGCCTGTTGAGATACCCCTTCTCATAAGGTTCTATAATTTGATATCCTTTTGAAGTATCAGTATATAACCTCTGTTCTTCTTTTTGGCAATTGTTTGATCCCTAGCTTTATTTGGATAATATAGTACACTCTTCACCATAGTGATGAAAACCAGATTGGTGATGACTTGGCCAAGGTCTGGTTCACTAGGTCATTGGTCCAACCACTAGGTCAATCAGTTGAATAGGGTTATAATTAAAAAAAATAAAAAAATAAAAATACTAAATATAATTGAATATTGTAAAATATGCATAAATATTTATAATTTTTTCTTTTTTTAGTGAAAACTATTTAGAAGTTTCTGAATTGAATATTACCCTTTAGAATACATTGATTTACGTTCCAAACTACTCTTTTATACAATTCATCTAGTTTTTAAAAAGAGTTAAGGTTGTACATAATGTAAGAAAATATAAAAAATTATTGATATTTTTGTTTTTAAATTTACTTTAATAATATCCACATGTATAAAATGAAATATATTTTTTCTTTAATTTTGTGTCCAAGAGAAAAAGAATTGTTAATTTTCTATTTTATTGAAAAAATTCATTATTAAAATAGGGGATAATGACACGTTCATGGTTATAGTTCACATCCATCGATAATTTATCAAGAGTCAAATTTTGTCATGGTGGTCGAGGATCTGATGAATAAACATGAGATTATGTGCTCAAATTGTGACTTATATGTTTCTTGTCTCAAAATTTGGCTGATCTATTCACCTATTGTCGCCTGGATAACTGGTTTTTATAGAAAATTGGCAAGTCTCTGGTTCTCATCCAGTTCAACCCCATTTCCTGTCTTGTATCAAAATCAGACTAGTCTAGTGTCTGGTTTGCTCGTTTTCTTGTCAGACTAGCCAGTTTGATCTGGTTTTTGCAACTATGCTTTTTGTTCATATTCTTGAAACGTGAGCTCCAGAAGATGGCCCGTCTATAAATTGGCTTATTTAATTGTAACTCATGGGTTCCTATCCATAATCAATGTGTTGAACGTTACAAACATTAAGAACTTTCCCTTTTCTTTTCCCATGCTTATCTTAGTTTTCTCTTCTCTGACCCTTTGACTTGATGTGGCTAAGTTAGTATAAAACATCTTTAATGGCTACTTGTTGCTTTATAATCAATGTAACTTTCAAAACTTTCTTCACAAAATATAAACCAATTATCTCTTTTTTTCCGAATGTTTACGTCCTCTCATTATTTCATCTCTATGGTGCAGCCTTTGCCTATTTGCATTCTTCACTACTCAATATTCTGATTTGTATAATAGTTTGGTTGTATGGTTTTATATAATTTTCCCTATAATGCATTTGTTTTTGATGATTATGCAATATTTCTATAAGTATAGCTCACATACTTACCCACTTAGTCCTATGTCAGATATTACCATCTATATCTTAGTTCTTGTTGGGAATAAAATTGAGGTAACAAAAGCACTATGTTAGGAAAATTGCTTGTTCCTATATCAGAACTTTGTCTATTTGCATGCATATTTTCACAAGTGTACTCCCTTGTGGGTGATCTATCGATCTATAAGGTGACCTGAATGAGAAAGGGGAAGGTGATTAAGGTCGAAGTTGCTCACTTCCCTCTTAATTTTTGAACGATGAGCATCTACTTTACAATACTATCATGGTCCGAACTGTAGTGTTATTATTATCTCTTCTCAGTTGTAATGTGCCACTTGGAGAGCATTTTGTACTACTTATTTGCTTATTGTCCTTTTCTAATGCAGAAACAAAAGATCCAATGGACTCAAGGGTTATCATCTTCTCTAACTTTAGAGGGAGTGTGAAGTAAGATTATCCTTTTCTTTTCTTTTACTTGTTTTTCCAAATTTTGTAGTTTCTACTTAGTCATTACATCAAATATATATATATATATATATATATATCAATTACAAATAAACCAATATGACATTATTATTTTATTATGCTTGTTGCATGTTATGTCAACAGACAAGTGGTGTATGATAATATGGTGATTAGTTAGGGGAGTACCGGGGCTGGGGTGTTGTGTATAGATATTGCATAGAAGGATATCAAGGGCTTTCATGGACAAAGCTTGTTTAGACAAGTTTAAATAATAGTTGCAAATCTTAATGAACTTCCTAGTGTTGCAAACAATATGCATGTTATTTAACTGAAATGCATACAATTCAGATTCTCAAGGTTGATAGAACAGAATGCATGTTATTATTAATGTTGGTGGAATTGGTATGCTGACCTGCACCACTAGGTACCTGGTTGGTGTGATGCGATACTGTGCCATATCCGCGCATGTTACATATGCTGGTGCTAAGAAGATGGTGGTGGTGGATAGTTGGAGCTATGGAAGTGGAGGCAGTCGAGGGCAATGTTGGGTGCGGTGAGCTTGCATTGTTGGTGCTAAGGTTGTGGCAGTCAAGAGCCATAGTGGGGACGAGCTTGACAAGGTCAACACTAGGTCCGACGTGATTGAGGATGATCGACCATATGAGGGGATTTGGATCGGTAGAGGCAAGAGAGAAAGAGAGAGGCAAGGGGGTCAGATCATGATCTAGAGAGAAAAAGAATGAGTTGGGAGATTTATAGAGATGCGACTTTTGGCCCATGTGAACCAGGCAGTATGGCCCGAAACTGAGTGGAACCAATCAGTTCATCACGGTTTAGCCTAGTTCAGACCAGCTCATCTCCCTCACCCTATTTCAGAACAATTTGCTATTCTTGGTTGTTAAGTTATATAGTTGTATTGAGGGTGAGGGGATTGTATACCCGCTATCCTTTAAAGTTCCAACCCAAGAACATTTGAAGAATTTGATGCTAGTTATTCTTTGTGATACAGGGTATGAATTCTCATAACAATTGGAAAAAAAAAATTGCTGTGAGAGTTGTTTTCTAATTTCCTTGCTATAACCAACAAACCATATATTATCCAATTCTGAACAAATGTGTAGAGCTAAAGTAGATGCTTGCTTTCCTTGCTGTTAAATCAAATGTGCAGGAAGTATGTGCATATTGTAATCATAGCTATGATTATAAAGGACATTCTGGAACTTGATCCCCAGTCAAAAAGAGGTTATACAATATCGGATGCCCTAAAGCTTTTCCAATTAAAACATAGAATTTGATTCAATGAGTTTTAACTGCATTTATTCAGATTCAACTATTCCATTGTGGATTCATACTTACCAGTTCATTTGTTACTCTATAGCACAAAGGTTTCTAAATGTTTGGGAATAGCATCTTTGATGTTCTGAGTAATTTTTTTTACTAAATTGAATGCTAGCTCATGATGTCACTATTTCTCTACTTGACCTTTTGACTTATAATTTTTGTATTAGAGATAAATCTAGCTCCATGTATTAAGCCTTGCCATCTCTTTTCATCTAGGGGGTGTTTGGTTCGCAATTGGAATCAGAATCGGAATGGATTGGAATTGGAATAGGAATAGCCAAATCATCCGAAGTGTTTAGTTTGCGATCGGAATCAGAATCGGAATGGATGATTCCCATTGTTGTTGTTTGGTTCATACAAAGATAGGAATTGGAGTCAACCTAAATTTTTATTTTTATTCTTAATTAAAATTTTTAAAAATTAATTATTTTAAAAATTGATATTAAATAAAAATTAAACATAATAATAATATCTTTGATTTTTTAAAAAAAATTAAAATAAGATCAAAGACTACTACAACATATAAACCTTCCAATGGCTCGGGCATGGATCCAAATTTGGTAGCAGAGAGGTCCCAGAAGATGTCCACCTTGCTATTCTCCACCTCCAAGCTCTTCAAGCCTTTCCTCTTTGAGAACAGCCACGGCTTTATATCCACCTTGCAGAGACTCTGGTTGGCAGAATCATCTATCCAAATGCTAAGCCCCCGGCCCATCAGGTTCTTGCTCCATGTCACCGTGATCAAGCAAGCCCGGCCATCGAGTTGCGTTTGGTAGACGCAGGTCACTAGATTCTGTGCCGTCTTGCTGGCGCTCGACGACGACGATGAGGAATCGACGACCTGAACCCCCTTCTCCCCAAAGCAAGAAGGAAAATCCCTCATTCTGGTGGCAAGAATTCATTTTTCTTCTCCTTCCTACTCTCTTGTTCGATCTGGTCATGGAAAGCTGCAAAACCCCAGTGGAAGGAGGAAGGGCGGGAGCTTCTCCGATTGCGGCGGCCACCTCCATCATGAACGATGGCCTTCCCCCCCGCCTCAATGCCGCTGAGATGCTCCTTGGCTGGGACACCTCTTGCGACTCCCTCCTCTGGGAGGCGCCTCCTGAGGAGATCATCGAGTTCGTCGTTGCAGTTGACTCTTTTTTTTTATTATCTCATTCCAGTGGAATGAGATTTGACTCCATTGGGATGAGTCCAGATTCGGTTACGGAAGGAATGGATCATTCCCATTCTTCTCTGGAATGAAAATCGGAATGGGACTCCCTCCAATCAAATAGTTGGAATAGGAGTCATCCATTGCGATTCCTATTCCATATCTTAATTACCCCAACCAAACATGCCCCTATGTTCTTTCCAAGTCATGTGGAATTTGGAGGGTTGCTTTTTTCATGAGCTTAAATTGCAACAGAGAAGATAGGTTTGCCATCCACCTATTTGCATTTTACATTTTATGGTAGGTCCTTCTCATGTCTAAATTTGCATTTGTCATGAATTCAACAGCTATCTAGGATTGATGTCAGTTCCACAGCTAAAAGGGGCATCCTAGTGCATGATGCTCTCACCACTACCAGGTTTAGGGTCAGAAGTATGCTGCCTTACCCTTGCGTGTAAAGAGGTTGTTTTGTGTTTCAAACCTATGACACACAAATCACATGGAGAAACCTTAATGTTGCATGGTTGATGTGCTAGTCGTAAAAATCTATTTACTTGTCCCTTGGAGACATTTTAACTTAGCCTAGTGCTTCATAGCTGACCACATTTTGATATCAGAATGCCTCAAATAATCATGACCGGTTTCAGTTTTATGCTGAGGAAATTGAAAGAAAAATCAAAAAAATGATTTCTTGGAGATAATTTGAGGTGTCCTGGACTGGAAATTAGCCTCTTGCTTAGTTCTAACCAGAAGAAATTGACTTAGTAGCTGATATGTGGCCTCTCGCACTTTTTTCACCAGGAGTAGAACAGTAATGTGAGATCTATGTGATATATTTGCAAATGTCACCTTTTACATGAGAAATTCATTGACTCTAAATTCTAATTTTGACATTATATTGAAGCACTACTAGCTTATTGGCACCTGCAGTGCACACCTTGACAAAACAGGTACATAAATCAGTTAAAGTAAAATCTTCTGTGTTGTAACCAAAATATTTAGAGTCCATAATAGGCTGATGAGGTCGGTTGATCACCCACAAGGTTTGGCGGGTCAGGTGATACCAAAACTTGCACCTCCAAATCTGCTTAAAATACTATCACACTTTAAATCACTGAGCCGAGCTGTGTGATGGTTGAACCACCCTGACCAGGCAGTTTATATGTTCTATCCCGCTAGATTATTAAAGACTTCAAAAAGAAACAGAAGGAACCCTTCAATCACCACCTCCACCTCCCCCTTTCTTCTCTATCTTTGTTCGACTATCACTTGGAAAGATGAAGGTAGCAGATTATAGATTCAGGGCTGGTGGCAACCATTTGTGGTAGGCTAGATCTGATGGAATGGAGGCAGAACCACCAGATCCCATGGGGATGGAGGCATGGGCAATCGTATCTTGTAGGATGGAGGTAGGGGCGGCCAGATCTCACATGAGTGAAGTTGGGCGTGCCAGATCTCACAGGGAGGGAACTAGGCTGGCATATCTCTTTTGACGGCGAGATATTTGGGGCCATCAGATCGCGTGGTGAGGGAGCTAAGTATGCTGGATCTTATGGGTGAGCAGAGATGCCGGTGCTAAATCCCATGAGAACATGCGAACCATATCCAGATACAATCTTCTTCCTCTTCTACTAGGTGGCTTTCTGTTTGGAGGGGGAGGGCTAAGAGCCAGACCAAGAGAAAGATGGGATAGCTCATCCTATAGAGGGGAGAAAAAGGGAACCAAGCATAGGACTAGTTGGCTTGTAGTTGACCTTAGACGAACTGGGAACTTGTGCCCTCACCACTGCAGTAGTTCGGTTGGGTCATCAGGTTCTGAACATTGTTTCTGACACTTTACTCACTAGCCAATGGTCATAATTGTTTTTAATGTGTGCATATAAAACTGATGTGGATGCTAGCCTTTGGTTGTGCCTCATTATAAGGTCTGATCTTTGTCATTATTGTTGTTAAAGCTCTCAAGGTTCACGATGTAGTAACATTTTACAACATGCTTGTGTCAAATGCTCTAGCCAAACTCAACATTGCCTAATTGGACTTTATCTTAATTGTCTGTGGATGACCATAAAGAAATCTCTTCATAGTAAATTCGTGATCATTTGTTTACTATGTAATTGTTTGCTTGAATTGTTGCCCTGTTTGTATGTCTATTTCCATTATGTTAGTAGAGTGGGATGGATCAAAACTGATGCTTGTGAATTATCTCAGAGATATAATGGATTCATTATCCAACATTGGAGACTTAGTTAGAGCTACTGAATTTATTGGTCAAAGCTCAGGTTTGTTCTTTTTTTACTGTTTGTTTTCTCTACTTTAAATTCTCTCTGAAATTTCTGCCCTGCCACTTGGTATAATAGCTTGTTTCATGACCAGTTTGCTTCAGAATATGGTCATTTTTTTCCTTAATGTCTTTCTTCAAATTGCTCAACCTTTTACAGGAAAAGTTTTGAAAGGACAGTCCCAGAAAGTGCAACAAGCTGTCTTACAGGTATTTGACAAGTCCCCACATGGAAATTTTGAGTATCTGCATTAATTTTGATTTTTTTTTCCATTTTTCAACAGAAGTTTCGAACTGGAGGATACAATGTTATTGTTGCAACATCAATTGGAGAAGAAGGTCTGGATATCATGGAAGTCGATCTTGTGATTTGCTTTGATGCCAATGTCTCACCTTTGAGAATGATCCAGCGCATGGGAAGGACTGGAAGGAAGCATGAAGGGCAAGTTGATATCCTTTTTGTTTGCACAGTTGAAATCTATCAGGATAGTATCTCGTAAAAGATTTGTTTGGCATCAATACTTGCATACTAGTTCTAGCAGTTTCCTTGACTGGCAGTACTAGTTCTAGCTTGTGAAGGATCTGAGCTGAAGGGATATTTGAAAAAACAAGCAAGCAGCAAAGCCATAAGGAAGCACATGCATAATGGTGGAATCAGGAGTTTTGATTTCCATCCTAGTCCTAGGATGGTGAGGCAATTGCACTAAGCATGCTTTTAAAGTTCCTTTCAGTGGTCTATTTCTTATCTTTGAATCACTGATATTAATGCATGTTATATAGGTTCCACATAGTTGTAAACCAGAAGTTCAGTTTGTTGAATTGTCAATAAAGCAGTTTATTCCTCGAGGGAGAAAAGTGAAAGGTGATGCAACACATCAATCACCATATTTGAGACGAGTATCCAATGGAGAGAATGATTTACTTGCTAGGTACTTTCTCCCATCTAAGGAGGATACATGGAGACCATCCCTTATTGCCTTTCCCAACTTCCAGGCTTTCCCTTCCAGAGTACATAAAGTAAGACATTCATTCAGAACAACAGAGATGTTAATTGATATTATGCAGCATCTTCAAGGAATATCATTTTCCAAAGCTAAGAAGGCTTGCTTGGTGGAGGTATGACCTTATTCTGTTATGCTCATAATATAGCTTATTGGTTAAGTAGTGAAAATGACATGATCTTTGAATTCACATCTAGGTTGAGACCTCAAGCCAGTCACTTGCTGGTGTCACCACTGCACAGGATAATATTGAGCAAGGTATTCATCTTTATCATGGAATTGTCATGACTGCTTCTTGACAAATAATTAATTCGTTTACATGTTAGACTATTCTATGGAAAGTGAAGGTCCATCAATGCTTGGAATATAAAATTATGTCTTAGTATATTAGTATTATTCATATTGCAGATTTTAAATCTCTTCTCCCCTTATCCTTAATTTTAAAGCTAAGTCTTTCTGTATCAACATTACTGTTTTTTAATGGCTTCGTTGTCCTTTATGAGGATGGGCACTAAGGCCTTTAGGTGCCCATATGTCCAGCCCTGTATTTTTGGTATGCACTAAAGGTTTCAGGGTTGAAATGCCTACCAAGCTCCCCCAATCTTTTTATGCCTAGTTTGAACCCTTTCTTAGGCCCATATTTACAGGGATATTATTATAATAATGTTAATGCTAATAATATTCTTGGTACTGAATTTAATATTAGTGCTAATACAAAGGTTGGGCGGTAATTGTGTAAGCATTAACCTACAGCTATTTAAGTACTTGTAATAATGTGATCATGTAAGTATTAATGGTAGAATATAGTAAGGGTGCCAATATATACTTGCATGCACAAACAGAAGAAATGGTGTTAACATGTGCTTATTGAAGCTACAGACATCTGTGATAGGTTAATGTCTTGTAGTTTCTGTAACACATTGATTTTATTGAAAAACTACCAGCAAATTTTACATGCATACATGTTTGATGTGACCCAATGTAATTGCTTTATGCATTTGCAGATTCCACAAATGTCAATGCTGCTATATATAATGTTCCAGAAGCATTGTTTCAAGAGAAAATTTCCAATGCTGAAGGATCATTTAGAGAGACTTCAGAGAGTAAGGATGAGCTTATTCCTGATGTAACTGCCCAGGTGCCCCCTATTCACCATTTTCTCTTTGGAGGGCATTTTGTGACTGTGAATGCTGCAGGCAGTGTATATATTGCATCTGTACCTGCCCTTACACATAAAGGAACTATAATTTCTAATGTTATGACAAATGAGAACAATAGTGAACTTCAAATTAGCATGAGGAACGAAGCTATGACTAAGCCATCAGCAGTAAACGAAGGTATTCTAGATATGGAGTTAAAAGATTCTGCAGAAGCAGCAGGTTTCACTGGGTTGAGGTCCATAGGGAATGGAAGAACTTCAGCACCTAATTCACCCAGATATTATGTGCAAACACAGCATGAGTGTGAGAAATATATGCTTCAGAACCCAGTTCCTAAACGAGATATTGTGAATTCAGAAGACAGTGCTGCTGAGACACCCGGTGATACTGAAAATGTTATTCATGCTTCATTAGTGGGTGACTCAAGAGGAACTTTGAGAGAGATGGAGCTGAGTCCCAGACTAAGTCATTTTATTGAGGAAGGCATCGTTCCAGAGTCTCCAATGGTTAAGATCAACCATTGTTCTTCTAAAGTAGAGAAGACTATAGGTGGTAGGTTCATGCCAGAGTATGAATCTGCAAAGGTATGTGAAAAGAAAGACCTTAGGGATGTGGTTTCATGCTCAGCAATTCTATTTAATGCTCCAGGAAAGAATGAATTGCACACACCATGTCCTACTTCACCTGACATCAAGTTCTCCAGCTTGTCATCAAAAAAATTAAGTTTAGATATAAGTAATTTGGGAAACATGCAGGATAGTGTGCCCAGAACTGAAATGAAAGGAAATTTATTAGTCTCTCCTAAAAATGAAGAAATAAAGACTCCTCTAGCAAATCAAGCAAGCACCAGTGAGAATTGGCAGTTAGATTCTGGAGGGGCCTCAAAATCAGTTGAGCAAGCTCCGAAGTATAGAAGGTTGTGCAAGTACAAGGACAAAATCAAAGATCTGCCTTGCACAACTTTGAAAGAAAAATATAATTGCTCTATGGCATGCAACTGTGGACCCAGTACCAGGACCAATCCAGACCAGATGGAGTGTAAAAAAGGTGATAGAAAT
The DNA here is from genome assembly GCF_000442705.2 of Elaeis guineensis. Lineage (NCBI taxonomy): Eukaryota > Viridiplantae > Streptophyta > Magnoliopsida > Arecales > Arecaceae > Elaeis > Elaeis guineensis. The sequence continues at coordinate 7,286,774 of NC_026001.2, forward strand.
TTATATTCATCAAGCACTGCTTTGTGTTTTATGTTTGAATATCGATGGTTTTGCGATATACTGCTTGTTAATTCATAGGAGGATTTTATCGGTTCCATAATGCCTAAGGTGGCTATTTAAGCTGTGGTTTGCATCTACTAGTCTATACACTATGAAGCTTATACATAGCAGAGCTGTATTATAAATTGTTTTTCATTTAATATGATGACGCTGTGATCTTCTTCATTTAGGTAAAAAGGAGAAGGCAAAGAGATGCTCCAATTTCTTCATTGACGAGGAAGCCGAGTAAGACTATTTATCATTTTACTTATTACAACATTAAGGATAGGAGGGAGAAGGAAAGATGGTCTTAATATTTATGTTTCTTCAGGGTATCCGAGGATGCGGAAGTTTCAGAGGATGAGGAAGATAATGAGGATGAATATGATGAAAGTTTCATAGATGATAGGACAAACCCTACCGAATCAAGGACTCAAGCAGAAAATAGTGGAAGTGACATGATGGTCTTTTATAGGTAAGGATAAATGGCCTTTTGTTCGTATAACAATTCCCAATGCTATCACCTAGTAATTTTGTTTTCCAAAGATTGATTTTTGAGAAAATCCCCATGATCATCCATGAGAGCAGGTTGTTAAAATATTCAAGCTTAGGCCAATTTGGAACATCTTAGGATAAGGTATTAGCTTAAGCTAATTGACGTGGTAGTGATAGTTGCCTCTCCCGAACAAAGATCATGATGGTAACATTTGTTGAACAGTTTGGCCATACTAATATTCTGAAATTTCATGTGTATGGGTATTAAAATAGTTGACGTGGGACAATAATATGTTCATCCCTAGTTTTTCTTCCCGCATTCTTTCATATATTATCGCACAGGCCAACCATGCCCTGTTTGACCTGTCATTGCTGCTCCGAGGGCCTGTTGCAATTACTAACAACTGATTGTTTTTAAGTACACAGATTTTCTTGTTAAGATGTTACCCTTTCATGTTTCAAAAGTTCACTTGGAAAAACTGTAGGAACCCCATCTGTCCTCTTTCAGCAAGTTGGAGATGATAACAAGATTTCTGCATGTTATCGAAATGGAGCTATGCACTTTGAAAGCCACTTTATGGAAGCCTCATTGCATTAGCTTGAGGTTCAAATTTTAAACTGTAAGCATGCAGAAGGCATCCTAGATAAGTCAGATTGAGGTTACCTTTTAATGCTCGACTATCATATAAGTTGCTGTATTAGCATAAATAAGGCCTTGCGAGATGTTTGTGTAAAAAGAAGGAAAGAAATGAAAAGGAAGAAGCATCATCCACTTCTATTTTATATATCATTTCATGTCAGTGTTTCCTTTTTCTTTTTCTTTTTTTTTTTTTGGTGTGTGTGTGTGTGTGTGTGTTTTGGTTTTGGGGTGGGGTGGGGGCATGCGGGGTGCATGGATGTGCATGTAAATTTCTCAGGTATTAAGTGATGCTTGTATTGTAGAAGTGCAGCTAAAAATGTCTCAAGTCGTGGTAAAATCAACAACCTCATCATAGAATGTAGTCTGAAGTTCTAATCCAGTACGATTGGGATGTTTAGGACAGTCTTGTTTGGGAACTTGCAAAGACTCTTGAGAGGGAGGGAGGATGCATCGAGGGTACTTTTTCTTTTTTTGTACCAAAAAAAAGGAAAAAAAATGTAGTGGAGGAATTATTTGTTTATTGTGATATTTTAGTTTCCCTGCTATATTATGTAACTATCTTTAGTTGGTGACTCACGGATCACATCACTTCACTTATACATTTTACTTAATTTATTTTTTTCAGCTATGTATTTTTTATTTGTATTACGATGATGTTAATTTTTATGCAGGCGTTCTTTGCTTACTCAGTCACCTGTAGAAATTCCGCCTAGATGTTTGGCCACGCCTCATGATTCTATTTCTTCCAGAATGGCTGAAAGTGGAAGCTGTTCATCAGAAAAAATACATAGTTCTCTACATACTCCTAGAAATGGCCTGCAATCAACAAATCATTCCATTGTTAGGAATTCTGTGACACGCCAATTAGACTCGGGGCAGGCTGGGCCAATAAGTTTGCAAGGTGAAGGAAGCAGCGTCCAAAAAGAATTCTCGAGTAAAATGGAATGCAGAAAAAGAAAGTTGAGCTTTCAAAATACTGGCTCAATTACAGTTAGAAAGCTCCAACTGGACCATGAAACTCAATTAGAGTATTCAGGCAAAGCATTACCTTGTTGTCACCCTGGGAGCACTGAAAATAATAATGACCCTTCATGTGATGATGATTTCTATCAGAGTCTTGATCTTGATGCAGTTGAGGCACAGGCTACTGAACTCTTAAGGTACAGGTCTGGATTATCAATTAATAGCATACCAGCATCAATGCCCAAGTATCCTGCGGGAATCAAGGAGGATCCTGGCGTGAACTACCTGAGTTCTCCATCATTTGATTTAGGAATTTGAATGATTGCTTTTACCAGTTCTCTAAATGATTGGTTGATTATAGGCAAGTGATGTATCAGTCATATGGTTTACGTTTTGCTTTGAGCTCTGAATCAGACAGGAGATTGGAATTGTCAGACAAATCATAACAGTTGTATGAAGATTAAAGACAGAGGCATTTAATGGTGGGCACTAATCCACAGATCAAGGCACTGATGAAGGTATATCTCCGACAGAGATCTGTTTAATATTTAACTGCTTAACTAATACGGACATGAAGAGTTGCATTCATACTGGATGCATTGAACATCTCAGGACCCAATATGAAACTTCCTGGACTGTGACTATTTATTAAGGGTCTGGTTTAGTAGCCAGATTTACCGAAAGATTGTGTTCACGGGTGTCAAATTGAGTGCCGAAATGCATGTATATGGGATAGATGATGCAGTCGCAACAAATTGAAGTGTACAGTACTAGAGCTTGTAAATGCCAATTTTGCAGCAAGAAAAGTAACAAAAGCGGGGATGATTTAATCCCCTATGGTAAAATTTGTGAAAGACTTGACATTGTTTGAATGCATGTGTAAATGTCTACGTAACTTGATTGGATAAAAACTTCAAACTTTTACAGCAAAGTGGCCAGGCCATCGAATCCTTCGCATCTTAATCAGAGAATTTTCAAGATCGCAAATTCAACCCGCATTAACACAACCATTTCATGCACATAAAATTGCTTGGCAACATGAAAGAGTCCATTTTTGTTCATACGACCTAATTGGCACGTTTCTAATTGTATAGCCTACTCTTTAGTTTGTCTGGCAAAAAGATGATAGCACTGAAGATTAAAATTAAAATTACGCTTGAGCGGACCTTCTTATTGTTATGACTTTAGCCATGTTTCACATCTCAAAACTCTAAATAGGGTTGAGGTTGTTAAACTGTAGGCCAGGTGAAAAGTCAGTTATAGGGATGTTTTCACAGATTAGCCCTTTCTCACATACTCAACAAATGCTAATAACATATAATATAATTTCCTATTCTATACCATTAAATGAGAAAAATATGTATTTAATTCTGTCAAATTTTATAATCTGAATATCGTTAACCATCCTGAATTCCTCAGCCTCCTGAAAAAAAGCCATCTCTTATCCTCATCAAACTCTATTTTTTCACCCCAAAAAAAAAAAAAAAACTCTATCCATCTCGTCTGCACTTCCCCAACTAATTGGACTTAAACCTTAAAATAAACAACACTCTTTATCTAATCCATACGTTCTATCTCTTGATCCAAATTCTTCGAACTTTCTTATATGCAGTACACGTACTCATTGCTAATATACCATTAGAAGCTAATGAGACCAATCGGATAAACGATAAACGGATAGATTAGTTTCGTACTCTATACAAGGGTATATAGAATTTTTGACAGACAATAGGTGAACAGCAAGGCAAGCTAGCACCAAGTCTATCGGGCCCATTACAAGCAAAGGCCGCTAGACTCGAGCAGTTGGCCCAAAATCAAATCAACTTGAGACAATTCCGTAGGACATGCAGCCCATGGAACAAAACGGTTCATTCCAACACACACGAGCACACGTTAGTACAGTACGGTGTATATACAAAGCTTGCTCTATATGGGTCAAACAGCACCGGGAAAGCGCAATAAACTTGGCAGCCTTCATCTCACTCACCGGAAGCACGAGCATATCAGTGACAAAACTTGGCAGAACTTGTGATATGGGAGTTAGCTCGACGTGAACGACATGGCTCTCCTTAAATCGAGAGATTTCAGAGCTGACTCAGAAATATGGCCACCTCCGGGAATCCACAAACTACCTTCACGGGGAGTCAATATCTGCTGAGTCGTATTCTTCCCATCGGAACCAGCTTCAGGAGAGGCCTCTGCTTTCTTTCTTTTCACATACTCAAAGAATTCAGCAACCTGGTGAGCATACCTTAACAGAAATGATTGAGAGACATCAGTGCAAATGAATTAGGGGTCATCAGAGTATCGATTGGCCATCAGCATCTGAAGTCGAATGTAAACAAAATGCCATATTATAACAAGAAATAACACATTATTTGCCCTGTACGGCACCTGAAATCAAGTAGATTATTAGGACACCAAAGTCCAAACTTGTATTAGGTGGTAAGCATCCATTTTATCCAGCAAGTCAAGCCAAATCAAGCAAAAGTTCACATTGCACAACTTTCATGGCGTAATTTTTTAGCATGATCCAATAAAAGTTGATGATTCATCTCCGGGACATGCCCGTTGACAATTTACTTCCAGCGCAAGTTGGCCCTGCCAGCTGATGTATCCAAAACTTCACAAAACTGTTAATGTCAGACGAAACAGCCAGATATAGATCAGGCTTTATACTGCAAGACATTTTATTAGGGAATGAAAGCCAACACTCACAACTTTTTTAAGATATCGGTAAATGCTTTAAAATCATAATCTGCAAGATATTGACTACCAACAAAAAGCGCAAGTTCCTTTGTATTCACTTGCAGACATTTTGTCCCACACTTATGCCCCTCTGTGGAGGGCTTCTTGAACCTTAACCATACCAATGATATCACCATCTCGATCCTCATGGCAACTTCTAAATTTCATTGCACCCATTTAATGTAATTATACTATTATTTCATCAAATCAATTCCCATTTCTACTATTCTCAAGTTACGAGTCAACCTTTTAATGACATGTATTCCAATCCGTATATCCTATCATATTATTTCCTAATAATATATTAAACTAAAGTCCAATTGGCAAGCAGCAAATGCACACAGTTTGGTTGCCTCATCTTGCCTCAGATGCTGCATCCCAGTTACAACCAGGAATATCAGGTGTTTGGTTGCCTACAACTGAACCAAATGCAGATAACTGGGTTACACCCAAGGCCCTTTTGCTGCATCTAGAGATGCATCAAAAATGGCTGCATCTCCAGATGCAAGCCCTCGATGCAGCTTTTAAGGGCTATCACCACCTCCCTTGCCCTACATGGTCATGTGATTGCAATATTGCTATGATTGTAATAATAACAAAAATATCATGATATTATTATAATTCTTATTATAACAGTTCTTATATGATAAAAATATTATCTAATATCATAATATCATATAGTAATATGTATGTTATATATAATATTAATATAGTAATATAATATAATAATTTTAATATGTCGATACTGATCAATAATTAAAACAAAATAATACAATAATTATATGAATTGATGTTGTTCTCATATTCATTATACCATACAATATACTATACTATACTATATTATGTCATATTATCTTTTTTATATTATGTTATGTCACATTTTGCTTTGTTATATTATATTAAATTATATTATAAGATATCATATTATTATCTTATATAAGATAATCTACTATATTATGTTATATATATTATATTATATCTTCTAGTATAATATTACAAATTATATTAGATCACAATCATATTACAGTATAATATTGTAATAATTATATAATATGATAATATGATATAATAACATCACTGGAGGACATCTTACCATGTCAGTTTCAGGGTGATCACACTCTATCCATATTAAACAACCAAACATAAGAACTGCAAGTGTAGTTTCCATGTGCTAGCTAGCTAAACAGACACGTGCAAACACAAATGCAGCATTTCTAGTAACAACTACATCTACAAATGCGATCATCTACAAGGCAACCAAACAGCCCGTAGGTGCATCCATAGATCAGCCAACATACTTACATATTGACATTCCACACCTCTGCTATCTTCATCTTAATGCCCACGTTTATTATCAAGAAATCCTATTGATAAAGCATGCCCCGCTCTTATGATTATCTTGTAACTTCTCAGTGACACCAACTAGCAATCAGACATTAAGCCACAAAATACAGCTGCGAGTCCAACTATTCAGTATTATGATTATTTCGAGGGCATGCACCCAACTAGCAGCAAGATAATAAAAGCAATGCTTGACTATCACACAAGCGCACTAGGGGTGCACGTAGATCTGCCATCTATTGTATTTCATGATTTTATATCATGCTTTAAATTAGAAGTCATGGTTCCATGATGCCAGAAGTTTGGTTGTGCAATGAAATTTCACAAAAATATAAAAAGCATAATTGTGTGCTTTAAATTAGAAGTCGTGGTTCCATGATGCCAGATGTTTGGTTGTGCAATGAAATTTCACAAAAACATAAAAAGCATAATCATGAGCCCTATCATCCATTTGAAAAGAATCAAACAATGCATATATATCTGTGAAGAATGACAAAAAACCGACCACAGCAATATCATTGCCAAGGAATACAGATTTAAGAGATACTCTTAACTATTCAATACTGACATCATACATCCTAGGACTCTATATTACTTGATTACAAGAACGTACTGGTACACACGACCAAGATGTTTTAATCGTCAAAATAAAATTATCAGTAACTAAAACCCATTAGGAAAAAAAGTTAATTAGGAAGATTAACTATTAGTTTACCACCAATTGAACAAACCACTACAGCTAGGTTTTCACTTATGGTCCAATGATACATAAAGCAAAGTCACTGCTACCATTTCCATTATCATTTAAATAATCTTCAACAACCAAAAAAATAAAAAATAAAAACCAAAGATAAAGAAAAAGTTAAAAAGAGATATGTAACAGTAGCAACAACAAATTATGTGTTTAAAAGAAAGATAAAGAATAACCGAGTCAGAATTAAGTAGTTGTTGGAGACACATTTGGCTTCAGCAGTACACAAGTAGAAAGGCTCAAGAGGATAATTGCAAACTTACTGCCTTTTTGCTTCAATATCTTTGCTAAAGTCAATGTTGGGCTCACAATCCAACACCAGAGCAGGAACCTGATCATGGACAAAAATAACCCATCCATAAAATCAATAGAGAATTTAATAGTAAAGGTTTCGGTAAAAGTATCTCTTCACAAAGTTACCTTCTGAATACTCGAATGCATATGGTTGCCTTCTAAATAGAATACACGCTCTCTTATATCAGGATGTAAGGAGCTGTCCACATGCATGGGTAACTGACTAACTGACAGTACACCATGATTTCCACTTTGAAAGGGAAATAGCCAGCTCTCATGTTTTTCATGCAAGTCCCTAAGATAATCAAGGCTAACACCACCTTCCTCTGCCCTCTTACGTAGCATCATTCTCTTGTGACAAGTATCAGGGCTAGCTCTAAGGTAAATGAATCCATCAGGGATAAGTCCCGGCAGACAAGATACAACAGGATCAAACCATGAGTTATAGATGCTAATTTCCATTTCATTCATCCACTTGGCTTCATGAACAGCTCGGACAAAAACCTGTCATTTATGCTCCAATCTTTAAAAGAGTTCAATAACAGCTAAACTGAAAGTGAAGCAGATTACAGACGGTAAGAATGGGACAATTTTACTCATAGCTGTATTCAATGTGAAAAAATAAATTAACATGGTGACCAAGAACGAGATGCATACCATTTGATCACTGAAAACACTCCTTTCCATGAGTCTTAGGGGTTTGATTCCAGCAGCGGACTGTCTTTCCTGCATGACCCTTGTTACAAACACATAATTTTGAAAGGTGTAGGCATACCTCTGTGGTTCCGCATAGAAAGCATCCAGTATATTGAAGTGGTCAGGACCGACATCCTGCCACTTCGAGATAGGCTCTGGTACAATTTCCACGAGATCACGTAATTCAAGTGTTTCATTAGCTATTCTTTGCAGGAAAGTGGTCTTTCCTACACTAATGTTTCCCTCAACACAAAAAGTCAGCCTTTTCTTCTGCATAGGCTTAATCTCAGAGTTAGGGCTTTCCACTTCCAACTCTCCATCCACACTCTCCTTGATGAAAGAAGTTATACTCTCTGCATGGTTTTTATGGATAATCCCTACCGAGCTACGCAAGAATTCAACCATCTTCTCGCTAGACTTTCCAAAGAACTGCATGTATAAAATGGAGAAAAAATTAGTCAACACATTTTAGAATTAATAGCATCATTCCGGTAACAACATCTAGTAAACACAAGAACCAGATTCAACTCGTACTTAAGATTTCAAAATAACATCTAGGACAAATATGAGAGTCTTTCATATAGATCTAGAACCAACTGGCCCTCCAAACCCGTCCAATCTTTAGAAAAGAACAAAGAAATCGATAATAACTCAACATCTTGACATGAAAAGTGTAATTCCATTATAAATGCATTTAAAGGGAGATAATATCATAACGACTATTGACTGCTATTAAACTGAGGAAAAAACAACACATGCTGACGAGTAATGACCATACATATAACCAGATAATAACTCATATGTTTACATCATCCTACATAAAATTAAGCAGAACTATTTCTCAACTCAGGCATGATTTTAGCAAGCTCAAGAAATTATGCAGATCAATAAGATTTTTCAAGCAATTTCATTAAATTACCTTGTCCCTGTAAAGCTGTTTAAGTTGGGAAACACCATTGAAACCGTTATCCACCAGCTTCCTAAGATTCCGAGGTCCGACCCCAGGAATCATCAAAAGCTCGAGATTTCCCACTGGCGTACCATTAGACTCTCCACCTCTCTGCCTCCTCTCCACCACTCTGTTGATCACCCTCCAGACTGCTGCTGCTGCTGCTGTGGTTCATGAGACTTCCTCTTCCCTTCCACGACCTCCTCCTCCTCCTCACGAGACCCATCCAAGATTCCACCTTTCTCACGATTCCTCAAACCTTCGGCCAAGCCCCTCGCCCTTTCGCCGTGCAACCAGGCGGCAGAGCACGATTCCCGAGCCTGTCTCAAGAGCGGGGACCACGCGCGCTTCGACTGGAGAACGCTTTCAGGACCACGGCAACAAGCAATCCTGGGGGCCCTGTGCGGGAGATTCAGTCGGTGGACTGAAGGGCCGGCGAAGGGGGGAGCGCGGAGGTGGAAGACGGGCATCGGAAACCTGATCACGGGAACGGAGGGAAGGAAAGCCGGAGTGGCATTCTTCTCAAGCCATCCGGTGGTGGTGCGGACGGGTGCGGGGCCGGAGGCTCCACGCCAGAGCTTTTGCATTGCTCGCTGCAGCGGCGGCAGCGTTCATGAAGACAAGGAGAGTTTCGGAGATGAAGAAGAAGAGGAATAGAGGATCAGGGTTTAGGGTTTGGGCTAGGGTTTTGGTGGGGAGAGGGCCCACTCAGGGACGAAGGGAGGGAAGCGATTCTTGAATCTTATTGCCATATGATATATATATATATATTGAAAATTATCGGCCGGTACTCTGGCCTCCGGGACCATAACGTGTGGGCCCACATTTTGGCGGTAAAACATGGGCCGTGCCGTAGTTTTTTAAAAATATAAAGTAATAAAATTATTAGAAAATTCTATTATTAATTTTAGAAGAAAAGATTGTATTTTCTATTTTATTTGAAATATTTACTTAGATTATATATATATATATATATATATATATATATATATATATATATGGAAACATCAATCTCTATTCCACGTGTTTATTTTTTTTTTTTTGAAGCCACGATCTCTCATGTGTTTAACCTCTCTGGTTTTCTTTCAGCTCCGGGTGTACTTCTTTCTTCGTCCCTCTTGCGAGAGTAGAAAGAAAGATCATGCCGAAAGATTGAAGCTCCATCTGAAGTGTCGTCGTGCGCAACGAAAGAGGAGACGGAGCATTGGATGATGCCCAGGTCGGGTTTGCGAAGATAAATATATCCTACCACAATGTGTGCATTTTCTACGACTTCTCGCACTGCCGTTTCGCTCTCGAGGTTATCAAGAAGAACGGATGCACGGTGGATGTAGAAGAGGAAGATCTTTCGCCTCCAGTCGGAGTTATTGGTGGCGGATGAGAGGAGAGCGGGCGTGGAGATGCTTGCTGGGATTAGAGAGAGAATGGTTGTCATCAGTGGGATGCATCACATACATCGCATATAGATTATAAGCTAGTTATGCACGTATATTAAGCATCGGCCAATTAGTTTAAGCTACCATCCACCGACGTATTATTTTGTTATAAAAAAAAAGCAAAATCAAATAAAAAGATATGATTATTTTTTTATGAAAAAAAAATCAATAACAGCAAATATTTGAAATATATTGAGGCCTGGCCTGTGCAAGTTATATTTTGTATTGACCTGAGCTCAACCTGTGGATCAGAGACTGGCGGGCGTGCCAGGTGGTCAGCTCTGAGGCCCAGCTTGAGTCTAGTCCTCACTAGTGTAACCCGAACTCCGACTCACTTCTAGCCCAGCCCACCGTCCGTGCACCCCTACCTATGAACGTTCCAATGGGCAAAAAACCACCACTTAGTATCAATCCATCATCAGATGGATGGAGACCTGGGAACATCCCCAAGCCGCCCATGGTTAGAGGGAAGCATGTGAGCCTGAGGCTCGATTTGTCTGCAGGCAATAACATTGTGGGCTGTCACTTGTCATTAGATGATCTTTCCAGCGTTGCATGTTTTGTCGGTACTCTTTTCTGGTGACCTCAAGGTTTTTATTCTTTTGGAAATTAGATCAATTCTGGGTTGGACAGAGTCCATGTCAACCTTGGAGCCCAACTCTGTTGTTACTCGGACCAAAGTTTTGACCTAGTAGAGCAGGTCCACATTCAAAATCCAAAAGGTGGTCGCGGCTATAAATTGGTCCGAGTCCGGTCCGGTAGGAAATTAGCAACTGTGCCGACCCACCCCAAAATGTTATCTTCCAAGGACCAAAGTAATCCCTGATTACCATCCTCTCAATCCTACAAATCAAATGTTCTCTTTCAGCCTGTGGCAAAAAACAATTCATAGCCAACATGTGTTCACAAGAGGAAAAAAAAAATGTTAACCTTGTGTTGGTGCAAAAATCCGTTTGCGCCGGAGAAGTTGGAGTCGAGGAAGTCGCGGTCGCCGCCGGGACCTGCAAAGGAAGTCTAAACCGGAGGTGGGGTTGCTCCGGCAAGACCCTCCGACGCTCAAGTCAATTCTCTGCCTCAACAAGAATGGAGTGCTCGAACGGAGAATTTAGCAGAGTTTTTAGATGAAAGATGAGAACTTATGGAATAACGTATCTGGGGTTTCCCTTTTATAGGCGGAGGGGGCGGTAGCCTGATAGCGACATCTGTAACCGTCTGGCAGCGAGCTGCCCAGGATCAGGCGGAGTTTGTTGCAGAGAGTAGTGGGGTGGACCCGTGGTTATCATCGGGGTGTGCCACGTGGGGCCTGCCGCGGGAAGTGAAGCGGCGTCCGTTGTCGCGACTCGCCAGTGGGTGGAAGAATCGTGCGGTAACCATCTCAGGAAGTGGAGCGGGGTTGTGGCCGTTATCGTGGCTTGCCAGGGAGTGATGGAGCTGCGCGGAATCTGCCGCAGGAAGTGGAGCAGTGCTGTGATCGTTACTGCAGCTTGTCAGGGAGTGATAGAGCTGCGCGGAATCTGCCGCAGGAAGTGGAGCGGGATCGTGGCGGTTGCGGCGTCGCGCTTGTGAATGCGGATCCGTCGGCCGAAGTTCGGCACCGGTCAGAGCCGACGACGGAGTCCGGCTCTCGTAGGAGTCCGGGCGGAGCCCTCCTGGGGTTGATGTTGCGGTCGGAGCCCGGTTCCCGTAGGAGTCCGGGCGGAGTCCTCCTGCAATTAAAGTCAGGTGCAGAGTCCGGCTCCCGTAGGAGCCTGGACGGATCTTACCGGCGGTTGACGTTGGCGACGAAGCCCGGCTCCCGTAGGAGTCCGGGCGGAGTCCCCCTTGAGGTTGGAGTCGTGGGCGGAGCCCGGCTCCCGTAGGAGTCCGGACGGAGCCCTCCTGGAGTTGATGTTGCGATCGGAGCCCGGTTCCCGTAGGAGCCCGGGCGGAGTCCTCCTGCAATTAAGGTCAGGTGCGGAGTCCGGCTCCCGTAGGAGCCCGGACGGATCTTACCGATGGTTGACGCTGGCGACGAAGCCTGGCTCCTGTAGGAGTCCGGGCGGGGTCCCCCTTGGGGTTGGAGTCGTGGGCGGAGCCCGGCTCCCGTAGGAGTCCGGGCGGAGCCCTCCTGGAGTTGATGTTGCGATCGGAGCCCAGTTCCCGTAGGAGCCCGGGCGGAGTCCTCCTGCAATTAAGATCAGGTGCGGAGTCCGGCTCCCGTAGGAGCCCGGACGGATCTTACCGGCGGCTGACGTTGGCGACGAAGCCCGGCTCCCGTAGGAGTCCGGGCGGAGCCCCCCTTGAGGTTGGAGTTGTGGGCGGAGCCCGGCTCCCGTAGGAGTCCGGTCGGAGCCCTCCTGGAGCTGATTCTGCTGAGGACTTCGGCTATGGGTATTTTATACCCAACACCAGTCCCCCTACTTTCGAGTTTGAATTTCGAACGAAGGAAGTACAGAGAGATGGGCACAGCCGAAACCGTCCCCTCGAATCCTGCGCATAACCGCCCTTGGATATGTTGGCATTTAATGTGCGCACGTCAGAGCCCTTTTTCTGGTTAAGGCGATCTGAAGAGTCTTTTCGGAACTCCCGCCGAAACATGATCCCAAGCGTCGCGCTACGAAAATTTGCGAACAGTCAATCCTCGATAGCGGCGAGTGGGACATGCGGGACACGTGGCATGCACCAATTGGCCTAGGGACACCCGCCACCATAACTGCGCTAAGATCCGTTGGCTATTTAAACCCCCTACTCTTCCTTCGGGGCTTCATCCTGCCGAGAGGACGGCATCTTTCTTTCGTCTGAGAGCCTAGCTACTCAGCCACTTCCTCCGCACCGGTCCTTGCCGTCTTCAACCCCTCGATTCTTCTCTAAGGTGTTCCCACGTCATGTCCTCCACCCCGGAGGCCATCCTCGAAGGGATGTCTAGGGCTTGGAGGAAGGCGAGGAGGAGAACAGCGGTCGGTGAGTTCTCCGGTCATCAAGTGGCCGCTGAGGATCCCCGTCGTTTCAAAGGGGGCTCAAGGAAGAATTCCTTCAACAACAGGGGTTTAATAACGGGGGCCACCGATAAAGATATTCTACCCGAGAATTTCAGAGTAGCAAGGCGGGGTGATACCGGTCAAGAGGACAGAGCTGTCGTCACAAGCTGTGGCGGGATCCTTGATGCCGTCGGGGCCGAGGGACCAGAAGCGGTCGACGTCGACGGTGGGGCAGTAAAACTTGTTGCGGGGGCGGTGGAAGTAGCGCATGCCGACCTTGCCGGAGCGTTTTGGACGGTGGCTACCACGGAGTATTCGGTGATGACGCATATCTCTGGCGCCACCGTTGCCCCCAGGGTGACTCCGGTTCTTCTTGAAACAGGTCTTCGTCGCCGCTGCCGTTGCCCTTACCGCCCCCGGGAATCTATCCCATCCTTTTCCCCCTGAGGTTGGGACTTCGGAGGTGGGGCGAAGCAAGGTGGGGCGAAAGCCGATAGGCCCGCCACACGCATTGGACACGAAATGGGAAGAGAAGTTTGCAGCTTGAAGCGGCTTCCGGCGTATCCCTTCCAAACCGTGTTCTCGATGTCGTCGATGATGTATTTATTATTTTTTTTTTCTGGCCCACCGGGTCTTGTAACGTACACCTTGTTGGTTGAAAAATGAAAAGGAGATTTTGTTACCTCATCTGCATCTTGCATCGAATAGTCGTCTATCGAACTTCTTTATTCTTCTTTCTTCTCTCTTCCTCCTTTTCTTCTTTTCTTTTTCACGTCGTCCTAAGGTCATCGACGACCTCTTTTATTCATGTTGGATTGTTATTTGCCGAGCTCCTTTTCGATTTTTACGTCGTTCGATGATATCCGGTTGTCATTTTTCCGTCAATGGCTGCAGGCTCGCTTGGGGCCATTCGGGCCTGGGGTCCCTCCTAGGGCTTGGATTCGGGGGTCCGAGCTTCTGTCACCCTAAGTAAGTTGTCTTATTTTGTGTCGACAACTTCCTCAAAAGCTGGGACTTCCGATGGGGAGCCCCAGTCCTTGCGGTGACAGAGTTTTCTGTACCTCGACCGCTGTTCGTTTTCCAATCGTAGCTGTCATGATCCGTTGCCTTTCTTTTTCCTTTTCGCTCGGAATTTTTCTCCGCTGAAGTCAAGACGAAGTTCGGCTCCCGTGGGAGTCCGGACGGAACCCTCCTGTGATTGGAGTCGTGGGCGGAGCCCGGCTCCCGTAGGAGTCCGGGTGGAGTCTTCCTTGGCGTCGTGGACGGAGCCCGACTCCCGTAGGAGTCCGGGTGGAGTCTTCCTTGACGTCGCGGACGGAGCCCGGCTCCCGTAGGAGTTCGGGTGGAGTCTTCCTTGGCGTCATGGACGGAGCCCGGCTCCCATAGGAGCCGGGTGGAGTCTTCCTTGGCGTCGTGGACGGAGCCCGGCTCCCGTAGGAGTCTGGGTGGAGTCTTCCTTGGCGTCGTGGACGGAGCCCGGCTCCCGTAGGAGTCCGGGTGGAGTCTTCCTTGGCATCGTAGACGGAGCCCGACTCCCGTAGGAGTCCAGGCCTTCCACTTTGCTCGAGCCAGGGCGAGGTTCTCCTCTCGTTCCCGGCCCGACTGTGGGGGCGCGTTAGGGCGCTGTAAGGCCTCTCCCCCCATCCGGTCTAAAAGAACCGGGCCTTTGACTTTGCTTATGTCAGGACGAGGTTCTCCTCCTGTTTCTGACACGGCTGTGGGGGCACATTAGGGCGCTGTAAGGCCTCTCCCCCCATCCGGTCTAAAAGAATCGGGCCTTTGACTTTGCTCATGTCAGGACGAGGTTCTCCTCCTGTTCCTGACATGGCTGTGGGGGCACGTTAGGGCGCTGTAAGGCCTCTCCCCCCATCCGGTCTAAACGGAACCGGACCTTCGACCTTGCTCAAGTTAGGGCGAGGTTCTCCTCCTGTCCCTAACAGGGCTGTGGGGGCGCATATGGGCGTTGTAGGGCCTCTCCCCCCATCCGGTCTAAATGAAACCAGGCCTTCGACCTTGCTCATGTCAGGACGAGGTTCTCCTCCTGTTCCTGACATGGCTGTGGGGGCACATTAGGGCACTGTAAGGCCTCTCCCTCCATCCGGTCTAAATGGAACCGGGCCTTCGACCTTGTCGGGATGAGGTTTCCAGTTTGTTTGCATTGTCCAAGGTCATATAGGTATGTGATTTTCAATTAAAATGAAGTTACTGGTAGTACATCCGCAAGTTTTTCGAGCTCCACGGTCGCGGGAGGTCGGCTCCTCCGAGTTCCTTAAGATAATAAGTTCCGGGCCGGACTACTTCTTTGACTTCATACGGTCCCTCCCAGTTTGGGACGAGTTTTCCTCGGTCCTGAGGTTGCGAGACAGCGGCTCGTCGAAGCACTAGATCTCCCGCTCCAAAGGCTTTGTTCTTAACCCGGGCGTTGTAACATCGAGCAACCTTCTGTCTGTAGGCTGCCATCCGAACCTGAGCTATCCCCGTCTTTCTTCCAGTAGGTCGAGGTTGGCTCTAAGACCTTGCGAACTTTGATGTTCGTCGAACGCCACGACTCGTGCTGACGGGAGTTTAAGCTCGATGGGGATGACGGCTTCCGTATCGAAGGCTAAAGCGAAAGGGGTCTCCCCCGTAGGTAGCCTCTGAGTAGTTCGATACGCCCACAACACATGATAAAGTTCGTCCGCCCAAGTTTCCTTCACTTTTTCAAGCCTTGTCTTAATCCCGTGCAAAAGGGTTCTGTTGGTCACCTCAGCTTCGCCGTTCGCCTGGGGATGGGCTACTGATGTGAAGTTGTGGGAGATGTTTAGATCTTCACAGAATTCGGTGAATTTCGCTCTCGTAAATTATCGTCCATTATCAGTGATTAGGGTTCTAGGCAGACCGAACCTACACACGATCGATTTTCAGACGAAATCTTGTACTTTTGCTTCCGTGATTTTTGCTAGTGGTTCGGCTTCAACCTATTTGGTGAAGTAGTCGATCGCTACGAGGAGGAACTTCCTTTGCCCAGATGCCATGGGAAAAGGGCCAAGGATATCCATCCCCCATTGCGCAAAAGGCCATGGGGCGCTCAAGGGTGCGAGCTCGGTGGTGGGCTGTCTCTGGATGTTGGCGTATCTCTGGCATCGATCACACTTTTTGATATATTCAATCGAATCACGATGCATCGTTGGCCAGTAATATCCCTGGCGGAGCAGCTTGTGGGATAAAGATCTAGCCCCCAAATAGTTTTCGCAAATCCCCTCATGTACTTCCCACAAGACGTAGTCAGCTTCCAAGGGCCGGAGACATTTCAAGAGGGGCAAGGAGTATGATCTTTTGTACAATTTGCCCTCATAAAGGATGTACCGGGAGGCTTGATTTCGGAGCTTCTGAGCCTCCTTCGCATCCTGAGGGAGAACTCCATCTCTAAGATAGGTTATCAGCGGGTCGACCCAGCTGGGCTCGTGGTCGATCTCCATTACAGGCCACGATTCTTCTGTATTCGGATGTTTTAGAACTTCAAGGAGGATGCCTTTGGGCAATTCGGTCGGAGCCGATGTCGCCAGCTTGGAGAGAAGATCGGCTCTGGTATTCTCCAGCCTTGGAATCTGTCTAATGTTGAAGCTACTGAAGGCGAGGGTGAGCTCCTTTACCTTCTCAAGGTATCTGGCCATACTGTCCTCCCGCGCTTCGTAACTCTCGCTGACTTGCCCCACCACCAGTTGAGAGTCACTGTGCACCCGGAGCTGACTTATTCCCAGCTCTCTGGCGATCCTTAGTCCTGCGATCAGAGCTTCATATTCTGCTCCATTGTTTGTTGCGGGGAACTCGAAATGCAGAGCGTACTCCGCGATGACTCCCTCCGGACTGACCAAGATCATGCCTGCACCTGCGCCTGACATGTTGGAAGATCCATCCACATAGAGGGTCCAAAAGCGATCGGAGGGATTGGCCTCTTCGTTGGGGGAGTTCGGTTGAGACTTCAGGTCGTCAGCTTTGCTTTGCTCAGGTTCGGCCTCCTCTGGGATGGTGCACTCTACTATGAAATCTGCCAGTATTTGGGCCCTTACTGCTGGTCTAGGTCTGTAGTTGATGTCGAATTTCGTGAGCTCGATCGCCCATTTTGCCATTCTTCCGGAGGTGTCAGCCCGGTGCAAAACTGCCTTGATCGGTTGATCGGTGAGTAGCGTCACGGTGTGCCCTTGAAAGTAGGGTCGGAGCCTCCGAGCTGCAACCAACAAGGCGTAGGTCAGTTTTTCTAATTTGGTGTACCTGATCTCGGCGTCCCTCAGCGCGCGGCTAATGTAGTAGACTGGTCGCTGGACTTTCGTTTCTTCTTTGACAAGGACGGCCGCGAGGGCCATGGGAGAGACCGCTAGGTATAAAAATAGTTCCTCCCCAGGTTCAGGCTTTGCCAACAGCGGGGGTGAGCTAAGGTAGCTTCTTAACTCTTCGAACGCCTGTTGGCACTCAGGGGTCCAACAGAAGTTCTTCGGCTGCTTGAGGGTTTGAAAGAAGGGCAAGCACCATTCGACCGACCTCGCGACGAAGCGATTAAGAGCCGCTATCCTCCCTGTGAGGCGCTGAACCTCTTTGATCGACTTTGGGACGGTCATCTCCTGGATGGCGCGAATTTTCTCTGGATTGGCCTCAATCCCACGCCCTGATACCATGAAGCCCAGGAACTTTCCTGAGGTTACTCCGAAAGTGCATTTAGTTGGGTTCAGCTTCATTCTATACTTTCGGAGAGCGTCAAAGGTCTCCTCGAGGTCGGCGACATGATTTCTGGAAGACTTGCTTTTTACGAGCATATCATCCACGTAGACCTCCATGTTTCGGCCGATCTACTCTTTGAAGATTTTGTTCACCAACCGTTGGTAGGTTGCGCCCGCATTCTTGAGGCCGAAAGGCATGACCCTGTAACAGTAAAGGTCGCGATTGGTGATGAAAGCTGTCTTTTCTTCATCTTCCGACGCCATTCTAATTTGATTATAGCCGGAGAACGCGTCCATAAAGGTGAGGAGCTCATGGCCTGAGGTCGCGTCCATCAGTTGGTCGATTCTGGGAAGGGGGTAGCTGTCCTTTGGACAAGCCTTACTCAGCTTTTTGAAGTCTATGCACATCCTCCACTTGTCGTTTGCTTTTTTGACCAGAACAACATTGGAAATCCAATCAGGATAATTGACTTCCTTAATGAATCCGGCCTTGAGGAGCTTATCCACTTCCTCGGCTATCGCCTTCTGCCTCTCTGGGGCATGACTCCGGATTTTTTCTTTCGTCGGTCGATGCTTTGGATCGACGGCCAGATGATGCTCCATGACTTCCGTGTCAATCCCCGGCATGTCTGCTGGAACCCAAGCGAAAACGTCCGCATTCCTTCGTAAAAAATCAATAAGACACGTCCGCACCTCCTCCCCCAGGTTGGAGCCAATTAGCGCCACATGCTCCGCGTTCCCATCATTCAAAGGGATTGGTACCAGATCTTCGATTGGGCCGCCCCTTTCTTCGATGAGGTCATCGCGAGCATCTAGTCCATCGACGGGACAGGGGTCAGCCTGATCGCTTCTTTGCAAGGCGATGTTGTAGCAGTGTCTGGCCAGGACTTGGTCTCCCCGGACCTCTCCGATCCCCTGGTTGGTGGGGAACTTCAACTTCAAATGGTAGGTCGAAACGACAGCTCGGAGAGCATTGAGGCCGGGACGGCCAAGGATTGCATTGTAGGCGGATGGCGCCTTCACCACCAAAAAATTCACCAGAGCCCTGGATTGCTTTGGATATTGACCCGCGGCCACAGTCAAAGCTATCATTCCTTCCATCGGAACGGCGTCATCGGTAAACCCTACCAGGGGGGAGCAAATCGGCCTCAGATGACCGCCAAGAGCGGACATTCTTGAAAAGGTATCGTAGAACAAGATATCGGCCAAACTTCCGTTGTCGACAAGAATGCGACGGACGTCGTAATTTGCTATATTCAAGGAAACTACGACTGCGTCGTTATGAGGGAATTGGACTCCCTGGGTGTCTTCTTCGGTAAAGGTTATGGGTTCTTCAACCTTTTGCCGCTTGGGGGATACAGCCGGTATGTTGGTTGCCTCCCGCCGGGATCCCCCCGAAATGGTGTTGACGGAATCCGATAGAGGCCGATCGTCCGGCCACTCCTTGTCGGCGACCATAGCCGGAGGTAGTTGTGCGAATGCCTCGTGAGAAGGCATCAGATGAGGAAAGGAGGAGTGGGCAGATGAGGAAAGGAGGAGTGAGTGCCGGATGAGATGACCGGAGGTGGATCCGTTGAGCGCTCCTTTAAGAACAAGGGTATTGCGAAGACACAGGGGCCCTTCCTCTAGCGCCAATCCTGTTGATGCAAAAATCCGTTTGCGCCGGAGAAGCTGGAGTCGAGAAAGTCGCGGTCGCCGTCGGGACCTGCAAAGGAAGTCTAAACCGGAGGTGGGGTTGCTCCGGCAAGACCCTCCGACACTCAAGTCAGTTCTCTGCCTCTACAAGAATGGAGTGCTCGAACGGAGAATTTAGCAGAGTTTTTAGATGAAAGATGAGAGCTTATGGAATAACGTATCTGGGATTTCCCTTTTATAGGCGGAGGGGGTGGTAGCCTGATAGCGACATCTGTAACCGTCTGGCAGCGGGCTGCCCAGGGTCAGGCGGAGTTTGTTGCAGAGAGTAGTGGGGTGGACCCGTGGCTATCATCGGGGTGTGCCACGTGGGGCCTGCCGCGGGAAGTGGAGCGGCGTCCGTTGTCGCGACTCGCCAGTGGGTGAAAGAATCGCGCGGTAACCGTCTCAGGAAGTGGAGCGGGGTTGTGGCCGTTATCGTGGCTTGCCAGGGAGTGATGGAGCTGCGCGGAATCTGCCGCAGGAAGTGGAGCAGTGCTGTGATCGTTACTGCGGCTTGTCAGGGAGTGATGGAGCTGCGCGGAATCTGCCGCAGGAAGTGGAGCGGGATCGTGGCGGTTGCGGCGTCGCGCTTGTGAATGTGGATCCGTCGATCGAAGTTCGGCACCGGTCGGAGCCGACGACGGAGTCCAGCTCCCGTAGGAGTCCGGGCGGAGCCCTCCTGGGGTTGATGTTGCGGTCGGAGCCCGGTTCCCGTAGGAGTCCGGGCGGAGTCCTGCAATTAAAGTCAGGTGCGAAGTCCGGCTCCCGTAGGAGCCCGGACGGATCTTACCAGCGGTTGACGTTGGCGACGAAGCCCGGCTCCCGTAGGAGTCCGGGCGGAGTCCCCCTTGAGGTTGGAGTCGTGGGCAGAGCCCGGCTTCCGTAGGAGTCCGGGCGAAGCCCTCCTGGAGTTGATGTTGCGATCGAAGCCCGGTTCCCGTAGGAGCCCGGGCGGAGTCCTCCTGCAATTAAGGTCAGGTGCGGAGTCCGGCTCCCATAGGAGCCCGAACAATCTTACCGGCGATTGACGCTGGCGACGAAGCCCGGCTCCCGTAGGAGTCCGGGCGGGGTCCCCCTTGGGGTTGGAGTCGTGGGCGGAGCCCGGCTCCCGTAGGAGTCCAGACGGAGCCCTCCTGGAGTTGATGTTGCGATCGAAGCCTGGTTCCCGTAGAAGCCTGGGCGGAGTCCTCCTGCAATTAAGGTCAGGTGCGGAGTCCGACTCCCGTAGGAGCCGGGACGGATCTTACCGGCGGCTGACGTTGGCGACGAAGCCCAGCTCCCGTAGGAGTTCGAGCGGAGCTCCCCTTGAGGTTGGAGTCGTGGGTGGAGCCCGGCTCCCGTAGGAGTCCGGTCGGAGCCCTCCTGGAGCTGATTCTGCTGAGAACTTCGGCTGTGGATATTTTATACCCAACACCTTGTGTCTATGATTAACAGCAGTAGCTCTAAAAGTAGGCTTGGATGCAAAGATTGAGATGCCCGAATGAAAGTGCTCCCAATGAGTAGATTGGAGTCTAACAAAATTTTGCAGGCAAAAAACAGATGGAGAACTCTCCTTTCATTCTGAAAGAATGTACATCAAGGTAGCATTCCAATTCAGTTGTCGAAACATTACATAACATAGATATGTACACTTCTTTCTGATAATTATAACATTCCTCACAAAAAATAAGGGAGGCTTCCTGCAGGAGTCATATGAGCCAAGTCAACAGCACAAAAAAAAAACAAAACAAAACAAAACAAAACAAAACAAAAAAATGTCAATTAGCCACAGAGATAAGCAACTGGTCCATGTTTTATCCTTTTTGTCGATGAGAGTAGGGAAGATCATATCTGTTTTAGTCGCAGCATTAAGGTGGCAGACTGAATGGAAAAGGATGCAGAAACCAAGGAGTTGCACTCTCCAGCCTATAGAAGAAATCCACCAGGAGGAATTGGACAAGAAACCCTGTCGCACATCAACTACTTCTTAAATGTGTATTCTTGGAATAGATTATCAACGGGGCAGTTACCTTTGCTTCCTGGTCGTGACCATTGAGGCAGGATTCTACCTGAAGCCTTTTGTTTTGCCTTTGGATTCCAATCCTCAGTCTCCATGTCATATCCATCCAGATCGAGATCTATGCAGCGGTCATTGCAGGTTGATATACTTGCAGTACCAGGTGCACCTTTTTGGTCATTCCTAACCTTTGTTACCCGCTTTTTTGATTGTACAGTGCTTTCTACAAAAACATCATCATTAACATCTGAATCAATGCCTGTTGACCGTCTTCTCCGCTTTACTGCATCAGCATTTTCATTGCTGCTGCTACTACTGTTCCTGTTTGCCTTTTGGTACTCTCTGATGGTAGACTCTATGGTTTCCAATACTCGGTCTCCATACTTATGTATCTTCGCCCTGTATCAATTTTTTTGATTCAATATATATGTTTTCTAGCTGATTGGTGGTTCGAGTGGAATAGATCCTTACTTGCCAATTCCGTTGATCTCAAGAAGTTCTTCTTTGGTTCTTGGAACTCTCTTGCTAATCTGCTGCAATGTGGCATTTCTGGAGTTGGAATAGAAATCCTTTAGGTATTAGCATGGCCTGTGCTATAAAAGGACATTTGATATGTGGGTTTTGTGTGTTTGGTGTTTATAATAAAAGGAAAGCAGCTCACCCAAATATGTGGTATGCCATGACCCCCTCACCAGCTTCTTTTACAAGCACAGTTCGAAGCATTCGCAAAGCCGCATACAGTTTGGCTGACAGATTCTGCAACCAAAAATCGCTTAAGGGGAAAAAAATCAGAACCATTACTTAAATTCACTATGTAGTGGATATTATTACCAAGTCTACTTCATTTTGTGATGGACCATTAGCGTCAATTGATGGAGTGCTCATCATTTCTGGAAGCAATGAACCCTTTGCTGGTGTCACTTCAGATCTGCTCATTTTGGATGCCCTAGCAGGAGCAGGAAACCTGCATTGTAGCAAAGCTTCTAGTGTTATAGATTGTGTTGGCCAAAAGTTTAGTTCAGCAAATCATTTCAAACAACAGAATGATATAAGTTACATAATAATCATAAACATCGATGACCTTCATTGCATCTACAACAACAGAAAAGTTGTTAACCTGATTATCATTGCTAATATCAAAACTTCTTCCCTGGGAATAACAGGTTCACCTATAGACAAGCAGGAAGCATTATTTGCTTGCTATGATTATTTTCAGAACATTGCTGTGGCATTACGATATAGGTGAATGATATGTACCTTAAACAGCACATTGGAAGCAAAGACGACTTTAACTACATGGCAGATGAAGAGAGACATGGGAAAGCATTGGAAAACTAATCCCTCGTTTTCCTTTCAAGAAACTGGGTCTTGTTTCCTTACCATGTATTTACAGTCTTGATAAAACAAAGCAAATCAACTTTGAAAAAGCATACTTTCCAGATTTCTTGGAATGAGGAACTGCAAAACCTGATTGCCATACTTAACATAGGGAAGACAGAATTTCAAGATTTTTTCAAGATACAGAAAGCTTATCAAATACATCAGGCTAGTTACATGGATTGTATTTTCTCAAGAAAGAAGATTGTCAAACACTAGGCTTAATAGAAAAGATCACATAATTTTAAGGGCAGTCATCACTTATGGTATACTACCCAGTCACATATACTGCTTAAGCTAACCGCTTAAATGACAGTGAGAAAGTACAAGTAATGTTGTGTGCCCTTCCATTTTGCACGTTTTTCCCTAGTACACGAGTTGAAGACTTTAAATATAGGATAAATTACAGGAACACTCTCTCAACTTTAGTCCAATTTTACTTACACTCCTCAACTTTAAAAAGTATCAAATTAGTCCTTCAAGTTTTCGAGATACTCTAATGTAATCGTACCGTTTATTCCATTAACGGAATGATATCATGTGACCATCATATGATAGCATTAATTTATAAAATGATCAAATACCCTTATCCCATCTCCTCCCTCCTTCTTCGATTGCTCTCTTTGATCTTTCTCCACCTCTGGCACCGACGTCTCTCCTCTCTCCTTCCCCATCCTCCTCTTCCTCCTCATCCCCTTCTTCTCCTTATCATCTTTCTCCTCCAAGCCTGCCCATGAACCATCTTCCTCCATGACGGCTCCCTCTATCTCCACCCATTCCTCGCTGGCGACCCCTCATTCCCCCTCCTCTCATTTCTTCTCACCTACTTCTTCTCCTCCTCCAAGCCCGCCCATGAGGCATCCCCCTCCACGGTAACTTCTTTGACTTCCGCCCACCTCACCAGCGATCCATCCTTCCCCTCCTCCCCTTCGTCCTCTCCCACTTCTCCTCCTCCTCCTCCCCCAAACCCGCCCATGTCCCTCTCCACCACGGCTCCCTCCATCTCTGCCCTTCCTCACTAGCAACCTCTCCTTCCCCTCTTCTCCTTTCTTCTCACCCACTTCTCTCTCTCATCCTTCTTCTCCAAGCCTGCCCACGACCCCTCCTTCCCCCTCACCTTTCTCTTCACCCACTTCTTCTCCTCCAAGCCCACTCATGACCCTCCTCCGTGGTGGCTCCCTCCACCTCCATCCTTTCTTATCGGCAGCTCCTCTTTCTCCCTTCTCTCCTTTCTCTTCACCCACTTCTTCTTTTCATCTTCCTCCTCGTCCTCCCCCTCTAAGCCCGCCCATGAGCGCTCTCCCTCCACCTTCATCTCTTCCTCGTCAATGACCCCTCCTTCCCGCTCCCTTTCCCCCTAACCCTTTCTCCTTTTCTTCCTCCTCCAATCCCATCTACAAGGCCTTTGATGCCACCCTCCCCTTCCATGCTAACCTCTACACCCTACCCTTCCCCTCCACGACGGCTCCCTCCACCTCTATCCCTACCTTGTTAACGATCCTTCCTATATGAGCAAGGGCATTTTCTTCCATTAAAATGGAAAGCTAACACTATTTGTTAGTAAGTAAACAATAGGATCAAATTGGAACATCTCAAAAATCTAAATGACTAATTTGATACTTTTTAAAGTCGGGAGTTGTGAGTGAAATTGGACTAAATTTGAGGATGTTCATGTAATTTATCCCAAAATTTATTCATCTTCTTAGTTCAGGATACATGCTTTCTTATCCATGTATAATTAATTTACCTACTTTAGGTTTTTGCCCTAATGACTGCCCTATGACATGCTTGAAACAACTTAAACTAATGCAACCAGAACTTAAAAACCCAATTTTGTGCAACAATGCATGCAAAATTAAAAGAAATGTACTTCATATAGAAAATAATTGGATTGGAAGTTGAAATTCAGATCCCCAACTAGAGTGAGCCAAATCTCCATTAAAAGTAAAGGATCTGACAATGCTCTGGTTCCACAGATCTGACATGCTTTCCTTTCGTAGGAAAGAGTTGGGCAAGGCCCAGAATGCTTTCTTTAAGCAGCTGAAAGAAGAAATAATGGATGTGTGATCTACCTCCTTGTTGCCTGGTCGATCTTGAGCACCGTCTTAAAGTCAACACCATGCATCACTATTTTCTCATACAACACTGACTCACAGACCATAACAGACCAATCCTAAAACTTATAATATTGATAAAAGAAAAGCCAACGAACATCAGTAAGACAGTCTTCTTCCACCATCCCCAAAATTAAGGTACCAAACTGTGGCCAACATTTCATTGCAACAAAAGAGTCAAAGTTAGAAATGCAAAAGTTCAAGTGCAACACTAGACACCTACTTACCAACCAGCTTTATGCAGGGGATTCCTCCCCATGTGAGAGGTCCAAAGTTCATAGCAACCCCAGCATAAATCTTTCGAAAACAGAAAAGGAGAAAATCCTAGGTACCTAATTCTCTTATTATTAAAAAAATGGACACTGGATAAAGAAAAAGAACACTACCGCAGAGAGCAAAAACAAAAAGTCCGACCTCAGTATGACAGGTCGTCTGCCAGAGTGAGTCTCTGAGTAAGAGGTCCAAAGTTCATGGCAACCGCAGCATAAATCTTTCGGAAGCAGAAAAGAAAATCCTAGGCACCTACTTCTCTTATTATTTAAAAAAAATGGCATACTGGATAAAGAAAAGAACACAAGTGCAGAGAGCAAAAACAAAAAGTCCGACCTCAGTATGACAGGTTGTCTGCCAGAGCAGAGTTTCTGAGCTTTTGATTCATTTACCTGCAGATCAAGAGTTGTAACAATTTAGATGCTATGAATGATTGATAAATCTGTGATGGAAAAAACAACCAAAAGCTCTTTCACTTGAGTAACACAAAGCAGTCACAAGTGAAACTAATGTGCTAGCTCACCTTCAATATAGAAGAAACAGATCCATAAATATCACTTTTTCGTACATCTTCAGCAAGAACATCCTCAATAACTAAATGTCGTATCACTCTGGATGCCTCACCTTTGGCTAGATGTTTTCCAGCCCCATGAAGGTCCAAGATATTGTGTCTGTGTCTCTTAACCTACACGTTAGGATTGAACAAGCAGGTCAGATTACTGACATTATAGACAAAAGTACACACAACTGGTCACTTATGTTGATACATACAATTTGGCTCAGGGACCCCCTGTACACTTCCAGAATGTGAGACGTTGAATACTTTTGGCCCATCGATATCACTAACTCAACCTACAAGCAGGCATTTTTAAAGATAATGCATCAGTTAGCACATATCATTTATAGTGAAATATTAACTATTAGTGAAATTGACTGCAAAAACACTAATAAAGATAACAAGGTATATTCCTGACCAGTTGCTTTGCAATATCAGTTACATCTTTATCAATGCAGCTCAACATTTTAGAACAGTTATCACATGTCTTTCGGCACCTCATAGGATCAATTTTTCACCAAAATGAATCAATTGCAGTAGGCGTCTGCAATCGATATCATTTTCACAATAGCTAACCTGTAAAAAGTTAATATCACCAAAAATAATTATTGATTTTTCATCAAATGCTTGATAATAACAAGATTCGAATATCTTTAGATACCATGCGAAGAAGATTTTCAATATTTGTTTCGAGTACTCTATCACTGCTAACTAAAGAATTACGCCTTGTTCCAATGGATACAGGGCTTTGGTCTATTACTCCCTGAGTAAGCATGTGCTTGACCCGAATCTAAAGATTTCCAATAAAAAAAGATCAAATAACAAATCAAACATATGTTATTGCAACAAAATTTTTAGATCAACAAAAAATAAAAAGTGCTCCTGGCTTACATAGTCACTGTAGTTGTAATATAAAACACAAGAAGAACGCTGACCATCTCTACCGGCACGCCCACATTCCTGGGGGAAAAGAGAAAAAGAATATAGTAATTGGAAGTGCATTTGTCGCACTAGTCAGACACTACAGATGCATTTCCAAGATTACCTGATGATAACCTTCAATAGATTTTGGAAGAGAATGGTGAATAACAAACCGAACATCAGGTTTGTTGATACCTGAAATTCATATATTACTATGAGAAATCTATGACTTATCTACATTCTAAAAGCGCAAAAACCTAACATGATAATTGCTGAATACCCATTCCAAAAGCCACTGTGGCACATATTATATTGATTTCATCTTTGCTCCACTGCTTTTGAACATATGTTCTTTGAAGAGGATCCATGCTACCATGGTAAAACGATGCTTTATGTCCATATTCCTAGAAAACAAGGAACATTTTTTGTTCATTTTAAGGATGCATTTAACAAAGAGAAAATCCACTCACTAAAAACATGAAGTAATAGATTATCAAAATTCTTAATATGCATTGGTTCAAGCATAGAACGCAAAAAACCATGTATTTTTTGATGGTACCTTGTAGATGCAAATCTTACTTGGTCTCTACAAGAAACAAATGCAAGATAAGCATGCAATATCTTTAGAAAAAAAAGGACTTTGATAGGATGAAGAAGAATCGCAAAACAAGAGCATATATGATTTAGTAAGGTAACAATTAAAGTCGAACATATATGATTTAGTTTAGAGTATGTAAAATATTGAGCTCCACCTGCATTAGTTTTCATTTCTATGTATAACAATTTTTTGTAGAGTAGACAAGCAGAAGCTAGTTGGTTTTCTTTACTAATCTTTTTTCCTCAGGGGAAGTCTGACCATTTTTTAGTGATTCTTTGGTCTCTGTAAGAACCATATGGTTAGCCGAGTTTAAAAAGACAAGGATGGTTCATTGACCGCAAAATAACAGGCCATATCGCAAATTAGTTGCATCATGAATCCTCACTGTCATATCCTGTTTAAACATGTCTGTAATATGTGAGAAGGCTTCAGGGCACATTTGTTTCTTCTCAATATGTGAGGCTATCTAAGGCATGAAAGCTGTAGGAGACAAAGATGAGCAAAACTTTGGATTAAGAGTGCAAGTATGTGCTGAGTCAAAGTTAAATGACACATATATTCAAATGGTGAAAGAAGTTTCAACTTACCCCACTGTCATCCTTCTGCATGAGCAAACAATTTAGAAAAGAGAAAATGACAAATTTGTTGATTAGTTTTTGATTTCTCACACACTGGTTAGGGAAAAGGGCCAGATGGCTAACTATATCCAGCTCGTGTTTAAGTTTATTTTTATTTTGATCATTGCTTAATCTTAGCTGGAGGGTGCCATTAAAGGTTAAACTGTGTTTTCCATCTCCTGTCATTGTGACATTTCAATGGTAAATAATTTTTTTTCACATAGCTCCTCTCCGTACAGTGTGAGCTTGCCTATAAATATGCCTCCTCAACAGCATCACAACTTCATCACCTTAATTCAAAATTTGCTTTGGAGCCACCAAAGAGTTCTCCGAACTAACAGTGAATCCTTGGGCATTTGCTAAGAATCTAAGTCTATTTTCTGGGTTCACCATATCGGCCACTTTCATCAAAATCAAAATATCATCATAGTTTTCTTGGAATATTACCTTTAAGACTATCTTCCAACTGGAAATAGATTTCTATCGCAAAATCAATGTATTTATTAGTGTCACAGCAAACTAATGAATTTCCTCCAACACTAGATCCTGAGTTCAATAAATAACATGTTAATACAATACATTGAAAAATTGACTGGCTATTTGTATAGAGGGGGGTTCAAACGTTTCAGTTGCAAATTTGAAGAAACATATTGGTCAGCCTTTAAACCAGAAACAAGAACTAACAGATATTAAGAAGCAAGAAATAATATTAAGCATAAATTAGACTCATGATACAAGAAAGCCAGTAACAATCACTAAAGTCGGGAGGGGAGAAAAAGAAAGGAAAAGAAAAAAAATATTCAAGTCAGCACATATTTTATTTTCAACACAACAATTTTTTAAACAGGTATCTTAAGATAACCTGCAGTGCCATACTAAAGAAAGCCAAAAACCTGTAATTTCTCAGCCACTTTTTCACAGTCCATTCTTGAAAGACAATAAATAATGCCACATTCATCAAAATGGTTTTCTTTGATGAATTTATCAATGTCCTCCAGGCACTTTTTTGTTTTGGGCATCACAGAAAACCTGCAAAAATTAAACCCGTCATCCAGTATGAAGCAGACACCAGCAGTGCATCTCAATTGGCACTCACCACAAGTTTGGGCGGTTAAAACTTTGTTGAAAAATGATGCAATTCACTAGGCCAAGAGCTTGCACAACATCTTCCTTTACACTAGCTGTTGCTGTAGCAGTTAGAGCCAGCACAGGAGTACTTGGGTACTTTTGTTTCAAAATACCAAGCCCCTGATAGAGTGCAAATTTTTAGTCAGAACAGGGTAAGTTTTGAAAGGTTCTCAAGGGTGCTGAAAACAAAGCTTTGCTCATCACAACCTGATAATCTGGCCTAAAATCATGTCCCCACTGGCTTACACAATGAGCTTCATCAATAACAATTCTAGCAAGTGATCCCCGTGAGTACAAATTGTCCAAGTGTCTCAACAAAACATCACTCCTGTATCAGACAAATATTTCCAACTGAGTTAAGTGCCGTCACTTCAATTTAAGGAACACAGGAAATTCCCGAGTGTTTTAGGCCAAACAAATTTCCGAAGTCAATGCAGATTCAGATCACACATCATTAATGTTAGGAGTAGTGCACGTAACTTCACCATGCATCAATGCAAATACAAACGTGCATATATACATGAATGTCAGCATATAGCTGCATTTCCTTGAACCAGTGTATTTTTACAGATAATTCCCTATTTCTAGATTATTCTGGAAAATATTCTTTAAATTAAATACCAGTTTCTGCAACTGAAATAATCTTGTTACATTAACGTTGTGCTTTTCTGCAGAATTTTGAATAAGAAACGAACATATAAGAAGAGCCATAGGAGAAACACCAATAACAACAAATGACAGAGAACTGATCAAGATGGTATGGGCGTGTACAGGAAAGATTTGAGGGGGCTCCAGTAATGAGGATCCTCTAATCTTTGATAGAGGCATGGGAAAAGGAGAGGCCAATCTAAGATCATATGGATGGAAATTGTGGGAAAGGAAATGGAATAGCTTAAAGTGACATCACAGTTATCCCCAGCTAGAAACTCTTGGTGAATGAGGATTCAAAAGCTGAGATAAAAAAGTTGGGCAAGGCTTGATGATTATGTTATAGTTTATCAATGCACCATCTTATCTGATATAGCAAGTTAAGAACTGTATCGAGTTGAAGTTCATGGCATAACAACCCTTAGCTTATGGAAGCACAACTCACTTGGCAACTTTTTCTGGAGTTACATATAATAACTTGTATTTACAGATGTCAGACATCAATTCTCTAAAAATCTCCTGTTGTTCAGCCCACTCCATACTTGCACTCAGATAAGCAGCAGGAATATTTGCCTGCTCAGAGATAGAAAGTATTTAGTCAGTTAGGTACCATATAACGACATTTTCATGCTAAATGAAGTGTGCAATACCTGCAACAGATGCATTATTTGATCCTGGATGAGCGAAACGAGAGGAGAAACTACTAATGTTACTCCAGGACAGATTAGAGCAGGAAGCTGCATGACAGCTAAATTTATGTTATAGTAGGAAAAGTTAGAAATCTTTATCTTAATCTGAAGGGTTCAAGATAACTGATCTTTAGACTCAACAAAGGGAAGGGAGAAAAAATCAAAATGAGATGGAAAGTTGCTCTATAAATATGAAATCTATCATAGTATTTTGCAAGCATCAAAAAATGGCGTTATTAATTTATATCTCTAAGTAATATGTAGCCGGCAATGAAACCTAGTCAAATGAGGCTTTGAAAGCTACAAGAGAGCTTCGTAGCAAATTTAACAGGGGAAAATGTCAGGAGACATTATTTCTGATAGCCTGATTTCTTGGGTAATGCTTGTACCTGGTATGTCAGGCTCTTGCCACCGCCAGTTGGCATCAGAACAAAAACATCATGTCCACTCATTGTTGCATTAATCACCTCTCTTTGATTGGGACGAAAGGAGTGATTCCCGAACACTTTTCTGTTATTGGCCTGGCAAGGTGTCAAGTATGGGTAAGCATCAGAGAACATAGGCCATGCAGATAAACTGACATATATTGTGGAAAACCACCTCGAGTTTCTTGGTCCATGGAAAATCTTCACTCTTCCACCTCTTATCACTGGAACCTTCAATGTAATTAACATCAAAGAGCTTTGGAGTAAACATTTCTCTTTCCACATGTGCTGATAGAATACTTGTTCTATCTGTATAGGAGAATGATGCCATTGAACTCCAAGCACCAGAATTCCCTGGTTCGTTTCCTATATGAACCTGGGAATTGAATCTTGCAGGATCTATAGGAAATGTGTTCACAGGAGTCTCAGGTTGAAAGACCTGTGCAGTAGCTGTTGAGGCTGTCAAATGCGATCTCCATGTTTCACCATCTTGAGTCAAACTATGGAGATATTTTTCAAGCACCTGAATCTGTTTATTGAGATGCAACCTGACAAACAAATGCATGGAAGAGCAAAAAATATATATATATTATTAAATATAATTTTTTTTCCGTCTAACATGGAAACAACATTATGTTAAGATAGGACAAACCGTTCTTGGCGAAGATTTTCACACTGTTGAGGACCAAGTTCAGCAGCATTATCAAGAAGTTCATTTGATACTGCAATCAACTGATCCTTCATCTCCTGCAAATGAGTTGTTGCCTCTGGGCAAAAAGCCAGCTACATAATTGCAGATATTAGATGAATATCATGATTAAAATAGTTCCCTTTAAAGAAAAACTAATGACAATGAAAAGGTGTACCTTGAAGCCGTGAATGCATATTTCACACAGTTCCATTGGCAAGCTATTTTCACTGGGGCCTGTTCTATTACCTCCACTACCAACTGGAGTAAAAGGAGTATGTTTAGATGCTGATACTTCAGGTATTCCAGTGGCTTGATAGTGTTCCATGACTATTTGGTCTACATCAATTTTCTGAAACACAAATTGGTTGATGAACTGCAAAAACTGATCCAAACACATGTTCCATCTTTACGTCTATAAAATAAATAAATGAATAAATCACAACCAAAAATTCTACCTCCATAATTTCATCATCATCCAAAGCATCTAGAAAATCATCATTAGCATGCTTATCATTATCAGCATGCACAGTTTGGTGATTTTCAGGACCTATATGAGAAGAACTGTGTGGCATTGATGCTCCACTAACATCTGGTTTCCTCGTGATCAAACTTGCATCAACCTTTGTATTGTAATCATTGTTCTTCCAGAAAGAATTTCTCATAAATGAATCACCTCCAAGGAGTGACTTGCATGGTAAATCACCAGATGCTTCATGTGGGTAGATACTTTCATGAGATGACATTCCAGGTCTTTGGAAATCAACAACATTGTTGATATTGTTGGAGGAGTTTGAAACTCGAGCTGATCGACAATCTGTATTATGATTCAGCACTGGAGCAGTTAATCCAGGTCTTAAATACTGCTTGCTTGTTCCCTGATTTTGCAGAGAGCTTTCCATGCCTGCCAGAACATTGAGATCAAGGGGATCAGAGTACATGCTAAACTAACTGAATCATCAGCTGCACCAAATTCACTGGCTCAAGAAACAAGACCAAGACACAAGAAAACCAGAAGAAAAAAAAAAAGAATGAAACTGAGGAGAAATTTCAACTTCCATTTAATGATTCAAGGGTTAAGTTTTAATTGGTTGGTCTCATGAGTTTTGGTGAGGAGTAATCAGTAGAAGTAGAGAATTTCTTTAGTCATGATACTTTAAGTGTACCTTCTCAATTTGTAAACTTTGCAGCCTCTCAGGTCCTTGAATAGTACAAGCAATAGACCTGACAATGCAATATGAAACAAATTAAGAGTTGAGAAACAAAATACATATCATATAGATCAAGTTACACTCCAAACAAACGGCATAGCAGATAAGTTATAATTACTGAGAATAATAAGCCAGAATGATTGCAACTATTCATCCCCAGGTAATAAAGTACCAAAGGATCAAGAGACAATATTTTTTTTTACTATCAATGATTTTCTTCTAACTTGTTGATTTACTGAACTATAAATTAGATTACACAATAAACCAGCTCAAAATGATGCAAAGTCAACAAAAGTAAATCAGGTTAAACTGCTGTCTGACCTTGCTTCTCAACGTGCATATGGACATACTAATATATGGACATACAAACATATGTATGCATGCACATATGTTTGTATACAACAGATATGTCGTAACCAGTAAATTCCTAATCTGTAATCTGACTAATTTGTCAATAGAATTTTGCCTCCAATAGGAAATTATTGCAGAATAAGGACCAAAATCTCAAAGCTATCTATAATGCAGCCATGATTGATCAGAAATTTTTGATATATAACATCTCTTCATGACAGCATTTGCAGCAGCTATGAGATACTATCAGGAGAAAAATATATTTCAATGCTCTAGAGTTAGAATTCAAATAATCAGACCATCAAGACACAGTTATACCTCGTGCACAGCATCCCTTCAGCACTTTCTTCAGGTCTGAGTTTTTGTGATGATAAAGAAAACAGAAAGTTTGAGCTCAAGAATTTCTCTTGACAAGAGAAATCCTCAAAAGTAGCCACATGATGCAACCAATTGATCTTAGGTGGCTTGTTCCTGCAAGCAGATTCTGAACTGAAGTTTCTCTGTTGGAAGGGTAAAATGTATACCAGGTAAAAGATTGAGGGGAAAGAAAAAGAAAGGAAAAAAGAAACTAGAACTTAAGAGAAGCAAAATGTTGACAATATCAAATTAAAAATTGTCCAAAATTGGATTGTATGAAACATGCCTTGGGAATGCTTCCTTATTCATCAGTAAGCATGCTCATATGCTTCATGTAGTTGTACTTCACTGATCACAGCAAATATGTGAAAGCAAAACCTGGAAAATAGTGAATTCATAAATCAGTAATCAATCATGTATATTTATGATCATAGTCTGAGGAAATCAAAGTTCATTATGATTCTGTGTAACAGATATGATATATTTATGAAACATGAAAGGCATGTCCAACAAGCATGACCTACAAACTCTACTTTATATAATAGGGTTTGTGATTGATGGAGGTGTAAAAACTCAATTTTCTAGAATGCTTATGAAATTGCTACATTAACATCATATGGCAAAACCAGCTGAAGAAGGATGGATCATTCCATAAATCTGTGGTTGATGGCATGTAGTTTTATCCGGGCAATAGTTTGAAGTAACATGACGAGTTACCATATGTATCTGTGCTCACCATTGCTGTGCCACAGCTGCATTGTAAATTTGACACCACATATTGAAACCTAGAAGTATGCATGTTGCAAAGTTGTCCTTGTACGGAACTTAATATGCAGTGTTACTTTGTATTTTATAACCTTGAAGTTTAGCAGAAAGAATATGATCTCCCTCTGGCAATAACCCCAAGTTCTGCGACCCAATTTTGTCTAATAAATTGTAGGTGATATACATGTGATACCAGGCAAGTGGTTAGGAAAAGCTATCATCTCCATATATCCTCATTCTTGCCTCCATCCAACCAACAGCATGAAAGCGTTCTCCATCGGGCTGTGGCAGGGGAGGTTAATTAGTCAAAAGCTTAAACTGATTTGCCTTTTGACTGGAAAAAAGACATCTCCGAGTGGTTGGTATACTATCAAGTAGTCCCCATCAGTAAAGACCCCACAATCGAATGAGTTTTTGCCTCAAGCACAATCTTCTGGTTCCAAACTCCAATATTTCTAAATCTTTTAAGGATTTATCAACAAGCGATGCGCTCAAAATGTCAAACTGAGGCCCTTTCCACTCAATATTAACAAATCTTATCCACCATATATAGTGTGATAGACTATAACAAATGAGTATCAACGCGGCATTTCTTCTCGCGTCTTCCCTACAGCTTAGGCTCTTGCTTTTCTAATCCATGATATACATCGTAGTCTTCATTTCCACTAAAATGTACACGATCCTCGCGTTCTTTTTTCCAATACTCAGAAGAAAACAATGTATAAGCCATCCAGAGATTCCAATCAAAAAACAAGCTAAAAGAGACGGCATTTACCTCCAGATGGCTGGAGACACATAAAATTGCAATCTTTCGGAAACAACGCAGGTCAGTCCATGGATTTGTAACTACGAAATACGAATTAATGAGTTGCGAAGAAAGAAGAGCAGAAATCAATACCCGCGATCTGGACGCCGGAGAGGTGGCAGATAACCGCTGAGCCCTAAAAATGGAGGAGACGGAGGCTGAAACTGCTCGGATTTGAGATCGGCATAGGGAAATGGGAACGGGAAGGGGGTTTTGGGGATCGATGGGTGATAAGATTCGGAGAAGCGGACGTGAGGGTTTTGGTCGCCGGATTGGGGGAGAGCGGGAGGGGGGGGGGGGTTTGGCCTTCGAATTAGCGCGGGATGGTGACATTTTGCTCTTTTCTTTGCCGTGAGAAAGAGGGGATGGAGGCAGTCGGCCTTCGCTTCGATCTGGACCGTCCACTCCAGAAAGCCTTTGGATACGAAGTCGGCATGAGTTTGTTGAACACTGACGATTAGGCTGTGTTTCTTGTACTTTTTTTAAAAAAATTAAAAAAAAAATCTATTTTTATTTTTTAATATTTTTTATAATAATATATATATATATAATTTATTTATTTTTTTAAACAACATAACAGTCGAGTTTGAGATAGAGAAAAGCCATAAGAAAAGATGGAAGCACGGAACTAAATAATCATCGAGAGGTGGAAACTGGACAACCACAAGCAACATAATAGGAGCTCAAAAATATAATTTTTGATAGAAAATTAATATTTTTTTCAGCTTGTGCTTATAAATATATTAATTTTTTATCAATAAAATATTTTTACTTTTTTTTTTTATGAAATGAATATGTCGGTGGATCAAATGTATTTGTAAAAGATTACCGATGATATGGTCCATGAACACGATCTAGCAAGTTAGTTCGAAGTAATACTAGATTGCTCATAATATTAATCAATTTGCCATCTATTTTAATGGCTGTTTTGAAGCAAATTTATCCAGCCCGATATGTAAAAAGACTTGCATGTCATGATCTTTTTTAGAATTTAATGATTCAAAATCATAAAGAGGATGAAAGAGTTATTTCATTCGTAATTGTATCTTATCTAATTTATGTGGATTATTTTTAAATGATAAAATTTTAAAAAAATGATAATTTGAATTTGCAAGGGATTGAGATTTATTAAAATGCATGGTTTTGATAGGTTTGTATTAGTTAAAAAAGAGAGATAGGTACCTTATCTCTCACTTTTTCTCCCTCTTCTTGTAAGCAATGATCGATTTTTGAAGAAATAAGCAAAAAGCCTAGTAATCTTTTTAGAATACCTATTCATTTGTATAGTTAATGTTGTGGATTTGTAGATCTATACCTCGATTTTAGCTGCAACATCCTCGACTCAAATCGTGCTATGGAAGATGGGTGCCCATCTGATATACATATATATGATAAAGATGAAGGTTGCTGGATATATTCCATCAGTGGAGGTTCTTTACTCCTCAATCTTGGACGATCTATTTTAGATTATCCTTGGCTGATCTATTCCAGACCATCTGATAGGGGTGAGCAAAAACTAAACCTGAACCAATCAAATCGGTGAAACTGAACCAAA
The DNA here is from genome assembly GCF_000442705.2 of Elaeis guineensis. Classification (NCBI taxonomy): domain Eukaryota; kingdom Viridiplantae; phylum Streptophyta; class Magnoliopsida; order Arecales; family Arecaceae; genus Elaeis; species Elaeis guineensis. The sequence goes on from NC_026001.2 coordinate 7,323,522, forward strand.
CCGTATGTTTGGTTTAGTTTAAAATTTTATTCAATTTGACTTGATTGAATTTTGACATATAAAAAGTAGATTTAGATTAGTTCTAATTTATCAGTAAATAAAATCGCTCTCAAATCGAATTGAACCAGTTTTAATAAAACGACGTCATTTTGATTAAGATGTTGTTTATGTTGAAGTATTAATGTATTAGAAAATAATTTTAAATTTATGGTGTTATTTATCAATTTGATTTTGTGTTGATTTGCCCTAAACCCTAAGTGACTTACTTATTGGATTATTATTTTTTTTATATGTCAGAGATCTTTATCTTAATCCTTAATGATGGTGTTCATTTAAGAATTTTATTTTATTAAGTGACAATATCTTATGTCAATTTAAATCATTTTACTTGATAAATTCTCTTGATGGTACTTTTATGTGAAAAAGAAATAAGTCTTCACGAATCACAAATAATAATAATATGAACCGGTAAACCAAACCAAACCAGACTATTTAAATTATATTGGTTTGGTTTGGTTTCAATCTTCTATTGATCCGATTTGGTTTATAGAAATGTCAAACCATTTAGAACTGGTTCAGCTTAGGTTTGAGCATGAAATAGGTCCAAACTGAATCATGCTCATCCTTACTATCTGAGACCAGCATGCACTTTACAGTCTCTATGACCTCGACTTTGAACAATCTACTGTAGCTCATCCACGATCGAGTTATATTTTCTATCGATAGATCTACCTCTCATTCTCTTAAATTGAAAAAATTCAGATAAATTGGAATTCCTCCGCGATCGAGTTTTCTGTAAAAAAAAAAAATCTCATCCGAATAAATTTACACGGTATATATATATATATGTGTGTGTGTGTATATATATATATATGTGTATATATATATATATGTGTGTGTGTGTATATATATATATGTGTGTGTATATATGTATATATATATATATATGTGTGTGTGCGTGTGTGTATATATATATATATATATATATATATATATATATATATATATATATATATATATATATATATATATATATATATATATATATATATGTGTGTGTGTGTGTGTGTGTGTGTGTGTGTGTGTGTACATTTATTTATTTATTTTTGCGTGCCTCCATTCGTCCCGCATATCCTTGTACCAAGGCATAAACGCATCCATGCACCCAGCCAATTTAGCATCACTTCTAATCACAGAGGCCATGACCTGGTAGAATGGGAGCCCTGCGTCAATCAAGCCAAGTAGCAAAGATAACAAAGAGTCCCGAGAAAGGTGAGATGGAAGTAGCCAGCGGGATCAATCCATGGCGACCTTTCCATCCATAACCGGGCTCCCTACGCTTCCTACTCTTAGTAGTCGATTCCACCGCTTACGTGGACTCCCGCACCCCCCAAAGCTCCTCTATTTCTTCTCCTCGTCCAACGCTCGCCACACGAACTATTTCTTCCCCATCTCTTCCCATACGCTAACCCTATCCCTATCCCTGCATCTTCGGCGATCCTCCGTCCGCCATTAATCTGGTCGGCGAGAGAGGGGGAGAAGAGAGAAAGCACAGGGAGGGAGGGAGAGAGAGAGATGGATCTCCAGACGAATCACTCTATGTTTGAGAGGCGCCAGCCCGCCAAAGATCGGACCCCCGCCGTCCGATGGTTCAAGGAATGGTGCGTTCTTGCCTCTTCCTTGTGTTTTTGGTTTAGGGGCTTGGGTTTTCTTGGGATGATCGCGTGCCATTGTGCAGAATTTGCGGAATTTTGGGGATGTGGTATGTATGATCTAAGAAATTGATTCTCTGGTGAGTGATTTGATGTGCCTGATTGATTTCTTTTGGGGCTGTATGATCTAGGGTTCCGCAAGACATGGTGGCGACTGGTGGCAAGTGCTCTCTTTTGAAGTGGGTTACAGGTATCTTTAACCCTGTATTTATAAGGATTAGAGTTGTATTATCGATTGATGAAGGTTTAATCTTCTCGTTCTGGATTAATGGGATCTGAAAAAGGTGTTCTTTTTTCTGTTTCTATGTGCGACTCACAAAGTGATAGAACTTGTTCTGGGTAGGTCAGGGTTGGGTACGTTAATCAGAATAACCAGTTTTCTAGGGTTCCTTGGGATGACGTAGAGGACCATCTATTAGCAAATTTCTCATTTTTGATAGAATGTTGGGAGCACTCTAGAAGCCAGATGATTAAGAGAGCAGTTTGGGTCATAAGAACGTTCGATAGCTGAAGAACATGGGAATTGAGCATCTTTCATCTTGTCACTGGTAGTTTACTGGATGATTCTTGGCCTCAAGTTTTTACCGAAGCTTTTGGCAAATCTGCAAACCTAAAAGGATTTTTGAATTAGGTAGCGATAAAATATACGGTAATTTAATTTCCGGTCATCCTTTTATGCCACTCGAACAAAAAATCGGTGTTGACTAAAACTCGAACTCTCGATTCCTCCTTTTAGGCTTACTATAATAGGACATTCTTTTGATGCCATTTTACTATAGAAAATGCCCAACTTACCTTTGACTGGGACTCCTCTTTTGAGAATGTTTTCTATTCCATGGTTTTTAGATTTTTTTGGATGTCTTATTCTGTGGCTTCCTGATTTGCTGGACATCATAATGTATCGTAGAATCCTATTTGGTTAAGATTGGAAATAACAGTTGTCAAAGTTGTCCCATTTAAATGTTTTTCTTGTCTTTCTCAAATAGCCAAAGTTATCCCATTTAGGTGTTCTTCTTAGTCTTGCCGAATCCCATTTGATTCTAGACTTTTTGGATGTCTTATTCCGTAGTTCTCTGATCCGCTGGACGTTATATTGCACTGCAGAATCTCGTTGGTTAAGATTGGAAATAACAGTTGTCGAAGTTGCCCCATTTAGATGTTCTTCTTGGCCCTCTCAAATAGTTGAAGTTATCTCATTTAGGTGTTTTTCTCAGTCTTACTGAATCTCATTTGATTTAGTTGATATTATCGTGATACCAAGATTCAGATATGGATTAATTTCTTTATAAATCATCCTAAGTCTCTTCTTCATGATAAAAATCTTTCTTCTTATTTTGTTGACTTGTTCAAGTCCTAAACATCTTTTGTCACGCCTCCGATCCGAGATTGTGAGCCAAAGATCATGGCAACTGCCGCATACTTATAAAAAAACTATTTTCATAAGTATATAAAGCATTTCAAACAGATACCAATGCATCATAGTGGTATTAATGAAAAATTTAAATTTATCAACCGAACCAAATGGTATCTAAATTTAAATATCTTACATCAAATAAAATTTTACTAAAAATAATAAAAATAAATCTAAGTTCAACGAAGTTGATAGTGCCAGTCTCGCCACTAAAACTCTCTTCCAAAAATGCCTACGTTCGTAATCAATCATCTGAATCTGAAAAACAAAAGAAAGAGGTGATGAGCTTGATAGTTTAGTAAGTAATGAATATCTCAACTAGATATTTCAGATATTATTATAAGATATAATGTTAAAAAACAATGCCATGAATAAATATAAGAACATATTTCATGCTTATTTAAATAAGTTAAATATTTTCAATATTCATATGCATGTGTAATCATAAATCCGATTCGAATTAAAAGTACATATAACTCAATAGCTTGAATTATGACTACACTTATCTCTATGGTAAGGCCCAAAACAGAAATAGTGAGCTCATTTAAAGTACTAATGCTTAATCTCAATTGACAGGATCCAAAATCCAATGCATAATCTCTATTTGTAGGATCTAAAATCCAATGCACATTCCTCATTGATAGGATCCAGAGTCCAATGCACAATCCCCATTGGTAGGTTGAGAGTCCAATGCACAATTCTCATTGGCAGGGTGCAGAATATAGCTAGGTTGAGAGCACAAAATCTAATCCATATCCAAGCACTTTTGCAAACATAACATATAGATATCATAATTTCGCTGAACATATGCATATTCCATAATAAATCAATAAATCATGATATTTTAGGAATTACTTTTTGTTCAAAATATAGTTTCATAAATCATGTATAATTTAAAGATTGATATTTGCTTTCGAAATAATTATATGATATTTCGAGAAGATGGTTCATTACTTTTCATAGAACACCGAAGTGATTGAACGAACAGATTGATTAATCTTGAGAGGATTCTTCAGAATCTATTATTCAAAATTATATTCTTACATTAATTCTAATTCATAACTAGATCAAAATAAAATTTTAAATCAAAATCCCACTTAAAATTGAACTCGAAATTGGATGTGTCTTTCGGATTAGATTTCTCGGATAGGATCAAACTAATCATAAAAGATGGACATCTGGTTTTACCAATCCCAAGAAAAGAGAGAGACAACTAGCATGATAGAGAAAGAAAATCATTAAAGAGAGAGACAATCATTAAATAGAGAGAAATAAATTTAGAGAGAGAAAGTCCATAAAGAGAGAAAGTAGAGAGAGAAAATAAAGAGATGGTAGAGAGAAAAATACTAGAGAGGAAAAAGAGAAGGGAGAGAAGAAAGATTTTTTTTCTCTTTTTTCTTTTTTTTCGAAACAGAGGATTTGTGTTAGAGCTGCAAACAGGTTGAGCTGCTCGCGAGCTACTTGAGCTCGACTCGATTTAGTCATTATCGAGCTCGAGTAGTTGAGTCGAGCTCGAGTAGCTTTTCGAGTTGAGCTCGAGTAGCAGGATACTTGGTTCAAAAACTCGCGAGCCTACTCGAGTTTATATATATTTAATAATATTATTTTTATTTATAATATATAATTTAATATATGTATTATTAGTAGGCTGAAGCTTGATTTCGAGCTCGAGTATGGCTTGATTGATATTCGAGTCGAGTTGAGTCGATCTTGAGTTTTATCTATTTTTAATCGAGCCGACCTCGAGCTTGGGATGTTAAGACTCGATCGATCTCGAATCGAGTTTCGAGCTCAAGTATTTTGATTCCAGTCGAGGTCAAGCTTTCAGCTGCACGACTCGGCTCGGTTCGATTGCACCTCTAACCTGCATCCTCTTTCTTCTTAACAGAATAAGGGAACTCTTTTTTCCTTTGTTCTTATAGCTAGGAGGTCCTCCTAGCCGATGATGCTCGTGGTTGGAGGGCTAGGCCACGATGGCGACTGATGACCTAGTTTCAGTGATCGGTGGTGGCTCATGGTGGGGGAACATTAAGAACAAAACGTGAAAAGAATAAGAAAAATCGGTAATCAGGATTTTCGAGAGATTTTCAACAAAAAAATCGGCAAAAATTCAAGCTTATATAACCCATAGAAGATTGAGGAAAAAATAATTGAAGAGATTTACCTAGTCTTCGGCTAAGATTGATCCAGTTCTTGATGGCCAAAGCAAAGGTAATCGCCGAAAAAATAGGAAGAGAAGAGGGAACAAAACAACGATGATCTTTGGTGAGGGAAAATTAAGAGATTGAGGCCTTTAAATAGACCTCTAACCGGAGGATCTTGGAGTTTGATTTAATCTCTAATCCTAAGGGTTTTAGAATTTTGGATTGGAGAAGAACTCCCAAAGGATTCTTTGTGTGTCCCCCCTTCCACGTTAATTTCCAGCACAATGCATGTGCTGGTCCTTTTTTTTCTTATTTGTTGGTTGAGTGGGTTTTCTTCTAAAATTTTGGTTATTACATCTTTTCTATTTGTGGATGAGCTTCTTGCAACAAACTTCTATTGATGATCCTTGGAAAGCAATCTATCTTTTTGAAGACTTCATCTAGGTTTCTAATAGTTATTGATTGTAAGGACATTGAAAATTCCTTTTTTGCGGCTCTGTGCTCTTATGATAGCGAAGTCCATATCATTTCAATTTCACAAGACATGGCTCTCAATTATATTTTGAATGAAATAGTAGAGAGATGGAAGTATTTATCTCCGATAATGATGGATATAAAATTCTATATTCTTAACAATTCGAGAATGCTCGTTACACTCACAATGTATAAGGATGTTAATGTCTAATGTGATAATCAACATGAGGTAACACAAAATCTATTTGCAGTTTATTTTAGTATTCTTTTTTCTTAATTAAATTGAATCACCTAATGTGATAATCAACATGAGGTAATATGTTGAAAAATGTAATCTTTTTACATTGCAGGGATGGCGGCCCATCCTAAAATGCTGAATATATATATTGTTCCAAAAATTGTCAGAAGAGCAATTCATCTCATTTTTCCTCGTTTGGCAGCTCAAGAAATTTTGTTCGAGTAGTCGAAGAAACAAGAGCTGCCATTGAAGATAAATTAAGTCTAAGGAACACGTTGGATGCTTGGAAGAACTCTATAGAGGGTGTAGGTCAAGAATTTAAGGATGTCAAAATCTTTCATGATATAATTCATAATTTCTGCATTGTAAATTACAGAATTTTTGTATTTGTGAAGAATGATCATCAGTGTGTGACCATTGAGCATGCATATAAAGGATGTGATAGTGCATTTATGCTTCTCGTCTTGGAAATCAAGATAGATTTGTAATTAAAACAATGAACAATGAACATACATGCAGAGTAGGGTTGCAAGTTCGATCTCACTCTAAGGCTTCAAAGCAGTGAGTTTTAAATATTATGAAGGAGAAAATTCAAGATATGCCTTTATATAGGTCTAATGATATTGTAAAAGATATTGGTCATGAATTTGGTGTAGAATTGCTATATCATCAAACTTGGCATGGGAAAGAGGTTGCTATTAAGGATCTCTATGGTCAGAGGTCAGTATCTTATGAACGGATACGATAGTATTGCAATGTAGTTCACGTATCATGGCATGTAGTTAATTTGCCACTGTACTGTTAAATTAACATGGCATACAATTAATTTATCACTGTACACATTAAAGAAATACGGTACACAGTTAATTTGCTATTATACATAATATATATATATGGTACATAGTTATATTGCCATTGCATGCGGTTAAATTAACATAATACACAGTTAACTAAATATGGCACAATTAATTTATCACTATATATAGTTAAATAAATATGGTACACAGTTATATATATAGTACACAGTTAAATTAACTGGTATACAGTTAATTTGCCACTGCACACAGTTAAATTAATATGATATATAATTAAATTATCATTATATAGTTAAATTAACATAATACACAAGTAATTAAACATGACATACAGTTAATTTACCACTGTGTACAGTTAAATAAACATGATACACAGTCAATTTACTATTATATACCATAATATATACATGGTATATAGTTAAATTAATATGGTATACTGTTGATTTGCCACTGTATATAGTTAAATTAATACGGTATATAGTTAATTTATTACTGTACACAGTTAAATTAATATGGTACATGGTTAAATTAACCTTGCACATAGTTAAATAAATATGATACATAGTTAATTTGTTATTGTATACATTTATATATACATAGTATATAGTTAAATTATTAATGCACATTAGTTAAATTAACATGATATACAACTAGCTAAATGTGGCACACAGTTAATTTATCATCATATACGGTTAAATAAATATGGTACATAGTTAATTTGTTATTATATACAGTTATATATACATGATACATAGTTATATTAACGTGGTACATAAGTAATTTACCATTGTGCATAGTTAAATTAACATAATATATAGTTAATTTATCAATGTACATAGTTAAATTAACACGATATTTGGTTAAATTAATATTGTACACAGTTAAATTAACACTGCACGCAGTTAAATAAATATGATATACAGTTAATTTGCTATTGTACATAGTTATACATGCATGGTACATAGTTAAATTATCACTGCACAGTTAATTAACATGATACATAGTTAACTAAATATGGTATATAGTTAATTTATTACTACATAGTTAAATAAATATGATACACAATTAATTTGCTATTGTGCATAGTTATGTATACATGATCCTTTCCGGTCGTCTTCTCCAACTCCTTCAATGATTGGGTTACATCGAGGATGTCATCCACCACTTACAACAGCACTCTAATATGCCTAGCATATTGCCACTGCAACTCGATCTAGTCATTGGAGCCCCCATCGACAATCGCTCCTATGATCGTCGAGGCCCCCATCAGGAAGGTGGTCTTGTGGAGGTGGATGAATTCGAGCTGATCAAGGTCAAAGGGGACTGCCAGTCCCATGGACTTGATGTCGACCATCTGGCGGGCGACCAACCCCTTGGGCCCGATGGAACGGGAGAGCTCGGTGACTGCATGGATGATGCAGGCAGGTGGGACGAGGTCGTCGGCTGGATAGGAGGCGTAGGCGAGGAGGGCGTCGCCGGCGAGGATGGCGATGGGCTCGTCGAAGACGCGGTGGTTGGAGGGCTTGCCATGACGGAAGTCATTGTTGTCCATGTAGGGAAGGTCGTCGTGAATGAGGGACCTGGTTTGGACTATCTCGATGGCGATGGCGGGGGGGATGGCCTGGCGCTCGCGGCCGCCAATGAGCTCGTAGGTGGTGAGGGAGAGGATGGGGTGGATGCGCTTGCCGCCGACGAGGAGGGAGTAGCGCATCGTCTTATGGATGTGCTCAGGATGGTCGAGGGGGACGACAGCATCCAGGGCCCGATGCATGACATTGGCCTTCTGGAGCATGTACTTCTTAAAGTCGAACTCCACCGGCTTGGCGGTGGTGGAGGCATGGACCTTTATGGCCGCTCGGGGCGGGCGGGCTAGGTGGCCATAGGTGGCAGCGGAGGTGGAGGGTGGGGGCTGGAACGGAGAGAGGGAGGAGGAGCGGTTAGGGAGATGGGCCGAAGAGTCCACCATTGGATTGCAGAGGAGATGAGATACGAAAGCCATTTTCTTATTCTGCTGCTTTCTTCTCCTTTGTTTCGTTTGGAATTTAATTCCCATATTTGATTTGGGGGCAATTTTGTGTCATAAGGGTTGAAACTTAAACTCCTATTAAAGATGGATCGGAAGTTATAAAAATAGTTAATATGGCTTAAAAATTAAAGTTCGGTTCACTAATGGACAAGGCATTAAAAACCCCTAAAATCTATCGGTATACATGGTAGGATTAATAATTGAAGTGTGTTAAAGCCATCAATGTCGCTTATTTGAAGCCTAATGGAAAAAAAAGGTGATGCTAACTTTATGCTTCTCACGAGTATTTTGATAAATTATGGAGTCATGGTTTCCAAATTTCCTTACTTAGGAAGTATTAGAAGAAAATATATTCTTCTGGTTGTTTTAGCTATGATTTCTACTGTTTATAGATTACTGCTTGCTTATTGTTATTTATTTTCCATTTTTATTCAAGCATTCAAACCATGATTGTGATAACCCGGCCCGTTGGGCCTAAAGCCCACTAAGCCCACCGAGAGAAAAAAAAAAAAGGAGAAGACTCCCGATCGGAGTCTTCTCCTTCCCCGGTTCCGATTGGAATAGAAGTCCTAGGGCCATTGAAGGACCCTAGGATGAGCCCTATAAGAACCCCCTCCTTTCCTCTAAGAGAAGACATAGCAATCACCGACGATCGTCGGTGTTCCTCTCCGATTTTTTCGATTGAAGCCGTGGCCCCTCGACTCGTGCTCGTCGTGATTTCTCGTCGGTGGGGATCATCGAAGGCTGAGGTAAGTCCTTCTTCCTCTTTCTCTCTTCTCTTTCTTCTTTCCCATGCCTGTAGGCACGACTGCCGGCGATAGGAGTCGTCAGATTTCGTTGGAAAAGGAAGTTCTGTTCGGTCTCTCCCTTTCCCCTGATTTTTGGCACTGACGGTCACCGCCGACCGTCGGCTTTGGCCTCTCCGAGCTCGGGAGGGTCGGCCCTTGCCGTCGACCACTGCCGGGCGAGGTACGGCCGAGATTGGCCGATCAAAGGCAAAGGACCATTAGGTCCCCTGTTTCGGCCAAAGAAGGCCACGGGAAAAAAAAAAGAAAAAGAAAAAGAAAAGAAAAGAAAAAGAAAAGAAAAAGAAAAAGAAAAGAAAAAAAAAGACTTATGAGAGAGTTTTTTTCATCTCTCTCTCTTAAATCTAAATCATTTTCTCTCTCTAGAATTGGACTTTCTCTCTCTACCTTCTCTAAAAATTTTCTCTCTTTAAGAAGCCCAATGGATCTCCTATTAGGCCATCTTCTTCACTCCTAGGGATCTATGATCTTAAATCGATTTAGAGCCGAAGAGGGGAGGATTTATTAGACTGATTATCAAGTCGGTCATCTTCTTATATTATGTAATTTTATTAAATATATGAAATAAAATTTAATGATGATTTAATATTTTTAATAGGACTGTCTGATTCATTTAAGGAAGATTAAAAGGTCTAGGACGATCGAGGTATGTAGATCTTACGTCCCTTATTTATTTTTAAATCTTCATGATTTTTCATGCATAAGATCTCTTATTGGTGAAGTCATATTTTTCGTAAAATAAGGATCAGCATATGTGATATGAAAAAGCATGTTTTATTATGAGCATTGATTGCATGAATATATTTTATAAAAAATTATATGATTATGAAGCATGAGATTTTATTATTTTCCATCTATGTATATATATATTTTACGAAAAAGATACAAAGATTTCAAAGGCTCTCAGATAGCTATGAATGAATTTCTTCGGGAAGGTCGACATCCGGAGCTAGCATCCACACGAAATATGGTCCTGTCAGCGGGTATAAAGTTGGCACATGAATTAAGAACTCTGTCGATTAAGAAACATGGTCCTGTCACGGGTATAATAGTGACCTTAGCACGAACATCTGTGAGCAAATTTTTTTTTTTGAAACATGACACGAATACATGATAAAAATAATTTATGATTCATGATTGTGAAATATACATGATTTATGCATGCATGATGAGCTTATAACTTGTTTTATTACATGCTCTATAAAATGTTTATTTTCACCATAATTGTTATTTGCGAAATGATGCATTATCATAAAAAATTTTATGCTTGATCCGGTAAGGAAGCGGAAGTCTACTTACTGACCTAGTGAAGCTCATATTCTTTTTGTTTTCTTTTTCATGTACAGAGAAATAAGACTAGGATTGGTAAAAAGGGAATCCAGGCTTGGGGATCGGCAAAGCAAGCTTGAAAATTTTGTACTAGGAATTCATTTTATGTTTATGGATTGTAGCTATTATGAATTTTGAGGCTTGGATTATTTTTGGATTTAGATGCTCTGAATCAGTTTTGGTTTAATTAAATATTTGAATTGAACTTTATTTATGATGCACCTGTTATTATATTTAAGAAGATGAATTTTGGCTTCGTGTTATTGCGGGCCCATCCCTCGGTAGCATGGTCGTGTTATGTTCCGAATTTGGGGCGTGACATTTTATGGTATCAGAGCAATAGGTTTAATCATGGGTAGAACTTAAAACCTAACAGTGGGTAGTTAGGTTACGTATAGTTAGACTCTGACTTAAATTATTAATTGTACTATAGCTCTGTTATAAAAATATAATAATATTAGTATTTGATTAGGAAGCGATGAGCGACAGGGAGGACGAGATCTTGGCAAATATGGCTGCTAGGACAAGAGGAGCAAGATTGACGTCACGGAGAGCTGCCAATCAACCAGTTGAGCGGGCTCCTGACGCACCGGCCACTCAGGCGGATATTGCTGGTGTATGTCAAGTGGTGGCTCAGCTTATCCAGCAACAGACACAAACTGCTCGATCTACATTATCTATGGAGTCATACTACGAGAGATTCAGAAGGCTCAACTCACCTCTATTTGAGGGTGGATCTGATCTTATGGCTGCAGAGACATGAATTCGAGAGATGGAGAAGATGTTTGATGCCCTGCAATACCCTGAGAATGTGAAGGTCAGATTAGCCGTTCCTATGTTAAAAGGGAATGCTGAGTTTTGGTGGACTGCAATAAAAGCTGCCTATGGGAATAATGATGATCAGCTCACTTGGGAAGAGTTCAAAGAGATATTTTATGATCAATACTTCCCCGGAACAATGAGATTGATAAAAGAAAATGAGTTTCTAGCCTTAAAGCAAAAGGATGATATGACAGTGTTAGAATATGCTAACAAATTTAATGAGCTAGGCCGCTTCTGCCCCCAATATATGGAGTTCGAAAGGAGTAAAGCTAACAGATTCGAACAAGGTCTAAGATATGGAATTCGGTCCCGTCTGTCTTTTCATATTTTAAATAACTACAAGGACGTACTGGAGCGAGCTTTGAAAGTGGTCTGAATTGAAAAGAGCTGATCTAGAAAAGGAGATAGGAAGAGACCTAGATCAGTAGGAAATCTAAAGAATCAGTAGAAAAATTTTAAAAATAATAACTCTGATAAGAAGAAAGAATCTATATCCTGCTCCTATTGTGGAAAAAATCATAATGGACCTTGTCTCAAGAGGATAGGAGCATGCTTCTTATGTGGCGAGAAAGGACATATGGCTCGTGATTGCCCAAATAAGAAAAAAGATGACTCTAGACCTAACAAACCAGTCGATCAAAAACAGAAAGGGAATACACGAGTGTTTGCTTTAAACCAACAGGAGGCCAACGCAAGTGATCAAGTGGTGCAGATACTATCCCAGTCAATTCTATTCATGCTCGTGTGCTATTCGATTCCGGCTCTTCTCACTCTTTTATATCTCTCAAGTTTGCTACTTCTTTGAATTGTGTGCTTGGAAAACTAAATGAACCATTATATGTTAGTATACTTTTAAAAATATTGTTGTTGCTAATATTATTTTTAAGAATTGCATAATCCAAATAGAAGAAAAAGAATTAGCAGCAGATTTGATTCAATTAAATATGCATGATTTTGACATTATTCTTGGGATGAACTGGTTATCTTCGTACCATACTCATATTGATTGTTTTAGAAAAGGAGTGGTATTTCAAATTCCGGATAAACCGCAATTCTTCTTTCAAGGCGAAGTTCATAATATGGAACCCAAACAATCTTTGAGTATTATCTCAATCATGAACACAAGAAAAGCTTTGAGGAAAGATGCAAAGCATTTTTGGTCGATGTAGTGGACGTCGAGAAGGAAAAGATAAAGTTGGACGATATCCCAATTGTCAAGGAATTTTCTGATATTTTTTCAGATGAACTATCCGGACTGCCTCCAGGTCGTGAGGTTGAATTTAAAATTGACATCACACCAAGGACCGGACCTATATCAAAACCTCTTATCGGATGGCCCCGTAGAATTATGAGAATTAAAGGATCAACTGTAAGAATTTTTGAATAAAAAGTTTGTCCGACCAAGTACATCACTCTGGGGAGCTCCTGTGTTATTTGTGAAAAAGAAAGATGGGAGCATGCGTTTATGTATTGACTATCGGGAGTTGAACAAGGTAACCATAAAGAATAAATATCCTCTTCCTCGAATAGATGACTTATTTGATCAACTTCAGGGTGCACAAGTTTTCTCCAAAATTGACTTACGATCAGACTATTATCAACTAAGAATTAGAGATAAAGATGTACCTAAGACTGTATTTAGAATAGGTATGGCCATTATGAATTTTTAGTAATGCCTTTTGGACTAACCAATGCACCGGCTGCTTTTATGGATATGATGAACAGGATTTTCAAGCCGTATCTGGATCAATTTGTTGTTTTTATTGATGATATCCTAGTTTATTCTAAAAATATAGAGGAACATGAGAGACATTTAGGATTGTGTTTCAGACCTTGAGAGAAGAGAAGCTCTTCGCCAAGCTTAGCAAGTGTGAGTTCTGGTTGGATAGTGTCGTCTTTCTCGGCCATGTAATATCTAAGGAAGGAATCTCAGTCGATCCAAAGAAGATAGAAGCCGTGGTGAATTGGCCTCGTCCGACTAATGTGACGGAAGTTAGAAGCTTTTTAGGCTTGGCTGGTTATTATAGAAGATTCGTCAAGGATTTTCTCAAATTGCAATTCCTCTAACCCGCTTAACTCAGAAACGAATAAAATTTGAATGGAGCAGTGAATATGAGCATAGTTTTCAAGATCTGATGCAACGATTGATATCTGTCCCAGTTCTTACTTTACCATCTAGTAATGGAGGATTTGCATTTATAGTGATGCTTCCAAGAAGGGATTAGGTTGTGTATTGATGCAGAACGATAAGGTCATAGTTTATGCTTCTCGACAACTAAAAATCTATGAGCAGAATTATCCGACACATGATTTGGAGTTAGCAGCTATTATTTTTGCTTTAAAGATTTGACGACATTATTTATATGGAGAATCTTGTGAAATCTTTACTGATCATAAAAGCTTAAAATACTTATTTACTCAAAAAGAGCTGAATATGAGGCAAAGAGGTGGCTTGAACTATTAAAAGATTATGATCTAAATATTAAATATCATCTTGGAAAAGTCAATGTGGTGGCAGATGCACTTAGTAGGAAGTTTCAGCAAATATGATGACTCTGCTATCCTTTCAGCAATAAATTCTGAGGGATCTTGAGATTTGCAAATTGAAGTACTTGTACCGATGTTAAGAATGTATTAGCCAATTTAATGGTACAACCAGCATTGATCGAACAGATAAAAGCGGTCCAACAGAATGATATTCGTTTGTGTCAGTTTAAGAAGGACATGGAGAAAGGGTTACGAATGAGCTTAGGCTACATACAGATGGAACTCTTTATTTTGGGAACAGATTATGTATATCAGAAATCTTGAACTAAAGAAGAAAATTTTGGAAGAAGCCCATAAATCTCGTTTCTCCTTTCATCCGGTAGTACAAAGATGTATAGAGATTTAAAACAACATTTCTGGTGGAACGGAATGAAGCAGGAGATAGCTCGGTTTATATCTCAATGCTTGGTATGCCAGCAAGTGAAAGCCGAACATCAAAGACCTGCTGGTTTGCTAAAATCATTAGAGATACCAGAATGAAAATGAGAACATATCACGATTTCATTACAGGACTTCTAAGGACAGTAAGAAAAATGATGCAGTGTGGGTGATTGTTGATCGGCTTACTAAATCAGCTCACTTTCTATCTTTTCGAGTTGGTACTCCACTTGATAAGTTAGCCGATGTATATTGATGGAATTGTACGCCTACATGGTGTTTCAATAAGTATTGTGTCTGATCGGATCCACGATTCGTATCTAGATTTTGGAAAAATTTTCAAGATGCTTTGGTGACAGAATTGAGGCTTAGTACTGCTTTCCATCCCCAGACCGATGGCCAATCTGAAAGGACAATTCAAACTCTTGAGGATATGTTAAGAGCTTGTGCTTTCGATTTCGGAGGACATTGGGATAATCATGTGACACTGATTGAATTTGCATATAACAATAGTTTTCATTCTAGTATCCGGATGGCACCCTATGAAGCCCTATATGGAAGAAAGTGTAGATCTCCTCTGTATTGGGATGAAGTGGGTGAAAAGAAATTAATAGGTCCCGAGTTAGTTAAGATGCTAGAGACAAAATTTATCTGATCAAGAGAAGACTCAAGGCAGCACAGGATAGACAGAAGAGTTGGGCAGATAGAAAAAGAAGAGAATTAAAATTTCAGGTTGGTGAGCATGTTTTTCTAAAAGTATCACCTACTAAGGGTGTCATGAGATTTGGAAGACATGGCAAGCTGAGTCTGCGATATATTGGACCTTTTAAAATTTTAAATCGAGTAGGAGATGTTGCTTACGAATTAGCTTTACCATCAGATTTATCCAAAGTGCACAATGTCTTTCATGTTTCATTACTGAGAAAGTTTGTACCTGATCCAAATAATGTGATAAAGTATGAGCCATTGCAAGTTCATGAAGATTTAACCTATGAAGAATTTTCCCTCCGAATTATTGATCGAAAAGAATAAGTTCTAAGACGGCGCATTATTCCATATGTGAAGATTCATTGGAGTAATCATGAAGAGAGAGAGGCTACTTGGGAGCTTGAAGATGATATGAAGACGAGATATCCACACTTATTTGAAAATGAAGGTATGTTAAATTTCGAGGACGAAATTTTTTTTTAAGGGGGGTAGAATGTGATAACCCGGCCCATTGGGCCTAAAGCCCACTAAGCCCACCAAGAGAAAAAAAAAAGGGGAAGAAGAGTCTCTATCGGAGTCTTCTCCTTCTCCGGTTCCGATTGGAATCGAAGTCCTAGGGCCATTGAAGGACCCTAGGATGAGCCCTATAAGAACTCCCCTCTCCTCTAAGAGAAGACATAGCAATCACCGACGATCATCGGTGTTTCTCTTCGATTTTTTCGATTGAAGCTGCTGCCACTCGACTCGTGCTCACCGCGATTTCTCGCTGGCGGGGGTCATCGGAGGCTGAGGTAAGTCCTTCTTCCTCTTCCTCTCTTCTCTCCCTTCTTTTCCATGCCTGTAGGCATGACTATCGGCGACAGGAGTCGTCGGATTTCATCGGAAAAGGAAGCTCTGTTCGGCCTCTCCCTTTCCCCTGATTTTTGGCACCGACGGTCACCGCCGACCGCCGGCTTTGGCCTCTCCGAGCTTGGGAGGGTCGCCCTTTGTCGTCGGCCACCGTCGGGCAAGGTATGGCCGAGATCGACCGATCAAAGGCAAAGGACCTCTAGGTCCCCTGTTCCGGCCAAAGAAGGCCACGGGAAAAAAAAAAGAAAAAGAAAAAAAAAAGAAAAAGAAATAATAATACTTATGAGAGAAAGTTTCTCTCATCTCTCTCTCTCTTAAATCTAAATATTTTCTCTCTCTAGAATTGGATTTTCTCTCTCTACCTTCTCTCTCTAAAAATTTTCTCTCTCTAAGAAGCCCTATGGATTTCCTATTAGGCCATCTTCTCCACTCCTAGGGACCTATGATCTTAAATCGATTTAGAGCCGAAGGGGGCATTTATTAGACTGATTATCAAGTTGGTCATCTTCTTATATTATGTAATTTTATTAAATATATGAAATAAAATTTAATGATGATTTAATATTTTTAATAGGACTGTCTGATTCATTTAAGGAAGATTAAAAGGTCTAGGACGATCGAGGTATGTAGATCTTACGCCTCTTATTTTTAAATCTCCATGATTTTTCATGCATAAGATCTCTTATTGATGAAGTCATATTTTTCGTAAAATAAGGATCAACATATGTGATATGAAAAAGCATGTTTTATTATGAGCATTGATTGCATGAATGTATTTTATAAAAAGTTGCATGATTATGAAGCATGAGATTTTATTTTTTCCATCTATGTATATATATGTTTTAAGAAAAAGATACAAAGATTTCAAAGGCTTTCAGATAGCTATGAATGAATTTCTTCGGGAAGGTCGACATCCGGAGCTAGCATCCACACGAAACATGGCCCTACCAGCTGGTATAAAGTTGGCACATGAATTAAGAACTTTGTCGATTAAGAAACATGGCCCTGTCACGGGTATAATAGTGACCTTAGCACGAACATCTGTGAGCAATTTTTTTTTTGAAACATGACACGAATACATGACAAAAATGATTTATGATTCATGATTGTGAAATATACATGATTTATGCATGCATGATAAGCTTATAACTTGTTTTATTACATGCTCTATGAAATGTTTATTTTTACAATAATTATTATTTGTGAAATGATGCATTATCATAAGAAATTTTATGCTTGATTCGGTAAGGAAGCGGAAGTCTACTTACTGAGCTAGTGAAGCTCATATTCTTTTTGTTTTCTTTTTTATGTACAGAGAAATAAGGCTAGGACTGGTAAAAAGAGAATCCAGGCTTAGGGATCGGCAAAGCAAGCTTGGAAATTTTGTACTAGGAATTCAGTTTATGTTTATGGATTGTAGCTATTATGAATTTTGAGGCTTGGATTATTTTTGGATTTAGATGCTCTAAACCAGTTTTGGTTTAATTAAATATTTGAATTGAACTTTATTTATGATGCACCTGTTATTATATTTAAGAAGATGAATTTTGGCTTTGTGTTATCACGGGCCCATCCCTCGGTAGCATGGCCGTGTTATGTTCCGGATTTGGTGCGTGACAATGATAAGCTATAAGAAGCCAACAAAATGATTGATGGTGTGTGTTTCTAGATATTTGTTGATGTTTTTGCAAAGGCAACACTTTGCCCATCTTGTATTCATGTTTGTTGTTTCATTGACAATCGATATGCAACAGAACAGTATTAGACATATTTTTAAGCATCTGCATTCGCCGATCTTGCCTTAACTGCTTTGATTGAAATCTGTTAGTTTCCTGTTTTTTTATTTTTTCATATATGTGCTAGAGGATATGATGAAGGCTCTGAGAGAGAAGTCTAAGGAACCACAGACAGAAGAGCCAAAACCAGAACCAACCACAGAGGTTCTTTTCCTTTGCAGCTATGAAGGTTGTGGGAAAACTTTCATTGATGCAGGGGCTTTGAGGAAACATGCTCACATTCATGGAGAGAGGCAATATGTTTGCCATTTTGAAGGCTGTGGAAAGGTAATGCGCACCATCATTATTCAATGTCACTTTTGAAATATAAAGCATTTTGCATTACTCAACACAATTCTCTATATCAAATGAGTTAAAGAGTTCAACTAACTGCAGGCTGAATGTTTCATCATTAATGTATAAAATTTATCATGTCTGATGAATTATTTTTTGTAAATCACATATATGGATATTTTGGTTCTCCCCGTATTTGTTCTCTGCTTTGTTTTTGGTTCATATGTTTTATGAAGCTACTTTGGTGCTTCAAGCAAATATGATACAATATTCTTGATAAAGCTATCAAGAATATACATGCCTCTCTTCTCCTGTTCAGACTTAAAAAAGTTTGAATCTTGTTTTCTGCAAATATTGTTTGATAATGTTCTGCTTCTTTGTTTTTGTGGTTTAATTGGTTGCAAAGGATGCAAGATTTTTTTCTTTTTTTAAAACTTCCTTGCATTTTGTGCTTTGATATTTTCCGTTTACTGTATCTTATATCTTGTTGCTGTAGTTTCCCCTTTTTACCAATCAATACTAATATTTGTTATTGAAGAGTTAGTGTGAGATTGCCTATGATCAATCAAGTCAATTATCACACTCTTTCTAAGATTCATTTTTGTGCTTTGCAGAAATTCTTAGATAGTTCCAAGTTGAAAAGACATTTTCTTATTCATACAGGAGAAAGGGATTTTATATGTCCTCATGAAGGCTGTGGTAAGGTAGTTTCTTGTCCATTCCCATATGCTATTCATGTTCTTTTTGTTGCGGTGCAAAATGCATACTGCATTTTTGCCATGCTTCTTGCTTGGGTTTTTCTTATTTTGGATAGTGGGATGGTTAACCATCTGTTAGTATTTGATATTTTCTTCATATTTAACCATCATAATAACAGTTTTATGGACGATTTTTTTTTTTTAAGAAGAGTAAGAAATATATCAAAATCAGAAAAGAAAGAGAGGATAAGAAAGTGAGTAAACACATAACAGTTTAGATTTTTTAAAAAAAATATATATATATTTTGGGTCACGGTATGAAGAAAATGATCAAAAAAGAGGACCAGAAGTGACTTGATGTAGATTTAACAAATGAAAGTCATCCCAGTTAATTTAAAATGATATTGAAATGAGAGGAGAAAGGCTGGAACCAAGCTTTAAAATTTTGTTTTATGAAGATGTTCTGAGCCAACCTCACATTGAAACTTCTCAATTTATGTTTTGGTAAGTTTTAATGAGCAATGTGGTATTAAAAAATTATTTCTTACATAAGATAATATTTGAATTGTAAATGTCTTGGAGATAACATTTGAATTTCAAATGTTGTCCTATAATAGAAAATTTGTGCTTGAAGCTCTTAGTCATACAATGTGTGATGCATCCAAAAAAATAACTACAATCTCCTAAATCATTATATTGGATAAAGGAATTGTCTTTGGAACTTATTGCGACCACAGATATTCATAAGTCTGTAAAAATAAAATTTGTGCTTGAAGCTCTTAGTCATACAATCTGTGATGCATCCAAAAAATAGCATACAATTCCCTAAATCATTATATTGGATAAAGGAATTGTCTTTGGAACTTATTGCTACCACAGATATTCATAAGTCTGTAAAAACCTTTGCATTATGTTTTGTTTTCCGTTTTCTCCATGGGGAATAAAGTTAGTAGATATTGTGATTCTGGCAGCAGTATTTAGTATATGGAAGGAGAAATATGCGACCAGAAAAAGGATAACTAGAAGCCATTGAAAATATTATTGAAGCTTTTAAGAATTATAGCATTTTGCAGGTGCTATGCTTTTCCATTAGGGGAAGCTTTTAATTATAGCTTTTAAGAATTATACCTGCAATTGCAAGTGGAGCTTCATTTGAAACTGACAACAAGATTAGAACATTCTTAAACTTTGTTGATTATTTCCTCTTGTGCAAATGCTAAAGTTGCTATACAATGGTAGCTTTTCAAAAAATTTTGGCCCATAGAGAAATTCATTGATTTTGCAAGATGACAGTGGCATAGCTTCTAGTAATCATGCCATGGGTTCACTATAAAGGGTCTTTATTTGTGGAGCTGTTCCCTGTAGGATTATTGTTGACCATGAGCAGTAGGTACTTCCACAATGAGATGGAAATGGAGAGGGAAATAATTGGTTAAGCTAATTCCAAGGGTGGGTGTGCATGCGCGTAAGTGTGCACTTTGCAAAAAGGATGTAGACACATTCTTTTAAATGCGGTAAGATATTTCTTTGGGAACACCAAATTTTGGAACTTTCTCATAGTTTAGACACTGTACATCCTTCTGGCATTTTATTCATTTGCACGTTTTTAAATATATTTTTGACTTGAGTTTGGTTCATGTTTTATCTTTGCTTCTCAAATATTGATAACTGTGGCAAGTTGCCTTTTGAACTCATTTGTGTAATCTCATGATGTAAATTGCAGGCCTTCTCGTTGGATTTTAATTTAAGGGCGCATATGCGAACGCATTCACTGGAGAACTATCATATTTGCCCTTATCCAGAATGTGGAAAAAAATACACACATGAATGCAAATTAAAAAGTCATATAAAGGCACACCATGAAAAGGTAAGATTGCTTTTTCACCGAGAGCTCTTTGTTAGTCATTTTCAGCCTCATGCTACAACTTGTTGTTTTGGTCATTTGTGCTACAGTTCTGCAGATATAGTCATGTGCTGTTAAAGCCTCCTTGTAATTCTGTTAACTGTTAAGAATCAGTGTTTAGGTTCTTTGGACTAAAATAACATTGTCCTTATACACATAAGATTGACCTGATTTTCTGTTTGAATTCTCTCTTCTAATTGATGTGTTGACTTTCATAGATTTTGTATCCTGAAAATGAAAAAAAAAATGTAAAATGAATAATGACTACATAATAAATCTGTTATATTGACATGTTCATGCACTCTTCCATAATGTCAAGTAGGAATTGCTAGATGCCATTCAACCTTTGACATTCGTGGATCCTTCATTTTCAGATGGCAAATGTGCTTGTCCTGATTACTACATTGAGGTGCCTTGTTGAACCTCAGTCTCTTTGGAGTGACAAATCCTAGTATGCCAGGAATAATAGCGCAAACAATATGTATCACTACCAGCAAACTTTCCAAACCATCATTGCCAAGCCATCTCAACTTGTCCCCTTTGAAGTGGACAAACTGTTGAGCATTGATTGCTTGCTTGTTTTCTGACCTTCTATTATCCTACTTTCAGCAAAACCATCAAGCCCGACTTGGAATCTATTTATCAATATTATTCACACAAAGCCAACTATTATTCTTGGAAAATATCATCTAAATGTCTTTAGATCATTCTGCCATCAGAAAAGAGTCACCTTTTACATTGTGCCTTAATACTCTCTTGCATTTTTGGATCCATGACATTTCTTTTTTGGCTTTCATTTTTCTTTGTTCACTGACGTCCATGTACAAAGGTTGCTATATGCTTGGCCGCTATCAATATAAAGCATTCACTACATCAAAGATTTTCTCACGATAGTTCACATGACTCCGTAAAAGTTACCTGAAAATGCATCATGATTATATCAAATTATACTGATATACTATTAATTTTGTGAAGATGATGTTCTTGTTAAAATATCATGAAATTAACATCATATTTTTGACAGACAGGCTGTCTATTTTGTGCATCATGAAATTAGGAGGAGAGAGATCTGTAGTAGAAGTTGATCAACAACTAAGCAAGATCATAAAAATTCTTTGCATTGCCTCGCAATGCCAATCATTTTCTATAAATCGATCTTCATATGTGGAGCTGATTGTACATGGGGCACATGTTGATTTCTTTGGACTTGAGGATTAAAAAATATGATTTTTACTTCATGAAGCAATTGAATACATGGGAGAACATTGTGTTTGAATGCAGTTCAATTGTAACATAGATATGGTACATTTTGATGTTGCATTTCTGTAGTTGGAATAACGTGGTATGTCCAATTCCTGTTTGCAGAACTCGGTGATTGATGGAATTAAGCACACAGCACCAGCAGATAAGCTCCATAATACCCCAAAGACACCTGTGGTGGCATATGGTTCTGCATCCTCGGACCGTCCCTATGCTTGTCCATATGAAGGCTGTGGAAAAGCCTACATTCATGAGTACAAACTAAACCTCCATCTGAGAAGGGAACATCCTGGCCACAATTCAGAAGAAAATGGCAAGCATGCACCTGCTGCCGACCATGCCATGGATGAAGCTAGCGATCAGGATGCTTATATTGCAAAGGGTGGTGGTGGCAAGAACAACAAAAGAAGCAAGCCCAATCTCATACAGAAGATGCCACCTGCGAAGGTGCCGAATCGGAAGGACTCAAATTTGGCTCCTGCAAACGTTAGCACTGTCAAGAAGCAGTGGGCAAGCAAAGAGGTTTATGAGGAAGATAGTGAAGAGACAGAGGAAGATCGAGACAATGTTGAAGAGGATGGGTGGAGGTATCAAGGGGTGAATGGTGATGATGAGGAGACAGAGGATGAAGATTAACTCTTTGACTGCAGTCTCTGATATGTTGCATGAACACCAGCCATGTTTCTGAATGTTCACACAGTTGAGATGTAGTTGATGTCCACCATACCTCGTGTCATGCAGCATCACAATAGTCATGTTGTTGTGGTATTACTGTTGTTGTGGTATTACTGAATTTTGGTTAGATCTTGTTGAATGTGATGCCCGATTGGGAGCATTCATAGCAGGTGTAAGTTATATCCAGGCAGACTGGGTGTGTTTGTGTATTAATTGCAGTCCTTGTCGTGCTTTTAGGTGAGATGCTGGCCCTTCTGCTAAGATATGCAGAAACAGCTGTGAGGCTTGATGTTCTTTATCAACACCAGACTCACCTTCAAGTCAGGAGTTCTAAACTGAGTTATGTATCACGGCTTCTTAAGTGATGAATGTGATGCAATGTAAGCAGTGGGTTTTAATGTTTTAGGTATTTGTTAGGAGGTTGTCTATTTTTTGATGAAGTTGATATGCTGCATGGATTTTAATGTTTTATGCATTCGTTATGAGGTTGTCCTAAATCATCAAGAATCTAATCCCCTCCATAAATGGTGAGGGCAAGAGGAAGCTAACTTGGAAGGATCTGAACCTATGGCCTTCAATAAAGAGGATGTTAACCGCCCACGGCTACGCCCTATTACGCTTTCGTGCCTTGGATCTCGTTTCACAAGGAAGCCTTTTAACCAATTAGCATCAAGGATGCAGCGTGTCAGCCTGGTGAAATGCATGAACAAGGATGTGGGCCATGAGTGGTGGTTTGCCAAGGAGATCTTCTCACCATAAGTAGACATAATCCTGTAGAACTCCAAATACGACCAATTTGCTTTCATGAATCGAATGGCAATCTAGACCTATTGGTGCCCATGGCCACGACTAAATGATACGTGCCAAAAGTTACATGTATTTTAATTGAAGAGAACTTCAATAATTAATCAAAATTATGCCTAATCGCAGCAATTGATATAATGACAATGTCTCAAATGCAAAAGTGCCTGCAACTTAAACTAGGTGTGCATGCCAAGCGAGAGGTGCGGCGCAGCAGAGAGCCAAAAGGACAAAAGTTGCATCCGTTCCGGTACATCTGCAATAATTCTCCAGCATGCTTTTAATGACATGAGGGATGAAACAAATCCAATGGCTATTAGAGGGATGTTTTACTGAAATAATATTAATTTTTTAAAAATTATTAAAATAATATTTTTTAAATTATTTATCAAAATATTATTTAAACCAAAGTCGCTCGATTTTATATGCTTACTCATCAATCTCATCATCAGCTGAAAAATAGATGGACGATAGTATCAGTCGTCCTATCGTAAGGTGCCTATATGAGTTGCTTTATGATAGGACGATTCTATAAGTTACCTTATGATAAGACGATTTATAGAGTTGCTCTATTATAGAATAATTTTGATATGTTCTTCTGCTCTAACCACTGACACAATGGTAACTTGGCACGGATCAATCTATGGATCGATCGCTTATTTTCATAGGTACAGCAAAGGTCGACCCATGGGTGGTCCTCCAGTGCAGGGATCGTCTCCTTTTGCATGCCAGCTCTAAAACATTCGTGCCAAATGTGCCATCCAAAAAAGAACGACCTAATGGTCATCCCTTCGTATCCAAAATTGATTTTCTCTCAATTTAATTTTCAAAACTTCCAAAAAATATTGTTTGTATTTCCAACTTGATGAAATGCTAAGTTTGGCATTCTCCAATCATCTTTATCTATTTAAAAATTTTTGACTTTTCTGAGATACAAATTTAAATTTTTCCAACCTTATTTATAATTAACATAGCAAAATATCTTAGAAATGATGGACAATCTCAAAATCCAACCATATAACCTATATCAAGCTCAACAATTAATTTTTTGCACAACCAACAAAAATTGTAACATGTGCATTCAGATTAAAAAATTTTGTAATATTAATTTTAAAATAATAAAATCTAATAGTTGATAATTATAAAATTTTTTAGCAAAAAAAATATGTACAAGTATTACAACTATCGAGAGACGTATATATCAAAATATTGGGGTCTCCTCTATGTCCGTCTCTCGTAAATGCATGTCACCTCTGATTGTTGTCGTGATGGCTCCGACAGGGTATCGATCGGAAGGGAGGGAAGTGCTGGCGTACTCGGCCTATCAATATGTGCCCGGCATCTACCTCAAAAAACTCTTAGTCAACCTGTGAAAGCCCGGCCCACTAAGCCCTGTAAAAAAAAAAAAAAAAAAAACAGAGCAGGAAGACTCCCAATCGGAGTCTTCCTCTTCCCCATTTTCGATCAAAAATCGGAGTCCTAGGGCCATTAAAAGACCCTAGGACGAACTCTATAAGAACCCCCTCTCTCCTCTATGGGTAGATCCTTCAGTCACCGACGATTGACGGAGATTTTTCTCCGATTTTCTCGTTTGAAGCCGCGGCCCCTCGACCTGTGCTCGCCGCGATTTCATGCCGTTGGGGGTCACCGGAGGTTGTGGTAAGGTCTCCCTCCTCTCCCTCTCTTCTCTCCCTTCTTTCCCGTGCCTGTGGGCATGATTGCCGGCGACGGGGTCGCCGGATTTTGCTGGAAAAGAAAACCCCTGTTTTCGTTTCCTCTTTTCTCCGATTTTCCGGCACCGACAGTCATCCCCGACCGCCGGTACAGGCCCTCCGAACTCGAGGGAAGGCCTCCCTTGCCGCCGGCCACCGCCGGGCAAGGGGTGGCCGTGAACGGCCGATGTGGGGAACGGGGACCTCTAGGTCCCCTGTTCCGGCCAAAGAAGGCCACGGGAGGGAAAAGAAAAAGAAAAAGAAAAGAAAAAGGAAAAGAAAAAGAAAAGGAAAAGAAAAAAAAAGAAAAAGAAAAAGAAAAAGAAAAAGAAAGAAGAAGAAGAAGAAAAAGAAAAGAAAAAAAATATAGTCAAATAATAATAATTATAATAATAATAATAATAAAAAAGAAAAGAAAAGAAGAAAAAAGAAAAGAAAAGAAAAATATATAAAATAATAAGAATAAAAATAATATATATATATATAAAATAATAATAATAATAATAATAATAATAATAATAATAATAATAAAATACATGTGAGAGAAAGTTTCTCTCATTTCTCTCTTAAGTCTTTCTCTCTCTAGAATTGAACTTTCTCTCTCTACCTTCTCTCTCTAGATTTTCTTCCTATTTTCTCTCTCTAGACCTCTTATCTCTTTTTATGGATTTCGTCTCTCTAGGATCATTCTCTCTCTGATTGCATCACAGACCCTAGGATAAACTTGAGATGAAAATATGATGATCTGAGACTGCTCCGAAAATTCGTGCAGTAGATTAGATCCTGATCCGATCCTTCTTCGAAATTGATAACATAGATCATGGTAAATCCATATTAAGTCATCCTGATATAACCTCTGATGATTTCAATCATGATTGCCACTTTTGAAGGATATGAAGATTCTCTCTCCACTTTCTCTCTCTACTTTCTCTCTCATGACCGACTTTCTCTCTCTAAAAAAAAAGAGGGTCTATGAATCCTATATCGAGTCATACCTTCATCTTTTAGGGGTTCATATTGACTCTAACAAGATGATCCGAAATTGCTTTGATATCCGTGCTATATGTCCACCTCATCTGATCGTATCAAAGATCTTTCAAATTTATTATTAAAGAACCCTATTGATTGATCTTGACTTTAATTCGATCTGTGCTTCACGATTTCTTGATCAAGTCACTTAAATCTGACCCTCAGATCAGAGACCCTGAATTGTCCTGGTATCTGGATGGTCCGACACATCCGGACAACAGTTCTCTTTCCTTACGATTTAATCTTATTATATGCATGGAATAAAAATTGACGATGATTTGATATTTTAAATAGGATTAGCTGATTCTTCTAACGAAGTCTGAAGATCTAAGATGAACGAGGTAAGTAGATCTTATGCTCCTTATTTATTTTTAAATGATCATGTTTTTATGCAAAGAATTGCTATTGATGAAATCATAATTTTTCATAAAATAAGGATCGACATATGTGATATGAAAAAGCATGTTTTATTGTAAGCATTGATTTCATGAATATGTCTTATGAAAATAGCATGATTATGAAGCATGAATTTCATTGTTTTTCCATCTATGTATATGTATGCTTTAAGAAAAAGATATAATGATTTCAAAGGCTCTCAGATGGCTATGAATGAATCTCTTCGGAAAGATCGACATCCGGAGCTAGCATCCACACGAAACATGGCCCTGCCAGCGGGTATAAAGTTGGCACATGATTAAGAACTATGTCGATTAAGAAACATGGCCCTGTCACGGGTATAATAGTGACCTTAGCACGAATATCTGTGAGCAATGTTTTGAAACATGACATGAATACATGATGAAAATGATTTACGATTCATAATTATGAAATATACATGATTTATGCATGCATGATGAGCTTATAACTTGTTTTATTATATGCTCTATGAAATATTTATTTTTGCAATAATTGTTATTTGCTAAATGATGCATTATTATAGAAAACTTATGTTTGATCCGGTAAGGAAGCGGAAGTCTACTTACTGAGCTAGTGTAGCTCATATTCTTTTTGTTTTCTCTTTCATGTACAGAGAAATAAGGCTAGGATCGAAGGAAAGAGAATCCAGACTTGGAGATTAGCAAAGCAAGTTTAGAAATTTTGCTCTAGGAATTCAGTTTATGTTTATGGATTGTAGTCATTATGAATTTTAAGACTTGGATTATTTTATCTCTGGATTTAGATGCTCTGAACCAATTTTGGTTTAATTAAATAATTGAATTGAACTTTATTATTACATTTATTTGAGATACACCTGTTATTATATTTAAGAAGATGAATTTTGGCTTCGTGTTATCGTGGGTCCATCCCTCGGTAGCATGGCCGTGTTATGTCTCGGGTTTGGGGCGTGACACAACCTCTGTCTCTGGCCCTCCCATGCTGATCGAAGTGCTGCTCATCAGATCGATGCGGCGTGTCTTCGGGCTCGCTCATACTTTGTGATATAGATGCATCATCTACGAAGAGGTCGAAATCCGAAAAGTCAGGATATGAGGTGTGCTGGGCATATGATGAGGTGTGGATCATCCGTCGATAGTACGATCTGAACTCATCTATCCTCTGAGATGACTGCATAGTATCGACAAGACCGTCCATAACATCAGCAAGTGCTCGGTCTTTGCACTCAATAATGACCAAGTGGAAGCCGCTCTTTGCTTGATGGTATAGCGACATGATCCTCTGAAATTGTCAGTATGAAAAAGAAAATAAATATTATTCATAAGTATAATAATAACAATATAACAAACTGAGACAAAAGCAAAATGTATTTACCACAATGTCTATCATGCTGTCCAAAGGACGGAACCTCATCTTGGACGGCTCACTCATCAATGGCAAGATGAATCGCCTAGTGATGCTTCTGTACCATTGCAGATATGGATAATAATAATCCATCATGGGGAGCATAGTTGGACTAACCACAATCAAATCCTCCCACCGCTCTCATGTGTTAATATGCTCTCGATATTCTCGAACCAAATCATGGCGATGTCACCCTCGTCGATCCAAACTGTGGAGAACATCACGAGTGTCGCATGGTGGGGGACGTCCTGATGCATGCCGAACTGTCGTATTACAGACTTTAGACAATAGATCTTCACGATGTCGAAACAAATGAGAGGGATGCGTGTCCTCCATACATGCTGTTATGATCGGTATACCTCAGGCAATGCGGCCAATATCTTCGATGTGTAGGGCACCCACACCATCTGATCGTTGTACTGCTGGTCAAATTGATCCCTATGGTATATGACTGTGTATGGTACCGAATTGCTAGCATCAGTCAATCGAGTCCTCCACCTGTCCAAAACAAAATCACTATATTATTGTGTAAAAATGTATAGTCATTTATTATATAAAATCAGTGTTACTGGTTACATACTCGCATCCTAGTGGATCAGCCTGGTCGTACTGTATGCCGTCAATTGGGTCCTCAAAACCAGCATCATCCTCATCTAACGGGCCATTCCTACTACAACACCTCCCACCGCCAGGCTAGTAGGCTCTTACCTTGGGGAGTACCCTATCTGGATGTCGATATGTAAATGCTTCCATACCCAAAGCTGCAGCAACACTAGCAATACTAACATCCTGCAAAGTGATCATCGCCTTCCCGACGCGCAGGTAAAAAGTATGAGTCTTCTGATGCCATTGCTCTATCATGGCTGTGATGAGGGTCTAATCAAGTTGTACATTACAAACTCTAAATACTCTATAAAAATCTGCGGTATGAAGATACTTTCGAATCGTCTCATGTGGCCGCTAGTACTTTGGATCATTTAATGATCCAATGATCCAGTACTTTGATAAATAATTTAAAAATAATATTATTTTGATAATTAATTTTAAAATTAGTATTATTTTGATAATTTTACCCAGTTGGATCATTAAATGAAATTCACCACATTTGTTTTCTATAAATAACAAATTTTGGCTCGAGACGTCTCTTCCGGGACATCTGATGTATCTTTTGGTTTAACGGACAATCCTGAATCGTGCAAGTAATAGCTATTCAAATAAGTGAATACAAAATCATTAGCTACTATGGACGTTCAAATAGTATAGTAGCAAAATCGACTTCTAAGTCATTGTTGTGATCCCCAATCTAAATGCGAAAGCAACTAGATTATTTAAAGTTTCTACAGCCACAATGAACATTCCTATGAAAGTTTTCATGGTAAATGGCCTTTAGATGGTGAATAATCTCCAAATCACTGTCTATGTTCACTTTGGAAGATAACTCGAATACCTGGAAGTACTTTACGGTCATATTTCATTACATTTAATTCATGATAGCAACTGAGTTGCTTCTCCTATCGGTTTATGATTTTTCTAGCCCGGGCTACGCACTGAAAATATTTCACTACATGATTTTTTTGTCGTTGTACCTGCAAAGTATATGATTTTTCTGTCCTAGAGGATGGCTGGTCTAATTGCAATTAGCTGACAAAATTAATTGGTTGATCTTGATTTTTATATTTTTCTTCTGCCCATAACTTCTGGGCCACTAATGCTTTATTAAATATCACATAATCGCAAACGTCTAGCCTTTTTCCAACTATTT
The DNA here is from genome assembly GCF_000442705.2 of Elaeis guineensis. Classification (NCBI taxonomy): domain Eukaryota; kingdom Viridiplantae; phylum Streptophyta; class Magnoliopsida; order Arecales; family Arecaceae; genus Elaeis; species Elaeis guineensis. Next base: position 7,353,490 of record NC_026001.2, read on the forward strand.
GGGTGCGGCTTTATAGATCTTCGTGCACCAATTATTTCTATCAACAGCAATCTTGGGTACCATTCCAACGCAAATTTAAGTCTTCCTTTTATATTGTAACCTTCAAGATCAGCCAATGAAAGGTCCTGTCCCCTACCATTTCACATACAACCAATCTACTAGATGTGCTGCTAAAATGGTAGGGAACAAGACCCATCATGGTGTTTGCATGTGAAACTGATTGGAGACATTATATAGGAAAGAAAACAGCTCTAATAAAAGTACTCACATATCCTGCCACACCATGAAAGACCACTCATTCATAACTAAGCAAGCAACTATCATAATCAGAAAACTGATTTATCAGTTAACATCAAATATATCTATATATATATATATATATATATATATATATATATATATATTCTACTAATGAAGTCATGCATCCATTCAATTTGGTTGTACTTTGGTCAGCTCTAATTTGTCATGTCTGCTATATATATATATATTCTACTAATGAAGTCATGCATCCATTCAATTTGGTTGTACCTTGGTCAGCTCTAATTTGTCATGTCTGCTAAATTTACGAAACTGCACTAGAACCCATATCCATTTGCTAAGCTGGTGTTATAACACCAGTAGTACCAACTCAGCAGTAAGGAAGTGTAACCAGGTACCTTTAAATTTAGAAAATCTTGATCATGGTTTTAACTCCATTGGGGCATCCTACAAGATGCTAAAACTGGGTACCATCCTAAGTTCCAGGTCCAGACCATCCTGGCATGATCCTAGCATCCCATCTGACATGTCTTGGAACATTCCCCATCACAAGTGTCAAGATGGGATCGGACCGCTGTGCATCTTCTTCCATGAGAAAACCAGGATAGTTCTGTCCAATGGAATTTAAAACATTGTTATCCTTTTTAGTTCTAAACTTATTAAGCAGTGCCTAATGAAGCAAACTTTTCTCACTGATTCTCCACCATCCCACTCCCCCAACAGATAGCATGAATCTTGCACAAACTTGTACAACTTTTCACAGTAGTGTTGGAAACTGCACGATTATTATGCTGTTGCTGATTATCTAATTCAGAGAATGTTCCTTGGGAACAACCTGAAAGTCAATACTGTTACACTTATAAACCATCTAACTCTAATGTCCTTTGCAAACAAAGAAGACAAATGCAGCAGAATACTCAGGTTGTCTTGATGTTGGCAATGCTTACAATGCAGATTCAAACAACAATTTCTTAGTTCAGTACAAAGCAGCTATTTATGCCATGTAATTCTTTTCTTGCATCATATTTCTCCAGCCAAAAAAAAGAATAGCATTTTTACATTTTGAGAGATTTCCTCATCGGCTTACCTAGATGGGCAGGAGATTTACATTTTTAATAACCATTTCTGTCGAAGCTCACAATCTCAGCTGAAGAAGCTCAATATGGTAAACAATCTCCACCAGTTTTCTGCTATTCTTCAGCAAAGAACTGAGAGATCTTTCATTTCTGTGGAGTCCAATGCAATCATTCTTTCAAGAATTGCAAGACTATTTTCATTAATCTTAGATATTTCGCTCCATAGTCTCCCTACAAGTTTAGAAAACTTCTTTCTCCAAGCTTAAATCCTTTTCCACAGATATCACACATTGTTTGACATCTGGAAGCACATCCTGATAATGAAACTTTCCCTGCTTGATTGGTATCCTCACTTGCATGCTCTTGATGAGGTGATGCATAAAGGCTTGCAGCATTAGCATCAACATTGATGCTCCTTGTGATGCATACAATGGCAACTGGAAGGCTTTCACCAGAAGAACCACATATTTTATGTTTGCATATGCTGGAGGAGTCATCTACAAAACTTCCAGACTTCCAGTATTATCAAGCTCACCCAGTATCAACGAAGGAAATTTTCAGCCAGTCTCACACTGTTCCATATGTAACTTCTGTCACTTAATAGTGCTTTTAGGTTCACCATCACCACCTTCACAGTGATTCACTGTGCATCCTCTGTTTGAGACATCTGCAATACTGTCCTTGATATGAATATTGGCATGCCGTGATGTATTTCTATGTCTTATGATTGCTTAAGTTCTGTCAAAGCTTGGGTTGGGGGGATGTTCATTATCCATAACTGGAAAACAGAACGCAATAAAATTGGAATAGGTGGGAGATGAAACATTGGCAACCGGCATCTGAGCATGAACACCTTGTTCTGTCAAAGATACAGATCCATCTCATGTATATTCAAAGTTCTTATCCTTCGAATGCAGGAATTTATATTGCTTGCATCATTGTATTCATAATCCCTAGCTGTTGAGAAAGGGCTATTAACAGATGATACCAGTACATTTTTCTTCAGACCATTTACTTGTTTTTGTACTGGCAGATCAAGGCAAACCAGTAGCAGCAATTCTCATTCTGTATTAGTTACATCATATCTGGAAGACTTGCGCAGTTTTCCTAAAAAGTTTTTTCATGAAAAGCCCCCAAATTCTGAGCTTGATCTTGATGCGAATAGAATTCTCTAATCTCCCCTGCATTGCCGGAAAAGCTTATGACATGAGTCATTGGAATACTTCATGAAATGTTCATGGCATGAAAAATAATAATAAAAAAAAAATGCCCTATTGAAAGAAAAGATACATGTGAGTTAGGGAGGGAACCCTAGACGACATAAGCTTTTAGTAAATAAAAATGCACACCTGATTTTTTAGCTGTATCTTGACATAAAATCTTTTTTAACAGTACAGTTCCAGGAAACGTCATAAGGCTGACATTATGCAGCTGCTTCTTCTCATCATCTTGAATGGGTTCAAAACCAAAAACTGATGTCCATGTATCAACTAAATCCGGAATTGCTGATAAAATCAGCATTTCAACCTTCAGAGATTTCAGCATCTGTTCTTGCAGTGTCATATAAGTCAGGATACAAGCATTTAAAAAACATCTCTAGATTATGTTCAAGTGCAGAACAGTAAACTCACATTGGAAAATGACTAGAAATTAAAATAGTCTTAACTATATAGGTTTCACTGTTTAACTGATATCGCTCGAACAAAAGAATGGCAAGTGTGACCTCACATAATATGAAATTAGCCTATGTTTTACAGATAAATTAGTCTGAGGAAGTTGTTTTTTGAAGAAGTTAAACCAGAAGTCTCTAAGTTCTGGATAATGGGATGAATTAGCACGTTCTATAGAGCTCTCTATGAAGCATGACAATACAAATGAGTTTCTCTAAATGATCTTATGTGAAAAACTTGTCATTCATTATACTCCAAAACCTACAAAATCTACAGCCATCAGGTCTTTCACAGATGCAAATTACAGCTTCATGGCAAAACCAGTCCAACACATTTGTAAGGTGTGCAGAAGTATCCAGATATAGTTTATGGAGGCATTTAATAGCCACGGTTTAAGCACAATGTCTTAAATGGCAGCTCATAAAGCTTCAATTTCACAGAGCTACTTATAGATGCATTACATTTGCCAAGCATGTTCTCTCTTTCATTGTTATCCTGATGAGTTAAGAGTTGCAGTACACACACACACACACACATGTATATATATCTATATCTATATCTATATCTATATATATATATATATATATATATATGAAAACTGAGAAAGAAACTAAATACCTCTTCAATTACACCAACAAGACGCCTGCACATTCCTTGCCGACGGTGCTCGGTACAAGTTGCAATGAGAGGCATCTCTGCCACCATGACTCCATGCACCCTGCCGAGAAATATAGGTGCACATGAAGTGTTTTGTATTCTGAATGAATAACCATGGTTATGGTGAAACTCTGGATTCATTTAACTGCTATGTTGTTAATTATGTCCGACAAGCTGGAAGGACGTTCTTACGAAAAAATAAGCCCAGATGCATGACAAACGTAAAGTTTGCATTGGCAAAAGATGGCGTCTCTGCCAAGAAATATGCTTTGGACATAGACAAAATAAAATTTCAGTGTGCCAAATATGTTCTGCATTGACACTAGTTTAACAGAATACAAAAGAATCTACTAAATAAAAGGAAACTTGCTGGAAAACAGAATGGTACAGTTGAAAATTGATGACTTGATGCTATTACTAAACTTGGAATGATAAAACAATGCTTCAATTAAGTACTTCGATGGTCTCAACATTTCAATTACATCAATAGAGAGGACATATATCATACGCCATTGTACATCATATTTTATTAAATCATTATCATTATCGATAAAAAAAATTACATAAAATGTATTTCTGCTTGACAATTCTGTTCAGTCTCATCATGCACCTTTTATTCTGAGGTCATTAAGTCAGTTTTTCCTGGCAAATCATCTTACTGCAGGTCCAGGTTTGAAAACCCACTGTACCACAGATCATATCATGTCATACCACCTTGTATCAGCAAACCATGAGTAGATATAGGAACAGATAATTCACAGTGAGTGCCATACTGATATGATATGACTAGTAAGTCCCTGTACCGTGGTATTTCAAACCTTGCTGTAGGTTCTCAACAGCAATCTCCAAGCCTGAATTCCCATGCTGCCTCATCACAAGATCTAAATATCAATCTTAACGTTCCTTCATTCACCATGGAGTTCATCTACCGCCACAACCTCCATTTCTTTCTTCTAAAATACTAATTCCAGAGCTTCAGTAAATCCAATAATAATCAATTTGTAATATGACTTGAACGATTTTCCTAAGAAAAATGAGAGAAGTTTGAAGAACATAAATCAAGATGGGAGCACGAATTTGATAAACAATGAAGGTTAACAAATACGGGTACTTCTTCCTAATACTACCGATACTACTACTTACATATCAGGAAAAGTTGGTTCATCGCAGTGCCCTCCAGTTGCTTGCAAATACAAAGTTCATTATGCTCTCCATTTATCTACAACTTCAATATCAACTTGATAATTTGCTGACCTGGCTAACGTACATCTTTTCTTTTGTTTTTGTGTATCATGTGGCATGGAGGTCCAGGAAAGAACTGCAGGACTTCAAAGTGGTTATATCACCTTGAGCATCCTCATGACTCCTAATCAGATTTCCTTTTGTTCTTCTCAGGTTGTTTATGACCTGGTAGAGCTGGTCATATGTTTCAAGCACTAATGTCTAAATTATAAAGCGAAAAGTTTCTTCGTATGCTTTGACTCCGAATCTTGATTACCTAGCATACTTGCAATGTCTGGTAACGTTTATGCATAATCTGAAGACAGCATAACTGAAATGCAGCAGATTTTCCAGCACAAAAAACCTATGATAACCTGGTGATCTGATGCACTCCAGTACCTCAAATTTTATACATGCTTTTCCAAGGGGAATGCCCATACTCTTTATATGCCGATTACACAAGATTCACTTTGTAATCAAATGATTTTTCCAACTTACCACCTGCTTATAGACGTCACCAGTACAATGTATAAGCAGTAATCAGTCTGCATCAAAGATTTCATTTCAATGGTGCAGACAAGATTGTCCTGATTATGGAAGATTTTTGTGATATCTTGCAACATATTCTGCACAACTCGTATGCATTTAAGTTACTAAAAGACAATTTCGTCATATTCTTGATTTTGCATGTTCCTTACCTTTTCCAATCTGATAACCCACGATTTGCATGCAGACTCATGTGTACATAGGCTTTACCGTCAAAGATTACTCTTCTTCTTACCATGTTCCACCTTTTAGCATCACCATCACAAGCTATACTTGACAACAGTTTAATACATCTTTGATTGCATATGTTCCATTGTTCCATCTACTCATTAAAAGCAAAATGTAATCACTTAGCACAATAAAACCTGGAAATGGTTTTCCGTTTTACACATACCATGGGAAAGTTTTATACTCATATATTTTTCTACCTATCCACTCTAAGGTTGGCTGTGCAGATATCGAAGCCCATACCAGTTAGCCAGTGGCACAGTTTGGTATGCTCCCTTGTCGAGCCTGAACTGATACAGCAAAGAGAGTGGGGGATAGGGAGAAGCGGGGAGAGGAAAAGAGAGAGGGAAGGGGGAGAGAAAGAGGAGGGAAGGAGAGGGAGAAGATGGAGATGCCCGCGGTGGTTACTGGAGGGCTGTGGAGGCCCCCAGATGGCTGGAGGAGTGCCCCTATTTCAATCTAGAAGAGGCAGCCATCTTAGTGGCCCTCCGGTGGTCCTAGTGGCCCTCGGTGGCCTCTCCAAACTTCCCCTCTCCTTCCTGCCCCTTTCTTTTCCTCTTTTTCCTTCTCCATCCCCTTGTTCTTGCCGATGTCTCATTTCAACAGCCGAAACTATCTTGGTTCGCCACTGGTATGATTTGACACACCCTGAACTGGGTAGTTCAGGATGATTCTGCCAACCATGATCCGTTCCCTTTATTCTCACCGTCAGTCTTACTTCTTTTCAGGTGCTTTCATCCTTTACATTCACCTACATCTCTCTCTCATTTCCCTGAGATGTCTACGGTTTTTACTCCCGATCCACATCTTGCAGAAATGTCCCTCTCCTTGTTCACATGATAAAAAGCAACAATCATACTTATTGATGCAATTGTAAAGAATGTTGGTTCTACTTCTAAATGTTACCTATTGATTGGATTTTATGTGAGCATTGGCCTCTAAATTGCATCTAACTTGTTTTTCCTAGCCATCTATTTTCTTTCTGAACTATTTCATGTACTACTCACGCTCATGTTTGCTGTAGGCTTTTGAGGACAACTCTTCATCTACCTGTTAGCAAAAAGTTACAACATAGCTCCATCTTTAGTTGCTAGTGCCAATGGTTACCTTCCTCCCTCAACAATCGCCAAGCCCCTTTTGCAACTAAATTTGTAAAATTGAAATTTATTCCGGTAGATCCATGGCACGTTAATACGCTTTTCAACATTTTTCCAGGTAGGTAGGAAAAATCCATCCTAAAAGTAGTTGTCATTGCCATCATTTAAAGAAGACTTCTTTTTGATCTTTTAGCAATAGTCCGTATACCTATCATCATCATTCTCAAATGCCATATCGCGCTTATCATTCCAATGCCACCCCATTACGCCTGAAACAAGCTTCTCATGTGAGCTCTAACAGGGTTTTTCTTTACCACGTTAGTGGCAGGTTTACATCAGAAGTGATGCAAAAATATTTTCATGTGATGACATGACAGCTATAATGAATAAAAACTGTTAGGATTTGACGCCTCGAGATTCGGTCCACATTGAGCTCACAGCGAAGTTCGCGACGAAAAAACAGAATCCAACAAGACCAAGATCACCTCAAACGGAATCCAGATGGCCGAGATACGTGTTTTTGAAGCTTGCACAGAATTCGAGACGATGGAGGACCACCGGTGGCGGGCCAACGGAGCGACGGCGGAGCGGCCATAGGAGGCGGGACGCCGCCCAGCATGCGGCAGCGCGCGGGCCAGGCGCACAGGGCGCGCGGCCCAGGCGCGCGGGGTGCGGCCCAGGTCCAGGCACCCGGTGCAGGTGCGTGGCCCAGGCGCGCGCGCGGGGCGTGGCCCGGGCCCAGGCGCCGCGCCTGGGGCCTGTACGCCGATTCACCATGGACTGGGTGGTCCATGGCCCAGTGCGTGGACCGCATGGGCATTTCCCACGCATTTCGCGCGGTCCACGTACTATTCCGTGGACCAATCGCGATCGAACGGCTCTGGTGACTCCCGATCATGATCCAATGGCTTGGGGCCTTAATTGGGTTGGTTTAGGACTCCTAATACTAATCTAACAAGGGTTTTTTAAGCCTATAAGGGCCTGGGAACAGTGAGAGAGGTGTTGTGCGGTGGTTTTGGTTTTTCATGGAAGAACCCAGGTGGTGGCTGGTGATCTCGTGGACACGCACAGGCTTTAGGGAGACCGAACCCGTGGAGAAAAAGTGGGAGACGCGTGACGCTGTGAGAGGAGCAGGAAGCTCCTGGACAGCGAACAACGGTCGCTTCAGGGGTTCAGAGGGTCTTTTTAGAGAGAGTTTTTTGTGAGGAGAAAGTTTTTGTGAGAGAAAAATTGGGTGTACGAGGGTTGAGGGTGAGATCTCCTCTTGTAAAATTTCTTTTTCATAGTGAAGTTTACATGCTCTGTGGAGGCGAGCCGTTTTTTGGCTGATTCACGTATTTTGATTATTTTTGTTTTATTTCTTCTTTCTTCCTGTTGCATCGCGCCATACCGAAAAAGTCTTGGAAGGTGGTGTCCTAGCCAGACATCCACCCAACAAGTGGTATCAGAGCGAGGCGGTACAAGGACGTAAATTGTAGTGGTGGTGAGCAAGACTAAAGATGGAGAAGACAGGAACAATCAAGATGGAGATTAACAAGTTTGATGGAAAGAGCAATTTCTTCTTGTGGTAGGCAAGGGTGAAGGACGTGCTCATCCAACAGGGGTTGATCGATACTCTCTTGTGCGAGGAGAAGCCAACCATTATGGAGGTGCGGGATTAAAAACGGCTACAGATGCAGACGGTGAGTACCATCCGTATGTACCTGACGGATGAGGTGGTAATCCATGTGCTGAGTGAGACTTCTCCGACGGTGCTGTGATCGAAGCTCGAAAAGTTGTACATGGTGAAATCTCTCACCAACACTCGTTTCTTCTGGAGGCAGTTTTACCAACTGCGGATGGCTGAGGGACAGAGCGTGCAGGAGCATCTAAGCCACTTCCAGAAGATCCTCATCGACCTCCTCAGCGTTGGCGAGAATATTGAAGAGAAGATCAAGGCACTGATTTTGCTAGCGTCGCTTCCACCTTCGTATGAGTCTTTGGTGACTGCACTTCTAGTGGAGAAAAGCATCATCAAGATAGACGAGGTCACCGCGGCGATACTCCAGAACGATGTTCTCAGGAGGGAGAATCCAGCTTCGAGCTCAGGTGGCAATAGCTCAGTTTTGATGGCTTCTGGAGAAGCAGGAGGCGGTAGATGGAGCGACAGGAGATCGCAACGAAGGCGGTCCAAGTCCAGGAGGGACTTGAGCAAGACCAGATGTTACTGGTGTGAGGAGTTGGGACATCTAGCCAGAGATTGCCCTCAACTCAAAAATCGGACAGTGGCTGTCGTGGCGACGGCCAGCAGTGATTCAGAGGGAGATATCTTGGAGATATCTGACGAGGTATCTACTTCTTTCCAGCAGTGGATATTATATTCTGCGTGCATTCATCATATATGTTGCAGAAAGGAGTAGTTTGACTTCTTGAAGAACAATGAGGGCACTGTATATCTGCCGGATGGATCGAGCTGTGCGATCAGAGGCATCGAGACGGTCAGCTGGAGAACACATGATGGTGCAGTGAGAAGATTGGAGGTCCGATACATCCGATTTCAGACGAAATCTTATCTCACTTAGCAGACTGGATTCGAGAGACTGCAGGACGGTAACTGATGGAGGAATCCTGAGGGTGCTACGCGGCGATAGAATTATGCTGGAGGGAAAGAAAGAGAGCAGAAGACATTATTACCTGACAGGGAGTCCAGTGCGAGGTAGAGCTTCGAGAGTCAGGTGGAAACCAGAGTGAGGTGGAGCTTCAGGTGGACGTGGATCGAGCACGAGACAAGAGACTCGGGAGGATGAAAGGCGATGTCGCAAGATGAGATTCCTATTGCCGCAGGATGATACCCCGAATAGATCTCAGATCAGGAGCACAGCATACGACGAAGATGGGATCGAGCGACCTGGCTCGACTCTCATGTTTGCCCATCCATGATCAGCAGGCGATTGCCCCAAGACATGGAGGCAAGGAGATCTAGAAGCTCTCAGAGTTAGGAGGGCGAATACCAAGTCGAGGTGAAGATTGTTAGGATTTGATGCCTCAAGATTCGATCCACATTGAGCCCACAGCGAGGTTCGCGACGAAAAATGGAGTCCAACGAGATCAAGATCACCTCAAACGGAGTCCGGATGGCCGAGATACGTGCTTTTGAAGCTTGCACAAAATCCAAGACGACGGAGGACCGCCGGCGGTCAGCGGTGGTGCGGCCGCAAAAGGCAGGATGCCGCCTAGCGTGCGACAGAGCACGGGCCAGGCGCGCGGGGCGCAGCCCGAGCTCAGGCACCTGGCACGGGCGCGTCCCATTCCAGCGTGCGCGGGCCGGTCCAGGCGCAGGCGCCGCGCCTGGGGCCTATATCCCGATCCACCATGGATCGGATGGTCCACGGCCCAGCACGTGGACCGCGTGGGCGTTTCCCACGCATTTTGTGCGGTCCATGGTACTATTTCGTGGACCGATCACGATCGGATGGATCTGGTGACTCCCGATCATGATCTAATGGCTTGGGGCCTTAATTAGGTTGGTTTAGGACTCCTAATACTAATCTAACAAGGGTTTTTTAAGCCTATAAAGGCCTAGGAATAGTGAGAGGTTGTGTGGTGGTTTTGGTTTTTCATGGAAGAACCCAGGTGGTGGCTGGTGATCCCGTGGACACGCACGGGCTTCAGGGAGACCGAACCCGTGGAGAAAAAAGGGGAGACGCGTGACGCTGTGAAAGGAGCAGGAGGCTCTTGGACAGTGAACAGCGGCCGCTTCAGGGGTTCAGGAGGTCTTTCTAGAGAGAGTTTTTTGTGAGGAGAAACTTTTTGTGAGAGAGAAATTAGGTATACGAGGGTTGAGGATGAGATCTCCTCTTGTAAAATTTCTTTTTCATAGTGAAGTTTGCATGCCCCATGGAGGCGAGCTCTTTTTTGACTGATCCACGTATTTTGATTATTTTTTTTTTTCTTCCTGCTGCATCGCGCCGTACTGAAAAGATCTTGGGAGGTGGTGTCCTGACTAGACATCCATCCAACAAAAACATATCCATAAAAAAATTATCCGTTGCTAGCCAATTCAAAAGGAAAGTCCTCATTCATCTTCAATACTGCCCAGGATTTCAGTTTGCTTACTTCAGTCATGCACATATGTTATATTAGTAATTTAGTAGATTGATCTGTTATGACATTACTTCCCCTAATTCTCCCTTTAATTAACTATTTAACAATTTAAATAACCTCCTTTCACAAGCAATGGCACAAAATTCCTCACTGCTTCGCCCCAAATTCTTAGCAATAAAAACCAAATGTAGCAGTGAATCTCCCATACAGTTTTAACTTTTAAGTTTCGTGCAAGGTTTGCTAGAACATACATCAACTCTTCCATAATCACCATGAATGTTTCTTTTGAATGCAAGACATTTCACAATCCAGCCTTGGATCTTCTACTAACCAGGATGCAACTCTTGTCATTTCTTCCTCAATTGTCTCTAATACTTCCTCAGGACCATAAGACATACATTCCCAATTTGTACATGGATATAAATATCTTACAACCATATATACCACAACTGCTTCTTGCAAACTCTTTTGACCGTTAACTTCCAAATTATACATTTACAGAGCTAAATGTTTTACATAAGCAATTTTGAAGGAACATTTCGCATGACTTTGACCTTCAATCACTTATTCTTATAGTCCTTTTATCTGCAGGTCAGATCCACCTGTCTTTTTCCTCCTTTCAAGGTCCAGGAGCAGTCTACCTTCCATCCATTGCACAATTTAATGAATAAGTTGAAACTATTTGATTAATCACATGTAAAGACAAAGACTTTGTTCTGATCCTTTAAATTGTGATTTATAATAAGGTTTGCCTTCTGCATGATTCTTCGAAGCTCAATCCCTATACAAAGAACCTGATTACTCCTTAATGCCCACAACCCACTGACAATGTTACTTACCTAGGGTGCTCAACCACTTTTGTGATCCGCTTCCTAGATGCCTTCCTAATTCTAAATTTATCTAGGAGATCTGCTTCTCTGGCCCGTACCCATATAGGCTCCCATACCTGCACCTGCTTCACATAATCAAGGAAGCTATTCTTCAATACACAGGCAATGAACCATTTCATTTGTTGAAAGATAGAACAGTCATGGTATGAAACTAAAATGAAATATGCTCTCTTCAACTTAGTTACTTTCTACATATTGAGTCATCAATTGCAGAATAAAGAGTAAAGAACCACAAATCAAAGTCTTCGGAGTCGCAAGCATAATAAATAGGTATTACTCAGAAAATAAACTGAAAGTTTGTTAATGAAGGTTTCCATAGAACCTTTTAATCCTCTTGTATGGTAACTCTGGTAGTTTTTTTTTTTCCTTGGCAAGCAAGCAATGATACCATAAACTCAAAAAGCAGATCCAGAAGTTATGGAAATTCTATTTACCGATATAATATTTCTCGAAGCTCATCCTAGTTCAATAATAAGATAGTTACTATCTCTAGACAAGCAACATGCAACCTGTTAAAGTAGATAACACTCATTCGATAAAAAATACAGTACCTAACTACTATATAAACAATTTACAACCTCCAAAATCAATGAGCAAAATCTGTAGAGAACCCTCTACAGTCTTTAATAAGGATGTTGGTCCTATAAATTGAATTAATACCTGATACATGCTACTGAAATAAGCTCATCATTCTTCTCCAAGACTACAGTATAAAACCCTTTATGATTCAAACGTGCACTGTCAGACCTGACATTCAATATCACAGTAAATGTTAAATTTTTCACAAGAAGAAAGAATGTTAAAAAAGGCAAGCATGATATAAATTAGAAAGCGTATCCATGGATATCTCACCTTAAAAGAATACTTAATGTGGGACCGTTTGTTTAAACAACCAAGAAGAAAAAAATTATTAACAGAAAAAATATACATGAAGAGGTGCACCAGCAAAACTGTAAAGTTCCAAAAAGCCAGCATTTATGGTATACCGCCAAAATTATATAAATTGTAAAACCCAAAACCTAATAAGATAGCAGTCCACTATAGTAATCATAGCAAGATGCCTCATGCTTCCATCAACAGTTGAGAAAGCCCTTTGTCACAAGGAACTAGTCAGCTTCATCAAAGCATAATCAAAAATGTGAAAGGATGTTTGCTTCTATTTGATGCAAGAAAAATCATCAAAGATCAAAATGATGGATACATCTTAATGGAAAATACACAGAAAATTTATATCAGTAAACCCCTAATGAATGATTAACGTTGACCCAAACAAAAATTACTAGGGTTTACTCAATGGCATCTAGAACAACTAACTGGACTAGTTAGTTCATTTTTGTCACTGCAGTGTTTCAACCTAGAAGAATAGTACCTCTTACCTCTTATCTACTCCAGTATCAACTTTTGGAGCTGATAACATAACCTGGAACATTTCTGGGAGGTTATATTGAAAAATACAAATCATATTTACCTTTCTTCCTTAATTATCTTAGAAATTCAAGAAACATAAAAGCACATTAAGATATATAAGTTACAAAAACATCTCGTGCCAGCTTTTTAAATCTTAAAATTTTCTTTGATTTTTATCAAGCAGAACTTCCATTTGTACCTTCTTTAGTTTACTCTTTTTACTTAGTTTTCAATCTGATTCTTATATCCACACCTCACCGGGGCAATCTCACGTCTGTATGGCATAACCCAACCATCTCAAATGGTCATCTTTCTTCAGTATCTGTCTGTTGAATACACTTCAAAGTTGAAACTTTTTGTTTCATCATGCACAAATCACCTTAACACTGTCGATTTGCCAAGCTCATGTGCTCTCTTTGGTGCCCAACATTTTAATCTTAACAAAGCTGGTCTTCTGGCTGTTGGGTGGATGTCTGGTCAGGACACCACCTTCTAAGACCTTTTCGGTACTACGTGATGCAGCAGGAAGAAAGAAGAAACAAAACAAAAACAATCAAAATACGTAGATCAGCCACAAAAGGGCTTGCCTCTACAGGACATGCAAACTTCACTATGAAAAAAAATTTTACAAGAGATCTCACCCTCAATCCTCGTACACCCAATTTCTCCCTCACAGAAAGTTCTCCCTCACAAAAGCTCTCTCTTGGAAGCCCTCCTGAACCCCTTAAACGACCGGCGTTCGCTATCCAGAAGCCTCCTACTCCTCTCTCAGCGGCCTCGCGCCTCTCTCTCTTCACGGGGTCTTTGGTATCTGTGCAAAGCCTTCCACGCCCGCGTCCACGAGAAACCAGGCCACCACTTGCTTTTCACTTGATCAGGGCTTTTTTATAAGGCTTAAACCTAATTAGATCGCGATTAGGAGTCCTAAATCAATCCAAATAACTCCCAAGCCGTTGGATCAAGACCGCAAGCCACCCATGCCCTCCGATCGTGCGTCGGTCCACGGAATAGTGCCGTGGACCGTGCGAAATGCCCATGCGATCCACAGATCCGGTTGTGGACCACCCGATCCACGGTGGACCGAGAAAACCAAGCCCCAGCGGCGCCTGGGCCTGGGCTGGCCCGCGCGCGGGGGCCTGGGCCGCACCCGTGCCGGGCACCTAGGCCGTGCGCCCCGCACCGAGCCGCACCCTGCACACCTGGTCCGCGCGGTGGACGGCGTCCCGCCACCTGCGACCGCGTCGCCGCCGCTCCGCCGGCCCGTCGCCGGCCACCGACAGTCCTCCGCTGCCTCGGATCTCATGTCGACTTCAAAAGCACGTATATTCTCCGTTCGAGCTCCATTTGGGATGATCTTGGTCTCGTTGGACTCCGTTTTTCATCGCGAACCTTGCTGTAGGCTCAATGTGGATTGAATCTCGAAGCGTCAAATCTTAACAATCTCCACCTTGACTCGATATTCGGCCTCCTCCTAACTCCGAGAGCTTCTGGATCTCCTCGCCCCCATACCCTAGGGCAATCGCCTGCTGATCATGGATGGACAAATATGGGAGTCGAGCCAGACCGCTCGATCCCATCTCTGTCGTATGCTGTGCTCCTCCTGATCTGAGACCTGCTCGAGGCATTGTCCTGCGGCAATAGGAATTTCACCTTGCGACGTCGCCTCTCGTCCTCCCGAGTCTCCTGTCTCGTGCCCGATCCACCTCCATCTGGAGCTCCACCTCGCTCTGGGCTCCACCTGGCTCCCGAAGCTCCATCTTGCACTGGACTCTCCGTCAGGTAATAATGTCCTTTGCTCCTCTTCTTTCCCTCCAGCACAATCTTATCGCCGCGTAGCATCCTCAGGATTCCTCCACCAGCTACCATCCTGTAGCCTCTCCAATTCAATCTGCTAAGTGAGATAAGATTCCGTCTGAAATCGGATATATATCGGACCTCCTCCAATCTCCTCACTGCACCGTCACGTGTCCTCCAGCTGACCGTTCCGATGCCTCAGATCGCACAGCTCGATCCATCCGACGGATATACAGTGCCCTCACTGTACTCCAGAGAGTCAAACTACTCTTCTCTGCAACATACATGATAGGGGCATGCAGAATCTAATATCCACTGTTGAAAAGAAGTAGATACCTCGTTAGATATCTTTAGGACATCTCCATCTGAATTGCTGCCAGCCATCGCTATAGCAGCCACCGTCCGATTTTTGAGTTGAGGACAATCTCTGGCTAGATGTCCCAACTCCTCACACCGATAACATCTAATTTTGCTCAAGTCTCTCTTGGACTTGGACCGCCCTCGTCGCGATCTTCTGTCATTCCATCTACCGCCTCCTGCTCCTCCAAAAGCCACCAAAGCTGAGCTACCGCCACCTGTGCTCGAAGCCGGATTCTCCCTCTTGAGAACCTCGTTCTGGAGTATCGCCGCGGTGACCTCGTCCATCTTGATGGTGCTCTTCCCCACTAGAGCAGTCACCAAGGACTCGTACGCAGGAAGAAGCGACGCTAGCAAAACTAGCACCCTGGTCTTCTCCTCAACATTATCACCAACACTGAGGAGGTCGGTGAGAATCTTCTAAAAGTAACTAAGATGCTCCTGCACACTGTCCCTCAGCCATCCGCAGTTGGTAGAACTGCCTTCAGAGGAAAAGAGTATTGGTGAGAGACTTCGCCATGTACAGCTCCTCGAGTTTCGACCACAGCACCGTCGAGGAAGTCTCGCTCAGCACATGGATCACCATCTCATCCACCAGGTACATGCGGATGATACTCACCGCCTGTATTTGTAGTCGTTTCCAATCCCGCACCTCCATGGTGGTCGGCTTCTCGCACAAGAAAGCTTCGATCAACCTCTGTTGGATGAGCACGTCTTTCACCTTTGCCTGCCACAAGGAGAAATTACTCCTTCCATCAAACTTGTTGATCTCCATCTTGATTGTTCCTGTCTTCTCCATCTTCAGTCTTGCTCACCACCGCTGCAATCTATGTCATTGTACCGTCTCGCTCTGATACCACTTGTTGGGTGGATGTTTGACCAGGACACCCCTCCCAAGACCTTTTCGGTACTACGCGATGCAGCAGGAAGAAAGAAGAAACAAAACAAAAACAATCAAAATACGTGGATCAGCGACAAAAGGACTTGTCTCCACGGGGCACGCAAACTTAACTATGAAAAAAAAATTTTACAAGAGATCTCACCCTCAACCCTCGTACACCTAATTTCTCCCTCACAGAAAGTTCACCCTCACAAAAGCTCTCTCTCTTAGAAAGCCCTCCTGAACCTCTGAAACGACCGGCGTTCGCTGTCCAGGAGCCTCTTGCTCCTCTCTCAACGGCTTCGCGCCTCTCTCTTCCCAGAGTCTTTGGTATCCGCACGAAGCCTTCCACGCCCGTGTCCACGAGAAACCAGGCCACCGCCTGCTTTTCACTTGATCAGGGTCTTTTTATAAGGCTTAAACCCAATTAGATCGCGATTAGGAGTCCTAAACCAATCCAAATAACTCCCAAATCGTTAGATCAAGACCGCAAGCCACCCATGCCCTCCGATCGCGTGCCGGTCCACGGAATAGTGCCGTGGACCGCGCGAAACGCGTTGGAAACGCCCACGCGGTCCACAGACCCAACCGTGGACTGGGAAAACCAAGCCCCAGCAACACCTGGGCCTGGGCCGGTCCGCGCACGGGCCTGGGCCGCACCCGCGTCGGGCGCCTGGGCCTGGGCAACGCCCCGTGCGCTCGCCTAGGCTGGGTTGTGCGCTTGGACCGGGCCGCACCCTGCGCGCCTGGCCCGGCGTTGCCGTGCGTTTGGCGGCGTCCCGCCGCCTGCGGCTGCGCCGCCGGCCACCGACGGTCCTCTACTGCCTCGGATCTCGTGCCGACTTCGAAAGCACGTATCTTCTCCGTCCGAGCTCCGTTTAGGATGATCTTGATCTCGTTGGACTCCGTTTTTCGTCGCGAACCTCACTGTGAGCTCAATGTGGATCGAATCTCGAGGCATCAAATCCTAACACTGATTACCCTGAATAAATGGCAGTTATGCCTAAATATTCTCCCAATTAAGGAGCATCTCTCATTCATCCATGCTGTTTGGCCCCAAGTCAGGATTGAAGCATCCTCATGTGACTCCATTCCCTCAAATGATAGAACCAGATACCTGTCCCAGGTCCTCCTATCTTTCATTTCCACATGAATATCCATGTCTACACATACACCATGATCTCCAATTTTTAGTAAAGTACCTTTAGTTCTTAGGCAGTATCAGTGCACCATAATAACCCAGAGTGTTTGCATCCTTTATTTTCCCATGACATTAAACCATCTGTTTATCATTAAGCCATCCTTTTGAGGTGAAACACTCACAGTATGTAGAGCGAGTCCAGAAAATGTGGCATACTTCTTTTCCAAAATTATAATGGTAATCCATTAAAAGGATAGTACCCACAAAGGTCAATAAGACAATCAATGTAAAAAAGGATGAAACCTGCCTACAAAAACTTTCCCTCAATCAGCTCCATGCTTAGTGGAAGGGTTCAGGATGCCATTAACACTATGGCATACATAGGACACTGTCCACTCAAAAAAAAGGATCTGTAGCTTTCTCTGATGAGGAAAAAAAAAGTCCGACAAGCACAGGGCATTATGGTACCATGTAAATAGAATTTGAACTGTTCTATTTTTCATCTTTTCTGCTCATTCCGTTTGGATTGCTTAAAAAATTTAATGAATTCTGACAAGACAGGTAGGTAACCTCATAGAGATGTTGCAGGTTCAAAAAATAAACTAAATAATAAATTGTATAACTTGGAAAGGAAGAAAAGAGAATCTCACCCCCTGTTGTACAAGACATGAGGGATTATGTCTATGCCTGTTCTTGGATCTACCATCGGTAGAAAGCACTCCTCCATAATAGTCAAGGCAATTGCTAATTTTATGTTGCATTCTGCCATCAGTGCAATTTTTTGTGCCGACTGAACTTTATGGTCACCATGACTACATCTAAGAATCATCCAAGAGAATCCATTATCAAGACAGTTTGTCACTCCAACACGAGAACGTAAGCCCACATGAACCTGCCAGCACCGCCAAGAATAAAATATGCTTCAATTTAGAAAAAGAAAAGACCAAGAAGAAAGAAAGAAGGCTCTGTAAACCAAAAATAAGTGATGATGTTAAACATTGACAGGTACATGCAGAAAACAGAAGCACAGAATCAACATGAAATAATGTGGACCAGGAGATACAGCCAGAAGGATGACAATATCTGCTACATCCTAAAATAAAAGAGAACTGCCACATAAGCCGAATTGAAGTACAACCACCGGGCAAGAAAGATTATCTTCTAAAATCTAACCTTTGGTGTGTCCTGATTGAGTTATATATATGTAAATTTCCAGAGCCTCCTCAAATTGCTCCAAGAAAACAATTATACTATTATATGTTTTCATCAAAAATAAGTCACTAAACCAAACTACCTTTAGACAGTCAACAAAAAGAACAGTCATGCTGCTTGCAGCTGCAATCGTGTATGGTCAATAGAAAGTCAGTTGGGGTGCATTCCATTTGAATAAGTTTGGTATAACATAGTATTTTTGATTTTAGATTTTTTGCTTAGTCTTCTCAAATCATCTGCTTGCCACTTCCCGGCATAGCAAATCATTAGAATTATTAAAACACTAACTTTAATCCTACAGGTTGTTTAGCAATCTGCTGCATGTCTTTATGAGGCACATTAACTGGTTTTTGTTTGAAGCTAGGGGTGGAAACTAGGCAGGTCAACCTGAATACAAATCAAGCCCAACCAAAAAGAGGACAGTATTAGGCATGTTTAGGCCCAACCTGGGTTGAGTTCGGGTTGAAAATAGAAAATCCCAACCTGACTCCAAAAAAAAAAAACAAAAGGGGTTAGGTTTGAGCTGTGATATCGGGCAACCAAACCCAACCCAAACACATAAATATATAAGATACATATTTTAAACACGGCTTCATTTTTCAAGATCTCGCTAGTGTTGTTTAATTATATAAAACTGAGATCCACATTATACTCATATACTCCCATCCCTAGTTCATTTTATTTTACTTTTAGAAATTATTGATATGGCATGGGAGCATTTACAGATGACTTGACCAACTGATCCAGCTGACATGACCCAATCTGAATCAACCCATTTTGAACCCATGCTCAAAAAATTGAGGCTGGGTTGGGTTTGGCTTGAGGAGCTCGGGTTAAAGGTTATGTTGGTTAGATTCGGGGAAGAGGTCTGAAGGTCCATGGTTGGGCTTGTACTGATCTCCTTGACCCAACTCATTCAATCTCCGACCTTAGTTGAAGCCTCATCGGCATCCAAGTAAGACATCATATAGTTGTATTGCACTATCACCACTTTTAGTTATGAATAATTGTATGTCCTTTTTGTTTAAGCAGGTCATGTACAATATGCTTTTATTGTATGGGATGTGACTGTTTCCTATGTTACTCCATTTTAGAATTCATCCTCCTATACCAGCTAGTGCCCACCTTGCTTTTCCATTTACTCCTGCACTTTAAGTTCTTCTGCAAGATTGTACAGTCATTCACACTATTTCCTACTCAACTACCCAGATCTTTAAGGCCACCTCTAGCTTCTAGAGATGACACAACATATACCTATATGCTCAACGAAGATCCAAACTGTCTTCTTCCCTAGTTATAATCTACTTCTTGCTCATTTGGTTGATCTAGTTATTTCTTAGATCTAAACAATTTCTACATGGAATGCTCATTCAGCATGCCTGATTGCAGCATCTGCATGCAAGTCGATCTGAGCAAATATTTATGCATGGCTATGCCCAATGCATTTGAAACAATGTTCTTCCAAGTTTATTTTATTTTTCCTTCTGAAACATTGTATGATTGAAACATCCTTGTTTCTAAGACCAAAAATTTATCAGCATTCCAACAGTGGACCATCATATATCACTCCCATGTTCAATTTGGCATGATGAAATGATTACCGTATTACCTCGATTTGAGTTAATATATTTATAATTAATCATGACTCAGTTATATATAAAATGAAACATGCATGTATCTATATTCTGAGAATTATAGTCTAGTTTTAGTAATGCTCTCCATCATAATTCTTTTTCTTGTCTACAAAATTCAGATCTTTTTTTTTTTTTTTTGATTATCTATCATGATTCAGAAAGCAAAAGATTCAAATATTAACTGAAACATACCTGTTGGCAACTTTGTCGACAAAACCAAGCATCAGATTCCACTTCCCCTTTATATGTAATCATTTCCTTTATGCATTTGGTATGATCTGCAATGATAGTACTAAATTATTGAAATCATGATGAAAAATGTAATGTTAAAAGGAATCTAATCTGTTATACCATGGAGTCACTAAAAAAATCTACCAATATTTGCAAGAAAATATTTTAGTAAGGTTCATCATCTTAGTATCAGACTCCATACTGGTACCATGTTGATATAGTGCCGGTACATCCAGTATGCAAGTTGGTTCAGTGTACCGAGTCTCATCATGCCTCCCATACCGAGCATCGGTTCAATACCGGTATGGTATGGTACACGCCATATAGGGTAGTACATACTGGTATAGCAAACCTTACTTTTTGGTATAGCATTATAAGTAATTGATAGGCTTGGTTATCAACAAAGTCTTACAAGTCTAAAGGATAGCCAGGATTTCCGTCTTGCTGAGGATCAACAGAAGATAAGTTTCAAGTGACTGTTCTCCCTAACCCAATAAAAAATTCTGACTGCTAAAAGAAAAATTGCTATCTTCAATGTATCACAACAAAGTCATATTCAACTACATTAAATAAACAATCATGAATAAATAAAAGGTACCACATCCAAATAAAACACACCTTTGATGAAGAGATAAATCAATCTCAAAGAGATCCTATCTACATAACCTCTCCCGGATAATCTTTAACCACTTTGCTACTTCAAGTGACGTACCAAAATGTGTATAGAAATGCTGGAACATAATTAATAAATGCTATCTATAAGATTAGGAATCCAGAAGACCTCGTAGAACCTAGTGGCCTCATTTTAAATCCTTATATCCCAATTCTTCATGTCTCATCATGTTAGGTGCAAAGCCCTACATTTATATCATGATGCAAGCCCAGTCCCCTCGCTTTAACAAACATGAAGAACCTGGAACCAGCAAGTCCTGCTCAATCTATTTATACTTTATAGCCCTTACAAAATTTGTCAACTTATTACATGGCCGTATCCTCACCATAACATGTTTTCAATTTTTATTTTGTGCTTCGTTTAAGATTTTACAAACTTAATCTTGCCAAGACTCTTCTTTTTGATGAAATCTTGCCGAGACTCCACAACCAGATCATATTGCATTCTCATATTTTTTTGGATCTAATATGAGAGCATGCCACTAGTAATTTCAATAAATCAGGGCGAAACCAAGCAAAGATGGAGACCCAAAAAGCCAAACCCACTAAACATAGTTTTTGAGAATCATCAGAACATTGAAGCCACAAAGGCATCCTTAAAAATATAGAGAAAATTGAGTTAAAAATACTATAACATCATAGAGAGGTGCAAATAAGTTGAGTTGCTCGTGAACTACTCAAGCTTGACTCAAGTCCAAGCTCGAATCAACTCGGTTATTATCGAGCTCAAGTAACTCGAATAGTTTTTCAAGCCGAGCTTGAGTGCAGAATACTCAACTTCAAAGCTCATGAGCCTATTCGAATTTATATATTATATATATATATATATATATATATATATATATATATATATATATATATATATATATATATATATATATATATATATATATATATATATAGGGAGAGATTTGGGTAAGATCGACCAAATTTGGGCTCAGATCCGGTCAGATCAAAATTAAATAATGGAGGTCCTACATCGATGATCCAAGCTATTAGATGTGATTTGCTACCTCAAAACTGCTTGTATATAAAAAATCATATGATTTGAAGACCCCTAGTCTATACATCAAGTGATCAAAAAATACATCTAATTCAATTTTATTTCAACTATCCAACTTTTGACTACTTGATGCATAGGCTAGGGATCTCCAAATCATATGATTTTTTATGTGTAAATAGTTTTGAGGTAGTAAATCATATTCAACGGCTTGGATCATTGATGTAAAACCTCTATTATAGAGTTTGACCTGACCGGATCTGAGTCCAAATCCGATCAATCTGATTTTAGTCTGACTCTCTCTCTATATATATTAATACATATATTATTAATAAGCTAAGGCTCAATTTCGAGTTTGAACTCGAGCTCGAGTATGGCTCGATTGATATTCGAGTCGGATCAACTCGATCCTGAGTTTTATCTATTTTTCATCAAGCCGAGCTCGAGCTTGGGATACTAAGACTAAGGCTCAGCCGATCTTGAGCCGAATTTTGAGCCTGAATATTTTGAGTGGAGTCGAGCTTGAGTTTTCAGCTACTTGACTCGAATTGGCTCAATTGCACCCCTACATCATACTCTCCTTGCTGGAGAAATCTAAGTATCTAACCATATTACTAGCACCAGAAAGAATTACTGCCCAGTCAAAGTTACCCTTCTCAAAGGTTTCATTTATCTTAACCCTTTACCTGATATAAAGCTTTACACGCAATCTCAATCCTAGACTAAAACCAACTTATCTTCCAAGACAGTATAAATCTGATTCTGTTATCGTGACCCTAAAACAGAGTCCATGTAAATATCCCATAAAGAATAATTCCCTTCTAAACTTCCAAATGCTCACGAGTTTTACCTCCAAATCACCCAAATGAACTGTTGATCCACTTGCAGGTCTCATGAGCAAAATTCATCATAAGATGGGCCCTGCATGAGTCATAAATGTCTCAGGCGACAACATATGTGTCCTCCTCCTCACATTATTGTTTCATTCTTGCCATAAGCACTGCTTGCATCACATGCCATGTGATTCCTACAGAAACACCTACATGCTTGTCTGGGTGAGCTATCAAACAAAGAAGGAAACCAATTAAGGAGAAGGTGAGTTGTCAGAAATGTTGCATAAATTGTATAGACAAGCCAACAAAGAAGGCACTTCAAACATGGAAGATGCTATACTTAAAAGGATTTCATGCCTGTTATACTTTTGTTGGTAAATATTCAGGAGTGCTACCTGAATAAGGAGAGATGAATTGTAGCAATTAGTTTGAGTTGATACACTAATAACTGCCACCATATTATATCTGGAGTCAAATCAGCAAAACCACTTCTTACTTCATATTGCTTATATTACAACAAATTTTGGATAAGGTCATGTCTTTACCGAAGGAAAGATGGACACATCTACTAAAAAATCCAGAATATAATTAGTTTAAAAATTAATAGTATAGTTCATACTCAATAAAAGAATTACTAGACCAAAGGTTAAAGCATTTTACATCTACATTCACATAGTGAGCATTCTAAAGCAGCCACGGTGTTTGAGTTCTCCATAGCATTCACCACATCCCCGCATATCTCACAACTGCAGTTAGGGCAATACCAGCTGCCTTCTGGAAGCTCCTGAAGTAAGACATAAAGAGATATAATAATAAATCAATCACACCTAAAACATGGAGAATTCAACAGATCAAATTTCATACAATGGAGTCTAAGGAGCCCCTGCAATATAACGCATACTTAGCCTAATATATTAAGCTATCACCAATAATATGTAAAAGTAAAACAAAAACCATGTAATAGAATAAGTCATAAAGTGGAACACAGGTACATGCAGAATTGAACTAGGAGGTTTGATGTGGAGAGCTGCAATAATAGATGATTGTGGGTGGATAGCATACCTCAAGTTTTTGTAGAGAGAGAGAGAGAGAGAGAGCTGTCTTGGGTGCTTCCCAGTTACCACTATTCTTTTTAATTTATTAGAGGTAACCAGCCTCATGGCATGAAAGAACTTCTTCCACTGCCTCATGGGGTTTGCATTATGTTTAGTTTGGACGAAAATATTGCTTGAGTGGTGGATATCATCAGGTGATATAAATGGCAAAAGGGGTAGCAAATTAGACATTTATGCAATCTGATGGATAAGAACAAAACAAATTAACTGACTCAATTGCCATAAGGGAAGCAAGCACCTAAAGCTTGTTCTGCAACATAATGCTTTGCACTAGAGGTACATGATTGATGCTCGGAAACAGGATTAAGGGTGGCTAGGAGCTGAAATCTAAGAAAGTCTGTTTACTGACATGGGTCTTTTTTTTTCATAAAACACATTTCAAATGGGTCTTGGAAGAGCATGTTTCAAAACTTCAGCCATATCTGGAGTTGTCACGATAAAAATTAACAATCAATATTCAAGCAAGATGTCACCTCAGGTAACTTCTCTGGCCCCATTAAGAAGTTCCAGACAAATACATAAATAAATAATGGTTTAGAAATCAACTAGAGTATGAACTAAAGATATTCAAGAATAGATTAAAGCAGATTGGTCTGCATATAGGCCTGCTGCTAACTGATAACATATGATGATGGTTGCTTCTCTCTCAACAAATAAAATGAATAATAGAGGCAAATCAAGGATAACATTGACAGGGATGACATTCATACCAATCATGAATGTGCAACAGGAGGAACAACATAGGCATGTCTCTCTTCACTAGTTTGTCAATGAAATATTACCAAAAAAGTCATCCACTACAACATTCAATTCATTAAATAGTTCTCGATATCAAGTTAGTGTGCTCATTCACTTCATTTGATGATTCAACATTGCCTCTTGTTCCTGTGATAATGCATTAACTTATCATTCTGACAGAATTATTTAATCATGATCCTCAAATCTACAGGTTGTGTAGTCCCACATTCAATGGTTTTGAAATCAACATAGAGGACATGAGGTTGAAACTACGAGAATGATATTACAGACACATGGTATGCCTGCTGGTGCTGGCACAGCAGGTCTGAGATGTTGTACCATGTGTCAGCATGGTATGGTAACGAACGGCATACCAGTACTGATACAATATGGTATAGCCAGTATACACTAGTACTTTAAACCATGCTTTTAACAGAACTGAATGATGGAAAGTGGAGACATACATTAACTGCTAGTCAATAATGGCTTCCTAATCAGCATTAAAAACAGTTACAAATAAAATATTTTACTATGAAATAAATTTAATCAAATGCACATACTGGCATACAACAAACCTGTGAGGGCAAGCATGCTTGATGATAGGTAGAGGGGCAATTATCACAGCATATTAGTTCACCACCATCACCACAAAGCACACAACTATCATCGCTTTCATCCAGCTCCACAGCTTCCATTGTTTGCATATTATCTTTCCTAGACTTGTACTCAATAGACCAAGCTTGCAGCTGACAAAGGGTGTATGGCTTACCAGAGCCCATGAAAAGATTCAAGGAGGGTCTTCGTAGCTTGAAACCTGAATGAAACTTAAAGTCAGATACAGAGAGGATCTTGCCGCAGCATTTACAGAGAATTCCATCCCTAGTAACTCGCCCATCCTTTACCACTGTATTGTTCTTTGGATTCCGATATTGGATGACATTGTTTATCGATATGACACCCATCTCAATCAACCTGCAAAACACTGTTCTTGCTCCTAAGAATAATCGCTTCCCGTCAGCAAAGTGTTTTCCACCTTTTCCAGCAGTTTGTGGAAGTAATTTATGACCACCCTTTCGACTTTTGAACTTTCTCAAAGCATTTGACTTCAACAACCTGGCTTTGGAAGCAGAATTCCTACTGCTAGACCTGTAATATTTATTTATGATAATAGCCATCAGAAGATCATCATCATCATCAACTTGGGAAACCCTCCATCTCTTATGCCCATTTTCCCTACGGACTTCAGATTTCTTTGCCTTGATAACACCTTGGTTGTCCCCAACATCTGTAGACTCACCATTAGCAAAACGTAAATCTTCATCAGACTTCTCCTCACCAAAATGTTCTGAAGGAAGCTTGTTATTATCTAACATATTCATCAATTCTACACTTTCACCATATGTAGAATGGGATAACATGATAGAGGTGGACATCTCGGAGCTTGCCTCTACTGCATTATCCTTGCAAGTTGTTGATTGAACACCAGCTATCTTATTATCTGTTTTTACTTTTGACAAAATGCCTCCAGATTCATCCTCCAAAGACATCATTGGATCGAACTTTTTGTCTTTGTTATTTTGCCTGCCTGCCTTGATTTCCGATTTTGGGGGCTTTTTACATATCTTTTTTGCTGAACCATCTTCACGTACCGCAGGTGTATGCCCTACCCCAATTTTTGAAGTATCACCACACTGCTTTTCAAGGCAGTCTGAGTTCTTTAAGCATTCAGAAGTTGATTCCAATCTCAATACAGAATTCTCTATCTGGTTAACTGGAAACAGATGATTCTGGACCTTACCATCAATATCAAGACCAAGCAACTCTATGCAATTTCTATTAGTTGGCTTTGCTCCAACATTAATGTCAGTTACTTTGACTGCTTCAACTTCTGAAATCTTCTTAGACTTGTTGCCCGCCATTTCAATTGAAACAGATGCAGAAGTTTGCCTCATTTGAGAGTCTGAAGTTCCTGAGCTTCTGGCATTATCCTCCTTGTGAAACTCAGAATCCTTTACACAGATTGTTTGAACTACTTTTTCAGCTAAGCTGGGGCTTTGTTTGGGGGCTGGATTGAGTTCCACACACTGTATTGGAATGTTCACATTTTGTGCAGTACTTCCATCTAAGCCAAAACGAAAATGTCCTCCAGTGAGGCTCAATTGATAGACTGAAGATTGCATTTGCTGCTGCATATTAATTCTTTCCATGGCCTCAGGCATGCTTACACAAGTAAACAGCTGTTGCCTACACCTATCATCCATACTAAAACATGGAGTTCCCTCTTGGGGATAAAGATATAAGACTTGTTGCTCTGGCATCGGATGTTGAGAAGCCCGGTTTACTATGAATAAGTTCCAGAGTCTCCAGAGGACTTCTTGGCTTTTTGGGTCAGTAAGCTCCAGGAGTCTTCAGAGGAATTCTTGTTTTGTGTCACTCCATGTAACTTCTTTTCCTGAACTGATGTGCATATTTTCTCACAAATGGTTGGACAATCCAAAGCACCTCCATTCCTGTCACTTTCTTCCCAACTAAAACGTTTTCTGACACTGCCACCAAGAAAAACAGAAGACCCCAATTTCTCTTGTTGATCAACTTTTTTCACAAAACTATCCCACGTATCCTCATGAGCAAGTTCCACTTTCGTACAGACCCCATCCCTTCCTTGATATGCACTCTTCTCTCTATGTTTAACAACTGGCATCTGCTTGTCAATTGTTGTTTCCCCACAAGGTTGATTCCCCACAAGCAACTTCCCGACATGATCAAAGATAAGCCACCTTCTTTCAGCTGAAGATCAACAGATTTATTCAAACAAGCATCTTCCGCTGATCTAGGAGAATGAGGTGCCTGTGTTTTTGATTCCGCTGAGTTGATTTTTTGCATAAAGAATATTTTCTGCAAAACTTATGGGAACAGATATGCATGATTTTCTCTGACTTGACTTACGGTTACTGCATAATTGATTTGTTTTTTATTGAATACTTGCAGCCTCAGAATAATGCCATGAAACCCTTAGAATCATGAAACCCCTTGCCTATGTGCTTGGTGATGGTTCTAAGGCTTCTGTTTTGTACATCTGCACCACAACAAGGTTTATGCTTGGCTCGACGATATTTATGCTTGTTTTCTCAAAACATGACAACTTTGTGTAACAGATACTTGTTGAATGCATAAACCTTCTTGCACCTTGGACTTGTCAGCAGGCATGGGATTTGGCAGAAGACTCCTTTTTGATCTGCACAATAAATGTGAATCGGGTTTCCAAGGTTATCTTGAACTCTGCCTACCCCTTTTCTGCCAAGATCATATGTGCATTCCCTGTAAGCATAACTGTTGCACTATTCACAGCTTTCAATGCATTTCCCTCCCGCAGGGCACGGATCTTTTTGTCAATGCATATGACAGCCATGAATGGATAAGTATTTCCACCTGTCTAGAAGCGACAAAACCTTCCTGGTTGCTGAATACCCTTTTCAATTTGTCCCAGAGTATCTGCCAAGTCAAACCAAAATTCATTGATAGTGACCCACTGTTTCCATTTTCATCCTCTTCCAAGGCCCATGTGCCAGCAGATAAGACCTTACCACATGATACCCAAGCTTTTTGGAAGTGAATATAAACATGGTCCTTCTTCAGGTAATTTGTAAATGAAATCTACTTTTGTCCCATCTTTCCTCTTGCGTACTTCAATTTCCCAGCCAGCTTTCCATCAGAAGATGATGTGCATGTGAACGAAGACGGCTGGGAAGATCCCTCATGAAAGCCACCTTCTTTGCAGCACTGACCATCTCTGATATTTAGAATGTTGGATTCTTCAGCTTGTTGGTTAATGCATAACCGTGCTAGAGGCCTTTTACCAGAACAACATGTTTGCCTGACTCCAAAATCTTCAAAGTACAGCTCTGTGAGAACCAGTGGTATTATCAGATTTAGCTTTTGCAAAAACCTTATCACTTCCTGTTTTGCTTTTACATTTTGGATCACCATTAATATCAAAACCATTCAAATTACCCTGCACATCAATCATATGGTAGCTAGAAATGAACCCCTGACCAAAAGATTCAACTATACGGCATGGTACTTGTTGACAAACATCAGAAGAATTTGAAAGAATATGCTTGGGATAACATTCGATGTACCGGGTGCATCGATACGTTACAGGTGTCATCCAACTTCTGTCCTGTGCCTTTATCCTTATAGCTCAAGTTCTCAACAGGCGATAGCTTCAGCCGCTTCACATTCGTCTTCTGAGCATCAGATCCGGCCCAGGAAGAAGATCTGTCCACAAATACCCTGATCCGCCTATTTCCCTGAGACTCGTCTTAGTGTGCTTTAAAGTTTCTCTGGATGAACGTTTTGTGGAAGATACATTTGCCGGGACTGAGCTTTCACAGTTGTAATTGCCTAGTGTTATAACTTGCTGCCTTCATCTAGTTGAAATTTCATGGTCCCAAAACATCACAACTATTCCTACCATTACTAATACAATTTTCAAAGAAAACCTTTGAATATATCATTTCTTCCTCCCAGAAGCTCTCAAATCCATTCTTTGGCCAACTCCATGATTTCTCTCCCAAACAAATTTTCCACTGTCTCCTCCAACATGGATCCCAGTGACATGCTCTGATTTTGGGCGACCATTGTCTCAGAACTGTTTATACCAACACTAAAATTTTTGCACACTTTGACAGAAAAACTATAAATCTGCAGTGTGATAACCTGAACTTCTTGAAGATAGCCAACGGGATCCACAAATTAACACTTGAAAGGCAATTTCCAGACTAGAGCTACATTTTCTGACAAGTAGAGACTAAAAAAGGAGCCCAGTTCTCGGCCCTGTGGATTCAACAAAACCATTTTTGATAATTGCTTTTCTTCTCCTTCTACACATACTCCCGAAAACAGAAACCTAAATTTTCAGTTCAAACGCATGTACATGTGCAGGAAAACAGCAACCAGAAACCTTCAACTTATCACCCTAGCTCTATACAGCTAAAGAAAACCTGAATATAAAAGCCCTAAGTTATAATAAGTGCATTTCGATATAACATAAATTGTCAAAAAAGTTAAGTTCAGGTTCCTCTTTAAAAAAAGAAATCTGAACCTTTTTTACAGGAAAGGTCAACCCAAACACTTCCTCACATGATTCCACATGCAACATGATAACCTCTTTTTACAGGAAAAGATCGACCCATCACTCAAACAACCACATTAACACTCAAAAATCCAACTTCTGAAAACTGGACATCTCCCTTCACATTAGCAACAATCAACCATAAAATCCTACAATGCATGCAATTAAACCATATTCTCAAACAAAAAAATGAGACAAGTATGTTTATCAACAAAGCATAATTACTAATAAACAAGAAGCAACATGTTTTTTTTTAACAAATGAGGTTTAACTATACAGACATACAAACAAACCGAAATTTCACTCATAATCACAAAATACACAAAATGTCCACACACACCCAACACACACTGAGAGAGAAAGAGATTTCTACCTGTCACCCTACGGTCCATACCTCTACGGGATACACCATAAAGAAAACCCTGACCCTAGTTCTAACACAGCCATCCCCAAAGAGCACAAAACGGCGAGTTCCAAACCTAAAAACAAACTTCCCTACACGGTCCCTGAATGCAACATCGGCAACCTTTTATAGAGAAAGATCAAACTGTCTCTCAAGCAACAACATAAACACCAGAAAATCCAACTTCTAAAACCTGACAACCCACCTTCAATTTAATATACAATCCACCAAAAAATACCTGCTAAGCATGCAAGGTAACAAATTTCTCAAAACAATTGTTATCAATAAAACTAAACTTTTTTGGGTACAAAGAGAATTTACCGTTTGAGAAAAAAACATTATTCACAATTATTCCTACTAAAAAGAAACGCATACAAACTAAAGCTTCCTATCATACACTCAAAATACACAAAAACCAGAAACTTCCGTATCTCATTCCACTGTGACACTCAAAGAAAACACTGATCTTTTGAAACCTAAATTATAACACATCCATCCCCATAGAGTACAAAAAGATAAGTTTCAACCTTCAGATCTAAACAACTTCTCTCACAATTTTTCCAAACGCAACACTTACGATTTTTTATGTGAAAAAGATCAAACGATCACTTGTACAACAACAGTAATACCAAAGAATCCAGCTTGTAAAACGTGACATCCTAGTGCCTTCAAATTAAAGAAAATCCATGAAACATTATTAAAAAAAGCATGCGGAAACCATTTTTTCCAGACGAAAATAGCACATGAACATTTTCAACAAAACAATTCAGAAACAAAAAACATCATGTTTTTAAAAAATAAACCTACTACAAAGAAATGCGAACAAACCCAGAACAAATTTCCAGCCATACCCAAAATACGTACAGATGATGTGCCAAATAAACAGTGGCAAAGAACCAGAAATTTCATTTCTTATGGAGAGAGAGCGCATCAGAGCTTTCCATCCATCACCCGAACTCCTCAAAGAAAAAGAAAGCCTTCATCTTTAAATCCTTAAATTCTAATACACCCAACCCGAAGAACAACGAGATAAATTGCAACGCTGGCGCGCCTTTTTATAAGGCAAAGATCAAACCCATTACCCAAACAACCACATTATCAGCCAAGAACCCAACTTTCCAAAGCCTGACCAAAAATCTACCAAGAAAACCTATGAAACATACAAGAAACCAAAATCTTGCAAACAAGAACGACACTAGGCAAAGAGAAACCCCTCAAACACGCAAGAACTCCATATCAGAGACCAAAAAAACCAAGCTTTCGATCAAGATACAGGCAAAAATCCAAATGCGAGAAGATAACAGACACCAGAGGACCCAAAGAACTCACCTAGGGCGATCAAGATTATGGTCCGCGGCTCGCCGCGGCTTCTTCCCCTCGCCGGAAGCAGCGGACGCCACTCCACCGTCCTCGTCGCCCCTCGGAACTCAATCAAGGACTCACTCCCAGATGCTACTAAATCGGAGAGCACGTCGGTTACTCTGGGGCTCCAATGGGGAACCTGGGAGTTCGGGCGAGGGCTAAAAAGGCCGAGCCTTCACCATCTCCAAGAGCGCTCTCTCTCCACTCTCGCTCTTTTCTTGGGTTTTTTATAACCATGCACGCATCGCACGCTCTTGGGTGGAAGCAGGGTTTTCCATTTTGGGACATCTGGAAAGCCTTTTTGTTTTATATTGGAAAGATATGGAAAAGCTCGCCGGCTGCCGCGCGTAGAGGAAAGTAACAAAGCTTTAAGTTACTAAATTTTATTTTAATAGAGTCATGTGTATTATAATATAATAATATATTAATTTTTTTTTCCCCAAGTAAGGTGTAACCAATAATAGATATTTAGTTGCCACATGTCTTAGACTATATTTGGCTATCATTGCTTCATAACTGGATGCCATTGCACTTAATGTTTAGAATGTATTCAGGTGGTTCTATACTTTATAATGATAAAATTCAATATGGAAATTGGCAAGTTATGGATTATATTTCTTCGATGCAAGATCACTCTTTTATCTTTTCCAAATTTGGAAAAGTTGAGTTTTCTTGTACACCCATGGATGGGTTGGTGCCTGTGACTAGATAAGTTGAAGGGGTTGGCGAGAGATGCCTAAAATGCAGCTTATCTTAGTTTGATGTACTTATGGCAAATATGATTTGCATACTTTCTTATAAAATTAAAATAAAATAAATTTTATAATTTTTCGTGTGAAATTATTAGTTATGAACTTTTAGCATGGGATAATAATACTACATCAAAGTTGAAACTTACTGATTAAATATTATAAATTAAGGGTTCTTTCCCTCTAAGATGCTGCTAGGTGATTATATTAGTCTACTTCTAATTTGTAGTATTCAATTTTAAGACAATCCAAACAACATCTAGCCACGTACTATTGTCCAATATTCATTACAAAATAGTAGGTGTGCATCTCAAGTAGTTTAACGTATATGGTAGGTAGTTTTTTAAAAATATTTAACAAAATAAATACTTTCATAACGAAAAAATTATCATCTGCATGCACTAATGTGGCTATGCACGTAGTCAATCAGAGTCTCTGATTTCTATGATGATGCACAAAGATGGGTGCTTTATGAATGGTGCCCACAAAAGCTAGCAGTTATTATTGATTGCATGCACAACTACGTCAGCTGTTATTGGTTGCATGTACAATCATGTGTTACACGTGACAATAATTTTTTCTTGGAGTCAAAATTACTCGTCCCATTGGCACAGCTTTCCAAATAGATTTTTGTAGACCCGTATCCCACTCGATAAGAATTTTAAACCCATCTATTTTGTAATGGCAAGCATGCAGGTAATAGTCGCATGATGTTTATGTGGAAACTTATGCAGTTAACTAAATGTTTAGACTCTAGTATATTTTTATTATATTCTACTCAAGTAGGAGGACAAATTTGGATGATTGGAGTTCATGGGAAGTGCTTCTCCTTCATAAGAACTGTACTTGGAAACATGCTCTTTTTCTTTCCATCTTTAATTGTCCATCTCTTCCCTTGGCTCCAATCTAGTCTCCATCAATATCCCGATAAACTATTATTGACTTAATTGTTGAGCAACTAATTAATCTCGAAAGCTTAAATTCACAAAAAATAATCTACATATCAATCTTAGTACCCCTCTTCATATGGAGCTAAGTCATTAGGGTGAAGATAACAGATAACCATGAATAATTAAATAAATAATTGAACTAGAAGAATTCAACCTCATGACTTTTAACAAAACTAAGCTCTGATACCACGTCAAGTACCCAAGTCATCCTAAAGTTTAAGTTAATGGGAGAAAGACCAACAATGCATATCAGGCTTAATACTACTTCATCCTTCAAATGTGCCCCATCTCACTGATGCTTGTTATATTATTTCCAGGCTTCACTAGCACCAATCTCTCCCATTGTCATTAATGAGATATAATATGACCAAGATTGGTTTAGAACCCATATTGCACTATCTCTAATTCACTTTATGCCCAATGTGGATCCTTTTTAATTCTCAATACTTTATTCATGGTCATCATCATCTTCTTCTCAAAGTGAGGTAAAGGATGAGTGTGAAGAAGAGGAGAGACTGGAGAGTAGCTCATGGGAGGTGAGACTATATGATAGGAGTTGGCCTCCCCTCTAGACCATTTGAAAAATGGTAGGATGCTTTCTCTTCGAAAAAGAAACATGATAGGGATGGATTAAAACCTTTCAACATATCTTTGATTACTAGCTGTCCATTGTAATTAATGGTCGATATGTCAATCAAAAGTTCATGTACCAAATTGTTGGAGTACCATTACAAAACCCTTTGATACAATAAATAGCTTCTTCATGTACCACCTATTGTTTCTTTTATAACTTTCGGGACTTCCTTAATAAAATTTAGTCATTTAAAAAAAAAAAAAAACACGAAGTAAAAAGAAACTTGCAAGTAATTAACCACAGAATAGCAATAACTATCTCCAACACTTAAAACTCTTCCAACCATGAAGCAGACAAGAAGTAATATTGGAATATTGGAACCATGAAGAAGCAACCATGAATAACATTTGTCAACCAACACTCCACCAAATTTATGTTTGAAACAGTGTAAAGTTGAAAAGAGCTAATGCTAAACTGATAGAACATCTTCTATAACTCAAATTATGCGAAACTTTTATAATGAGGATGCACACACATAAAATGGTGAAAAAAAAAGTCTAGGTGAGATTCCCTTTTCATTTACTTTTAACCACTCAGTGAATGCAGGATAAGGCTTTAATTTGCTATAGATAATAAATTTCCTCCACTTACCATGGCTCTAGATCATTGCTCAGTTCAACAGGAGATGTGGGAGTCGATGATTAGCCAAGTGCAAGAGAGCAATGGACCAGTTCCTAACCATCGAATTTTAAATGAATTGAGCGAGCGGTGATTTCTAGCAGGTGATCAATGGTAGTACCCTATAGCACACATAATGATCCAAACTCCTAACAGCTCAATGTATCTAAGATGCACATCGGTCGAGCAAACCAATGGGTTCAGTGCTTCTAACTGAAGCTGTGCCAAGATGATTCAGCTTCGTAGTGAGCTTTTGCCACCAATGTTGGGTTCATGCAACCCAACCTAATTGGACCCAAGCCATGCATGTTCCTCAGTCGGTCTTTTAGGGTTTACTGTTTTTATTGAGAGACATTGTGGGGGGTAGTGGTTGAAACTGTAAAAGCCCAGTCTTTGGTCCAGTTACGAGTTCCTGGATCTGGTTGAGCAACGATAACGGCTCATTATCCAAATATGGGCCCTATGAGGCCCATGTATTCAGCGAACCAAAGACCCAGAAGAAGACCTTGGCAATTTTTTGTCCCTTCTGTGTGCAATGGAAGGGACCTTGGGTACGAGAGCAGTGATGTGTTCAGGATCCAGGGAGAGGCTAAGATGGGACCAAACAATGGGATGTCTGCTAAGATGCAAATTTGAGGAGATTTTTGGGACTAAAATTTTAGGAATTTTTATGCATGGCAAATGAAGACTAAATAAAGGGTTAGAAGCAGTATGCCGCATTTGAGTTGCTAGAATCTCTTGTATGGATGGAATAGATTTACGATTTTTGGTGCAATACAATCTTGGATCTCCTAAAGGGCAAATCGTTAGGGTTGAGGTGCCAAACAGCTAATAATTAGTGGTGAAGAGAGATCTAAATTTGATCTAGCTTTCATCCTCATCTTGTTTGGAGTTCATCTATTCTAATTTTTGAATAAAAAAATTGATGATGATCAATGAAGGTAATTGTCAAGACTTTATGACCAAATTATCGTGATATGAATGGAGTATATTATATAGTTTGTATGACCTACTAATGCTAGTTGCTTGACATTGAATAAAAGAATCTTTTTTTAGTGGTGTGGATCTAGTGCCACTAATGATCCCATAGGAGGGCCAATGTTCTGGTGAATTCAAAATTTCGATCTTATTAATTGAGCGTCAGCAACTTAAATAGATACCTTTAACCCTACTCATGAACACTTAATTTGGTACCTTAAGTAGTTACAACACTATGTCTCATCGAGATAGCAGCCCTTGAGTTGGTATAGCTATGGCATGCATCTGATTAATCATGTTCCAACTCGAATTGAGTCGAGTGAATCAGAATAGAAATGATTTCGATGAGATCAGAGTGTTAGATCTGGCTTATAAGGTTCCTCAACTTCCACATTGGACATTTTAAGGCTAACATGCCAAATGAGTTGTAGGTATGTTTGCCCTGAGGGACAGAACAAGGACATGTA
The DNA here is from genome assembly GCF_000442705.2 of Elaeis guineensis. Lineage (NCBI taxonomy): Eukaryota > Viridiplantae > Streptophyta > Magnoliopsida > Arecales > Arecaceae > Elaeis > Elaeis guineensis. The sequence continues at coordinate 7,389,525 of NC_026001.2, forward strand.
CTAACTAAACGGTAACCCAGTTAATTCATGTGTTTCCGCGCACTAAAAATCACCTTTATCCTAAAATCATGTTGGAAGTTCTTGCAAGCTTAGGCCATGGACCCCATTAGGAATATAAAACAAGGGGGCAAGCTTGAGTCTCTCACAAGGGACTAGAAATTCAATGATTGGAAGCAGACAATAACTTATTAATGAAGTCACCTAGGCCATAGTTATGGACTCTATGGTACACCACCAAGCAAAATATTCAAGAATGCTTCAATAAATAATAGCCTTAATGATCAATCCTATATAGGAAAAGAAGTTTCATATGAATGCCGTAACAAATAGTGCTGAAGTTATTCAAGAAACTTGAAGACCATGATCTTATTAATGAGCATACTATAACATGTACCATTTTCAATCCTTGTTTTCCTTCAAAGAAGTCACACATCCAGCAGAATTGCAAGGACTCATCTTCCAAGATATCATGTAAGACCTATACATCTCCAACTCAAAGGTACCCAGAAGACCACAAAAGCTGCCTTTTTTTTTTTTTTTTTTGATCCATCCTTAAATTTATTAGGAATACTTTAGTTGGTGGATGTCTCTCAGACCACCATGAGGCCTGGACTGTGGGAAGTTAGTCCAGATTCGCAAGTTGGGCCGGGAATGACGGTTACCAGTACACATGCAGTGCTTTGAAAAAATAAAGCGAAAACCATGGGCAAGCAGTGGTTGGTGGTGGCCATATATTTATGGGAACCATAGCAATGGATTGGTTGGTGAGGTATGGAGAGTTTGGTTGGAGAGCTTTTATGGTTGGTTTGCCAAAATGGCTGTCCTTTGTTAGGGCCGTGCCAGTACTAGTTAGTTTAAGAAAAATAAAAGAGTTGGTGGAAGCCTTCTAGAACTCACATGACTACACCATTAGAAAAAAAAATTATAACCCATGAACATCAAATCTAGGTATATAATTTGGCATTTGGTAGCCTGTCAACATTGGGATCCAATTGGTTCTCGTGCACCATGAAGGTAATATTTCTATTTCAGTGGGGGATTACCAGCTACCTCTGTTTTTGCCATGCTGTATAGCTGCAATGTTTATTGGTTCATAGGTTGTTTCATCTGCCTTTGGTTGAGTGTGACTAAACTATCAGCATCTACACAAATTATAAGTTCTTTGGGTGCACTGAGAGTGAACATGATTGAGGCAGCATAAGTGGCCAACTACTCTCCAATGCACCAAATTTTGTACATGGCATGATAGAACATTCCACTTAGTAAGATATTATAGATAAGGTTATACAACTTGCATATTGCTTATTTATATAACTATGAAGGCTGTACCATTTCAACCAATAAATTAGTCTAGTCACTGCTTGGTTCACCAGTCTATGCCCTGTACTTCATGAACTTGAGTGCTTGAAGAAGCAAATTATATTTTCAAGATTTACTTTGAACTAGCTTGTGTTGTACATAGTGGCCTAGTCTTTGCATTTAAAAGTTAAAATTATGAACACAAACAAAAGAAATGAAATGTGTATTAGAAATGAGTCTAGGAACTAGCGACCTTATTTACAAGGACACTGCATAGTTTGATGTTATTTTTTAATTTTATTTCTCCATTGATTTCTTTAATTCATGATAAATCATCAAAAAAATAATTTTTCATCACATCATGCGATCTTCTCTTATTTTTTTTTAATATTTCTGAAATTTTTCATATTTTATGATATTAATATCTAGCATGTGCAATATATG
>NC_026001.2:7391367-7609096 GCF_000442705.2 Elaeis guineensis
AGAAGATGAATTTTGACTTTGTGTTATCGCGGGCCTATCCCTCGGTAGCATGGCCGTGTTATGTCCCGGATTTGGTGCGTGACAATGATAAGCTATAAGAAGCCAACAAAATGATTGATGGTGTGTGTTTCTAGATATTTGTTGATGTTTTTGCAAAGGCAACACTTTGCCCATCTTGTATTCATGTTTGTTGTTTCATTGACAATCGATGTGCAACCGAACAGTATTAGACATGTTTTTAAGCATCTGCATTCGCCGATCTTGCCTTAACTGCTTTGATTGAAATCTGTTAGTTTCCTGTTTTTTTTTTTTTTCATATATGTGCTAGAGGATATGATGAAGGCTCTGAGAGAGAAGTCTAAGGAACCACAGACAGAAGAGCCAAAACCAGAACCAACCACAGAGGTTCTTTTCCTTTGCAGCTATGAAGGTTGTGGGAAAACTTTCATTGATGCAGGGGCTTTGAGGAAACATGCTCACATTCATGGAGAGAGGCAATATGTTTGCCATTTTGAAGGCTGTGGAAAGGTAATGCGCACCATCATTATTCAATGTCACTTTTGAAATATAAAGCGTTTTGCATTACTCAACACAATTCTCTATATCAAATGAGTTAAAGAGTTCAACTAACTGCAGGCTGAATGTTTCATCATTAATGTATAAAATTTATCATGTCTGATGAATTATTTTTTGTAAATCACATATATGGATATTTTGGTTCTCCCCGTATTTGTTCTCTGCTTTGTTTTTGGTTCATATGTTTTATGAAGCTACTTTGGTGCTTCAAGCAAATATGATACAATATTCTTGATAAAGCTATCAAGAATATACATGCCTCTCTTCTCCTGTTCAGACTTAAAAAAGTTTGAATCTTGTTTTCTGCAAATATTGTTTGATAATGTTCTGCTTCTTTGTTTTTGTGGTTTAATTGGTTGCAAAGGATGCAAGATTTTTTTCTTTTTTTAAAACTTCCTTGCATTTTGTGCTTTGATATTTTCCGTTTACTGTATCTTATATCTTGTTGCTGTAGTTTCCCCTTTTTACCAATCAATACTAATATTTATTATTGAAGAGTTAGTGTGAGATTGCCTATGATCAATCAAGTCAATTATCACACTCTCTCTAAGATTCATTTTTGTGCTTTGCAGAAATTCTTAGATAGTTCCAAGTTGAAAAGACATTTTCTTATTCATACAGGAGAAAGGGATTTTATATGTCCTCATGAAGGCTGTGGTAAGGTAGTTTCTTGTCCATTCCCATATGCTATTCATGTTCTTTTTGTTGCGGTGCAAAATGCATACTGCATTTTTGCCATGCTTCTTGCTTGGGTTTTTCTTATTTTGGATAGTGGGATGGTTAACCATCTGTTAGTATTTGATATTTTCTTCATATTTAACCATCATAATAACAGTTTTATGGCCGATTTTTTTTTTTTTAAGAAGAGTAAGAAATATATCAAAATCAGAAAAGAAAGAGAGGATAAGAAAGTGAGTAAACACATAACAGTTTAGATTTTTTTAAAAAAAAAAAAATTATTTTGGGTCACGGTATGAAGAAAATGATAAAAAAAGAGGACCAGAAGTGACTTGATGTAGATTTAACAAATGAAAGTCATCCCAGTTAATTTAAAATGATATTGAAATGAGAGGAGAAAGGCTGGAACCAAGCTTTAAAATTTTGTTTTATGAAGATGTTCTGAGCCAACCTCACATTGAAACTTCTCAATTTATGTTTTGGTAAGTTTTAATGAGCAATGTGGTATTAAAAAATTATTTCTTACATAAGATAATATTTGAATTGTAAATGTCTTGGAGATAACATTTGAATTTCAAATGTTGTCCTATAATAGAAAATTTGTGCTTGAAGCTCTTAGTCATACAATGTGTGATGCATCCAAAAAAATAACATACAATCTCCTAAATCATTATATTGGATAAAGGAATTGTCTTTGGAACTTATTGCGACCACAGATATTCATAAATCTGTAAAAATAAAATTTGTGCTTGAAGCTCTTAGTCATACAATCTGTGATGCATCCAAAAAATAGCATACAATTCCCTAAATCATTATATTGGATAAAGGAATTGTCTTTGGAACTTATTGCTACCACAGATATTCATAAGTCTGTAAAAACCTTTGCATTATGTTTTGTTTTCCGTTTTCTCCATGGGGAATAAAGTTAGTAGATATTGTGATTCTGGCAGCGGTATTTAGTATATGGAAGGAGAAATATGCGACCAGAAAAAGGATAACTAGAAGCCATTGAAAATATTATTGAAGCTTTTAAGAATTATAGCATTTTGCAGGTGCTATGCTTTTCCATTAGGGGAAGCTTTTAATTATAGCTTTTAAGAATTATACCTGCAATTGCAAGTGGAGCTTCATTTGAAACTGACAACAAGATTAGAACATTCTTAAACTTTGTTGATTATTTCCTCTTGTGCAAATGCTAAAGTTGCTATACAATGGTAGCTTTTCAAACAATTTTGGCCCATAGAGAAATTCATTGATTTTGCAAGATGACAGTGGCATAGCTTCTAGTAATCATGCCATGGGTTCACTATAAAGGGTCTTTATTTGTGGAGCTGTTCCCTGTAGGATTATTGTTGACCATGAGCGGTAGGTACTTCCACAATGAGATGGAAATGGAGAGGGAAATAATTGGTTAAGCTAATTCCAAGGGTGGGTGTGCATGCGCGTAAGTGTGCACTTTGCAAAAAGGATGTAGACACATTCTTTTAAATGCGGTAAGATATTTCTTTGGGAACACCAAAATTTGGAACTTTCTCATAGTTTAGACACTGTACATCCTTCTGGCATTTTATTCATTTGCACGTTTTTAAATATATTTTTGACTTGAGTTTGGTTCATGTTTTATCTTTTGCTTCTCAAATATTGATAACTGTGGCAAGTTGCCTTTTGAACTCATTTGTGTAATCTCATGATGTAAATTGCAGGCCTTCTCGTTGGATTTTAATTTAAGGGCGCATATGCGAACGCATTCACTGGAGAACTATCATATTTGCCCTTATCCAGAATGTGGAAAAAAATACACACATGAATGCAAATTAAAAAGTCATATAAAGGCACACCATGAAAAGGTAAGATTGCTTATTCACCGAGTGCTCTGAGTTAGTCATTTTCAGCCTCATGCTACCAACTTGTTGTTTTGGTCATTTGTGCTACAGTTCTGCAGATATAGTCATGTGCTGTTAAAGCCTCCTTGTAATTCTGTTAAGAATCAGTGTTTAGGTTCTTTGGACTAAAATAACATTGTCCTTATACACATAAGATTGACCTGATTTTCTGTTTCAATTCTCTCTTCTAATTGATGTGTTGACTTTCATAGATTTTGTATCCTGAAAATGAAAAAAAAAATGTAAAATGAATAATGACTACATAATAAATCTGTTATATTGACATGTTCATGCACTCTTCCATAATGTCAAGTAGGAATTGCTAGATGCCATTCAACCTTTGACATTCGTGGATCCTTCATTTTCAGATGGCAAATGTGCTTGTCCTGATTACTACATTGAGGTGCCTTGTTGAACCTCAGTCTCTTTGGAGTGACAAATCCTAGTATGCCAGGAATAATAGCGCAAACAATATGTATCACTACCAGCAAACTTTCCCAACCATCATTGCCAAGCCATCTCAACTTGTCCCCTTTGAAGTGGACAAACTGTTGAGCATTGATTGCTTGCTTGTTTTCTGACCTTCTATTATCCTATCTACTTTCAGCAAAACCATCAAGCCCCACTTGGAATCTATTTATCAATATTATTCACACAAAGCCAACTATTATTCTTGGAAAATATCATCTAAATGTCTTTAGATCATTCTACCATCAGAAAAGAGTCACCTTTTACATTGTGCCTTAATACTCTCTTGCGTTTTTGGATCCATGACATTTCTTTTTTGGCTTTCATTTTTCTTTGTTCACTGACGTCCATGTACAAAGGTTGCTATATGCTTGGCCGCTATCAATATAAAGCATTCACTACATCAAAGATTTTCTCACGGTAGTTCACATGACTCCGTAAAAGTTACCTGAAAATGCATCATGATTATATCAAATTATACTGATATACTATTAATTTTGTGAAGATGATGTTCTTGTTAAAATATCATGAAATTAACATCATATTTTTGACAGACAGGCTGTCTATTTTGTGCATCATGAAATTAGGAGGAGAGAGATCTGTAGTAGAAGTTGATCAACAACTAAGCAAGATCATAAAAATTCTTTGCATTGCCTCGCAATGCCAATCATTTTCTATAAATCGATCTTCATATGTGGAGCTGATTGTACATGGGGCACATGTTGATTTCTTTGGACTTGAGGATTAAAAAATATGATTTTTACTTCATGAAGCAATTGAATACATGGGAGAACATTGTGTTTGAATGCAGTTCAATTGTAACATAGATATGGTACATTTTGATGTTGCATTTCTGTAGTTGGAATAACGTGGTATGTCCAATTCCTGTTTGCAGAACTCGGTGATTGATGGAATTAAGCACACAGCACCAGCAGATAAGCTCCATAATACCCCAAAGACACCTGTGGTGGCATATGGTTCTGCATCCTCGGACCGTCCCTATGCTTGTCCATATGAAGGCTGTGGAAAAGCCTACATTCATGAGTACAAACTAAACCTCCATCTGAGAAGGGAACATCCTGGCCACAATTCAGAAGAAAATGGCAAGCATGCACCTGCTGCCGACCATGCCATGGATGAAGCTAGCGATCAGGATGCTTATATTGCAAAGGGTGGTGGTGGCAAGAACAACAAAAGAAGCAAGCCCAATCTCATACAGAAGATGCCACCTGCGAAGGTGCCGAATCGGAAGGACTCAAATTTGGCTCCTGCAAACGTTAGCACTGTCAAGAAGCAGTGGGCAAGCAAAGAGGTTTATGAGGAAGATAGTGAAGAGACAGAGGAAGATCGAGACAATGTTGAAGAGGATGGGTGGAGGTATCAAGGGGTGAATGGTGATGATGAGGAGACAGAGGATGAAGATTAACTCTTTGACTGCAGTCTCTGATATGTTGCATGAACACCAGCCATGTTTCTGAATGTTCACACAGTTGAGATGTAGTTGATGTCCACCATACCTCGTGTCATGCAGCATCACAATAGTCATGTTGTTGTGGTATTACTGTTGTTGTGGTATTACTGAATTTTGGTTAGATCTTGTTGAATGTGATGCCCGATTGGGAGCATTCATAGCAGGTGTAAGTTATATCCAGGCAGACTGGGTGTGTTTGTGTATTAATTGCAGTCCTTGTCGTGCTTTTAGGTGAGATGCTGGCCCTTCTGCTAAGATATGCAGAAACAGCTGTGAGGCTTGATGTTCTTTATCAACACCAGACTCACCTTCAAGTCAGGAGTTCTAAACTGAGTTATGTATCACGGCTTCTTAAGTGATGAATGTGATGCAATGTAAGCAGTGGGTTTTAATGTTTTAGGTATTTGTTAGGAGGTTGTCTATTTTTTGATGAAGTTGATATGCTGCATGGATTTTAATGTTTTATGCATTCGTTATGAGGTTGTCCTAAATCATCAAGAATCTAATCCCCTCCATAAATGGTGAGGGCAAGAGGAAGCTAACTTGGAAGGATCTGAACCTATGGCCTTCAATAAAGAGGATGTTAACCGCCCACGGCTACGCCCTATTACGCTTTCGTGCCTTGGATCTCGTTTCACAAGGAAGCCTTTTAACCAATTAGCATCAAGGATGCAGCGTGTCAGCCTGGTGAAATGCATGAACAAGGATGTGGGCCATGAGTGGTGGTTTGCCAAGGAGATCTTCTCACCATAAGTAGACATAATCCTGTAGAACTCCAAATACGACCAATTTGCTTTCATGAATCGAATGGCAATCTAGACCTATTGGTGCCCATGGCCACGACTAAATGATACGTGCCAAAAGTTACATGTATTTTAATTGAAGAGAACTTCAATAATTAATCAAAATTATGCCTAATCGCAGCAATTGATATAATGACAATGTCTCAAATGCAAAAGTGCCTGCAACTTAAACTAGGTGTGCATGCCAAGCGAGAGGTGCGGCGCAGCAGAGAGCCAAAAGGACAAAAGTTGCATCCGTTCCGGTACATCTGCAATAATTCTCCAGCATGCTTTTAATGACATGAGGGATGAAACAAATCCAATGGCTATTAGAGGGATGTTTTACTGAAATAATATTAATTTTTTAAAAAATTATTAAAATAATATTTTTTAAATTATTTATCAAAATATTATTTAAACCAAAGTCGCTCGATTTTATATGCTTACTCATCAATCTCATCATCAGCTGAAAAATAGATGGACGATAGTATCAGTCGTCCTATCGTAAGGTGCCTATATGAGTTGCTTTATGATAGGACGACTCTATAAGTTACCTTATGATAAGACGATTTATAGAGTTGCTCTATTATAGAATAATTTTGATATGTTCTTCTGCTCTAACCACTGACACAATGGTAACTTGGCACGGATCAATCTATGGATCGATCGCTTATTTTCATAGGTACAGCAAAGGTCGACCCATGGGTGGTCCTCCAGTGCAGGGATCGTCTCCTTTTGCATGCCAGCTCTAAAACATTCGTGCCAAATGTGCCATCCAAAAAAGAACGACCTAATGGTCATCCCTTCGTATCCAAAATTGATTTTCTCTCAATTTAATTTTCAAAACTTCCAAAAAATATTGTTTGTATTTCCAACTTGATGAAATGCTAAGTTTGGCATTCTCCAATCATCTTTATCTATTTAAAAATTTTTGACTTTTCTGAGATACAAATTTAAATTTTTCCAACCTTATTTATAATTAACATAGCAAAATATCTTAGAAATGATGGACAATCTCAAAATCCAACCATATAACCTATATCAAGCTCAACAATTAATTTTTTGCACAACCAACAAAAATTGTAACATGTGCATTCAGATTAAAAAATTTTTGTAATATTAATTTTAAAATAATAAAATCTAATAGTTGATAATTATAAAATTTTTTAGCAAAAAAAATATGTACAAGTATTACAACTATCGAGAGACGTATATATCAAAATATTGGGGTCTCCTCTATGTCCGTCTCTCGTAAATGCATGTCACCTCTGATTGTTGTCGTGATGGCTCCGACAGGGTATCGATCGGAAGGGAGGGAAGTGCTGGCATACTCGACCTATCAATATGTGCCCGGCATCTACCTCAAAAAACTCTTAGTCAACCTGTGAAAGCCCGGCCCACTAAGCCCTGTAAAAAAAAAAAAAAAAAAAAATAGAGCAGGAAGACTCCCAATCGGAGTCTTCCTCTTCCCCCATTTTCGATCAAAAATCGGAGTCCTAGGGCCATTAAAAGACCCTAGGACGAACTCTATAAGAACCCCCTCTCTCCTCTATGGGTAGATCCTTCAGTCACCGACGATTGACGGAGATTTTTCTCCGATTTTCTCGTTTGAAGCCGCGGCCCCTCGACCTGTGCTCGCCGCGATTTCATGCCGTTGGGGGTCACCGGAGGTTGTGGTAAGGTCTCCCTCCTCTCCCTCTCTTCTCTCCCTTCTTTCCCGTGCCTGTGGGCATGATTGCCGGCGACGGGGTCGCCGGATTTTGCTGGAAAAGAAAACCCCTGTTTTTGTTTCCTCTTTTCTCTGATTTTTCGGCACCGACAGTCATCCCCGACCGCCGGTACAGGCCCTCCGAACTCGAGGGAAGGCCTCCCTTGCCGCCGGCCACCGCCGGGCAAGGGGTGGCCGTGAACGGCCGATGTGGGGAACGGGGACCTCTAGGTCCCCTGTTCCGGCCAAAGAAGGCCACGGGAGGGAAAAGAAAAAGAAAAAGAAAAGAAAAAGGAAAAGAAAAAGAAAAGGAAAAGAAAAAAAAAGAAAAAGAAAAAGAAAAAGAAAAAGAAAGAAGAAGAAGAAGAAAAAGAAAAGAAAAAAAATATAGTCAAATAATAATAATTATAATAATAATAATAATAATAAAAGAAAAGAAAAGAAGAAAAAAGAAAAGAAAAGAAAAATATATAAAATAATAAGAATAAAAATAATATATATATATATATATAATAATAATAATAATAATAATAATAATAATAATAATAATAATAAAATACATGTGAGAGAAAGTTTCTCTCATTTCTCTCTTAAGTCTTTCTCTCTCTAGAATTGAACTTTCTCTCTCTACCTTCTCTCTCTAGATTTTCTTCCTATTTTCTCTCTCTAGACCTCTTATCTCTTTTTATGGATTTCGTCTCTCTAGGATCATTCTCTCTCTGATTGCATCACAGACCCTAGGATAAACTTGAGATGAAAATATGATGATCTGAGACTGCTCCGAAAATTCGTGCAGTAGATTAGATCCTGATCCGATCCTTCTTCGAAATTGATAACATAGATCATGGTAAATCCATATTAAGTCATCCTGATATAACCTCTGATGATTTCAATCATGATTGCCACTTTTGAAGGATATGAAGATTCTCTCTCCACTTTCTCTCTCTACTTTCTCTCTCATGACCGACTTTCTCTCTCTAAAAAAAAAGAGGGTCTATGAATCCTATATCGAGTCATACCTTCATCTTTTAGGGGTTCATATTGACTCTAACAAGATGATCCGAAATTGCTTTGATATCCGTGCTATATGTCCACCTCATCTGATCGTATCAAAGATCTTTCAAATTTATTATTAAAGAACCCTATTGATTGATCTTGACTTTAATTCGATCTGTGCTTCACGATTTCTTGATCAAGTCACTTAAATCTGACCCTCAGATCAGAGACCCTGAATTGTCCTGGTATCTGGATGGTCCGACACATCCGGACAACAGTTCTCTTTCCTTACGATTTAATCTTATTATATGCATGGAATAAAAATTGACGATGATTTGATATTTTAAATAGGATTAGCTGATTCTTCTAACGAAGTCTGAAGATCTAAGATGAACGAGGTAAGTAGATCTTATGCTCCTTATTTATTTTTAAATGATCATGTTTTTATGCAAAGAATTGCTATTGATGAAATCATAATTTTTCATAAAATAAGGATCGACATATGTGATATGAAAAAGCATGTTTTATTGTAAGCATTGATTTCATGAATATGTCTTATGAAAATAGCATGATTATGAAGCATGAATTTCATTGTTTTTCCATCTATGTATATGTATGCTTTAAGAAAAAGATATAATGATTTCAAAGGCTCTCAGATGGCTATGAATGAATCTCTTCGGAAAGATCGACATCCGGAGCTAGCATCCACACGAAACATGGCCCTGCCAGCGGGTATAAAGTTGGCACATGATTAAGAACTATGTCGATTAAGAAACATGGCCCTGTCACGGGTATAATAGTGACCTTAGCACGAATATCTGTGAGCAATGTTTTGAAACATGACATGAATACATGATGAAAATGATTTACGATTCATAATTATGAAATATACATGATTTATGCATGCATGATGAGCTTATAACTTGTTTTATTATATGCTCTATGAAATATTTATTTTTGCAATAATTGTTATTTGCTAAATGATGCATTATTATAGAAAACTTATGTTTGATCCGGTAAGGAAGCGGAAGTCTACTTACTGAGCTAGTGTAGCTCATATTCTTTTTGTTTTCTCTTTCATGTACAGAGAAATAAGGCTAGGATCGAAGGAAAGAGAATCCAGACTTGGAGATTAGCAAAGCAAGTTTAGAAATTTTGCTCTAGGAATTCAGTTTATGTTTATGGATTGTAGTCATTATGAATTTTAAGACTTGGATTATTTTATCTCTGGATTTAGATGCTCTGAACCAATTTTGGTTTAATTAAATAATTGAATTGAACTTTATTATTACATTTATTTGAGATACACCTGTTATTATATTTAAGAAGATGAATTTTGACTTCGTGTTATCGTGGGTCCATCCCTCGGTAGCATGGCCGTGTTATGTCTCGGGTTTGGGGCGTGACACAACCTCTGTCTCTGGCCCTCCCATGCTGATCGAAGTGCTGCTCATCAGATCGATGCGGCGTGTCTTCGGGCTCGCTCATACTTTGTGATATAGATGCATCATCTACGAAGAGGTCGAAATCCGAAAAGTCAGGATATGAGGTGTGCTGGGCATATGATGAGGTGTGGATCATCCGTCGATAGTACGATCTGAACTCATCTATCCTCTGAGATGACTGCATAGTATCGACAAGACCGTCCATAACATCAGCAAGTGCTCGGTCTTTGCACTCAATAATGACCAAGTGGAAGCCGCTCTTTGCTTGATGGTATAGCGACATGATCCTCTGAAATTGTCAGTATGAAAAAGAAAATAAATATTATTCATAAGTATAATAATAACAATATAACAAACTGAGACAAAAGCAAAATTATTTACCACAATGTCTATCATGCTGTCCAAAGGACGGAACCTCATCTTGGACGGCTCACTCATCAATGGCAAGATGAATCGCCTAGTGATGCTTCTGTACCATTGCAGATATGGATAATAATAATCCATCATGGGGAGCATAGTTGGACTAACCACAATCAAATCCTCCCACCGCTCTCATGTGTTAATATGCTCTCGATATTCTCGAACCAAATCATGGCGATGTCACCCTCGTCGATCCAAACTGTGGAGAACATCACGAGTGTCGCATGGTGGGGGACGTCCTGATGCATGCCGAACTGTCGTATTACAGACTTTAGACAATAGATCTTCACGATGTCGAAACAAATGAGAGGGATGCGTGTCCTCCATACATGCTGTTATGATCGGTATACCTCAGGCAATGCGGCCAATATCTTCGATGTGTAGGGCACCCACACCATCTGATCGTTGTACTGCTGGTCAAATTGATCCCTATGGTATATGACTGTGTATGGTACCGAATTGCTAGCATCAGTCAATCGAGTCCTCCACCTGTCCAAAACAAAATCACTATATTATTGTGTAAAAATGTATAGTCATTTATTATATAAAATCAGTGTTACTGGTTACATACTCGCATCCTAGTGGATCAGCCTGGTCGTACTGTATGCCGTCAATTGGGTCCTCAAAACCAGCATCATCCTCATCTAACGGGCCATTCCTACTACAACACCTCCCACCGCCAGGCTAGTAGGCTCTTACCTTGGGGAGTACCCTATCTGGATGTCGATATGTAAATGCTTCCATACCCAAAGCTGCAGCAACACTAGCAATACTAACATCCTGCAAAGTGATCATCGCCTTCCCGACGCGCAGGTAAAAAGTATGAGTCTTCTGATGCCATTGCTCTATCATGGCTGTGATGAGGGTCTAATCAAGTTGTACATTACAAACTCTAAATACTCTATAAAAATCTGCGGTATGAAGATACTTTCGAATCGTCTCATGTGGCCGCTAGTACTTTGGATCATTTAATGATCCAATGATCCAGTACTTTGATAAATAATTTGAAAATAATATTATTTTGATAATTAATTTTAAAATTAGTATTATTTTGATAATTTTACCCAGTTGGATCATTAAATGAAATTCACCACATTTGTTTTCTATAAATAACAAATTTTGGCTCGAGACGTCTCTTCCGGGACATCTGATGTATCTTTTGGTTTAACGGACAATCCTGAATCGTGCAAGTAATAGCTATTCAAATAAGTGAATACAAAATCATTAGCTACTATGGACGTTCAAATAGTATAGCAGCAAAATCGACTTCTAAGTCATTGTTGTGATCCCCAATCTAAATGCGAAAGCAACTAGATTATTTAAAGTTTCTACAGCCACAATGAACATTCCTATGAAAGTTTTCATGGTAAATGGCCTTTAGATGGTGAATAATCTACAAATCACTGTCTATGTTCACTTTGGAAGATAACTCGAATACCTGGAAGTACTTTACGGTCATATTTCGTTACATTTAATTCATGATAGCAACTGAGTTGCTTCTCCTATCGGTTTATGATTTTTCTAGCCCGGGATACCCACTGAAAATATTTCACTACATGATTTTTTTGTCCTTGTACCTACAAAGTATATGATTTTTCTGTCCTAGAGGATGGCTGGTCTAATTGCAATTAGCTGACAAATTTAATTGGTTGATCTTGATTTTTATATTTTTCTTCTGCCCATAACTTCTGGGCCACTAATGCTTTATTAAATATCACAATCGCAAACGTCTAGCCTTTTTCCAACTATTTGGGTGCGGCTTTATAGATCTTCGTGCACCAAGTATTTCTATCTACAGCAATCTTGGGTACCATTCCAACGCAAATTTAAGTCTTCCTTTTATCTTGTAACCTTCAAGATCAGCCAATGAAAGGTCCTGTCCCCTACCATTTCACATACAACCAATCTACTAGATGTGCTGCTAAAATGGTAGGGAACAAGACCCATCATGGTGTTTGCATGTGAAACTGATTGGAGACATTATATAGGAAAGAAAACAGCTCTAATAAAAGTACTCACATATCCTGCCACACCATGAAAGACCACTCATTCATAACTAAGCAAGCAACTATCATACTCAGAAAACTGATTTATCAGTTAACATCAAATATATATATATATATATATATATATATATATATATATATATATATATATTCTACTAATGAAGTCATGCATCCATTCAATTTGGTTGTACTTTGGTCAGCTCTAATTTGTCATGTCTGCTAAATTTACGAAACTGCACTAGAACCCATATCCATTTGCTAAGCTGGTGTTATAACATCAGTAGTACCAACTCAGCAGTAAGGAAGTGTAACCAGGTACCTCTAAATTTAGAAAATCTTGATCATGGTTTTAACTCCACTGGGGCATCCTACAAGATGCTAAAACTGGGTACCATCCTAAGTTCCAGGAGCAGGCCATCCTGGCATGATCCTAGCATCCCATCTGACATGTCTCGGAACATTCCCCATCACAAGTGCCAAGATGGGATAGGACCGCTGTGCATCTTCTTCCATGAGAAAACCAGGATAGTTCTATCCAATGGAATTTAAAACATTGTCATCCTTTTTAGTTCTAAACTTTTTAAGCAGTGCCTAATGAAGCAAACTTTTCTCACTGATTCTCCACCATCCCACTCCCCCAACAGACAGCATGAATCTTGCACAAACTTGTACAACTTTTCACAGTAGTGTTGGAAACTGCACGATTATTATGCTGTTGCTGATTATCTAATTCAGAGAATGTTCCTTGGGAACAACCTGAAAGTCAATACTGTTACACATATAAACCATCTGACTCTAATGTCCCTTTGCAAACAAAGAAGACAAATGCAGCAGAATACTCAGGTTGTCTTGATGTTGGCAATGCTTACAATGCAGATTCAAACAACAATTTCTTTGTTCAGTCCAAAGCAGCTATTTATGCCATGTAATTCTTTTCTTGCATCATATTTCTCCAGCCAAAAAAAAGAATAGCATTTTTACATTTTGAGAGATTTCCTCATCGGCTTACCTAGATGGGCAGGAGATTTACATTTTTAATAACCATTTCTGTCGAAGCTCACAATCTCAGCTGAAGAAGCTCAATATGGTGAACAATCTCCACCAGTTTTCTGCTATTCTTCAGCAAAGAACTGAGAGATCTTTCATTTCTGTGGAGTCCAATGCAATCATTCTTTCAAGAATTGCAAGACTATTTTCATTAATCTTAGATATTTCGCTCCATAGTCTCCCTACAAGTTTAGAAAACTTCTTTCTCCAAGCTTAAATCCTTTTCCACAGATATCACACATTGTTTGACATCTGGAAGCACATCCTGATAATGAAACTTTCCCTGCTTGATTGGTATCCTCACTTGCATGCTCTTGATGAGGTGATGCATAAAGGCTTGCAGCATTAGCATCAACATTGATGCTCCTTGTGATGCATACAATGGCAACTGGAAGGCTTTCACCAGAAGAACCACATATTTTATGTTTGCATATGCTGGAGGAGTCATCTACAAAACTTCCAGACTTCCAGTATTATCAAGCTCACCCAGTATCAACTTATTCAAGTCAGGAGTTTCCAAACGAAGGAAATTTTCAGCCAGTCTCACACTGTTCCATATGTAACTTCTGTCACTTAATAGTACTTTTAGGTTCACCATCACCACCTTCACAGTGATTCACTGTGCATCCTCTGTTTGAGACATCTGCAATACTGTCCTTGATATGAATATTGGCATGCCGTGATGTATTTCTATGTCTTATGATTGCTTAAGTTCTGTCAAAGCTTGGGTAGGGGGGATGTTCATTATCCATAACTGGAAAACAGAACGCAATAAAATTGGAATAGGTGGGAGATGAAACATTGGCAACCGGCATCTGAGCATGAACACCTTGTTCTGTCAAAGATACAGATCCATCTCATGTATATTCAAAGTTCTTATCCTTCGAATGCAGGAATTTATATTGCTTGCATCATTGTATTCATAATCCCTAGCTGTTGAGAAAGGGCTATTAACAGATGATACCAGTACATTTTTCTTCAGACCATTTACTTGTTTTTGTACTGGCAGATCAAGGCAAACCAGTAGCAGCAATTCTCATTCTGTATTAGTTACATCATATCTGGAAGACTTGCGCAGTTTTCCTAAAAAGTTTTTTCATGAAAAGCCCCCAAATTCTGAGCTTGATCTTGATGCGAATAGAATTCTCTAATCTCCCCTGCATTGCCGGAAAAGCTTATGACATGAGTCATTGGAATACTTCATGAAATGTTCATGGCATGAAAAATAATAATAAAAAAAAAATGCCCTATTGAAAGAAAAGATACATGTGAGTTAGGGAGGGAACCCTAGACGACATAAGCTTTTAGTAAATAAAAATGCACACCTGATTTTTTAGCTGTATCTTGACATAAAATCTTTTTTAACAGTACAGTTCCAGGAAACATCATAAGGCTGACATTATGCAGCTGCTTCTTCTCATCATCTTGAATGGGTTCAAAACCAAAAACTGATGTCCATGTATCAACTAAATCCGGAATTGCTGATAAAATCAGCATTTCAACCTTCAGAGATTTCAGCATCTGTTCTTGCAGTGTCATATAAGTCAGGATACAAGCATTTAAAAAACATCTCTAGATTATGTTCAAGTGCAGAACAGTAAACTCACATTGGAAAATGACTAGAAATTAAAATAGTCTTAACTATATAGGTTTCACTGTTTAACTGATACCGCATTCGCTCGAACAAAAGAATGGCAACTGTGACCTCACATAATATGAAATTAGCCTATGTTTTACAGATAAATTAGTCTGAGGAAGTTGTTTTTTGAAGAAGTTAAACCAGACGTCTCTAAGTTCTGGATAATGGGATGAATTAGCACGTTCTATAGAGCTCTCTATGAAGCATGACAATACAAATGAGTTTCTCTAAATGATCTTATGTGAAAAACTTGTCATTCATTATACTCCAAAACCTACAAAATCTACAGCCATCAGGTCTTTCACAGATGCAAATTACAGCTTCATGGCAAAACCAGTCCAACACATTTGTAAGGTGTGCAGAAGTATCCAGATATAGTTTATGGAGGCATTTAATAGCCACAGTTTAAGCACAATGTCTTAAATGGCAGCTCATAAAGCTTCAATTTCACAGAGCTACTTATAGATGCATTACATTTGCCAAGCATGTTCTCTCTTTCATTGTTATCCTGATGAGTTAAGAGTTGCAGTACACACACACACACACATGTATATATATCTATATCTATATCTATATCTATCTATCTATCTATCTATATATATATATATATATATATATATATATATATATATATATATATATATATATATGAAAACTGAGAAAGAAACTAAATACCTCTTCAATTACACCAACAAGACGCCTGCACATTCCTTGCCGACGGTGCTCGGTACAAGTTGCAATGAGAGGCATCTCTGCCACCATGACTCCATGCACCCTGCCGAGAAATATAGGTGCATATGAAGTGTTTTGTATTCTGAATGAATAACCATGGTTATGGTGAAACTCTGGATTCATTTAACTGCTATGTTGTTAATTATGTCCGACAAGCTGGAAGGACGTTCTTACGAAAAAATAAGCCCAGATGCATGACAAACGTAAAGTTTGCATTGGCAAAAGATGGCGTCTCTGCCAAGAAATATGCTTTGGACATAGACAAAATAAAATTTCAGTGTGCCAAATATGTTCTGCATTGACACTAGTTTAACAGAATACAAAAGAATCTACTAAATAAAAGGAAACTTGCTGGAAAACAGAATGGTACAGTTGAAAATTGATGACTTGATGCTATTACTAAACTTGGAATGATAAAACAATGCTTCAATTAAGTACTTCGATGGTCTCAACATTTCAATTACATCAATAGAGAGGACATATATCATACGCCATTGTACATCATATTTTATTAAATCATTATCATTATCGATAAAAAAAATTACATAAAATGTATTTCTGCTTGACAATTCTGTTCAGTCTCATCATGCACCTTTTATTCTGAGGTCATTAAGTCAGTTTTTCCTGGCAAATCATCTTACTGCAGGTCAAGGTTTGAAAACCCACTGTACCACAGATCATATCATGTCATACCACCTTGTATCAGCAAACCATGAGTAGATATAGGAACAGATAATTCACAGTGAGTGCCATACTGATATGATATGACTAGTAAGTCCCTGTACCGTGGTATTTCAAACCTTGCTGTAGGTTCTCAACAGCAATCTCCAAGCCTGAATTCCCATGCTGCCTCATCACAAGATCTAAATATCAATCTTAACGTTCCTTCATTCACCATGGAGTTCATCTACCGCCACAACCTCCATTTCTTTCTTCTAAAATACTAATTCCAGAGCTTCAGTAAATCCAATAATAATCAATTTGTAATATGACTTGAACGATTTTCCTAAGAAAAATGAGAGAAGTTTGAAGAACATAAATCAAGATGGGAGCACGAATTTGATAAACAATGAAGGTTAACAAATACGGGTACTTCTTCCTAATACTACCGATACTACTACTTACATATCAGGAAAAGTTGGTTCATCGCAGTGCCCTCCAGTTGCTTGCAAATACAAAGTTCATTATGCTCTCCATTTATCTACAACTTCAATATCAACTTGATAATTTGCTGACCTGGCTAACGTACATCTTTTCTTTTGTTTTTGTGTATCATGTGGCATGGAGGTCCAGGAAAGAACTGCAGGACTTCAAAGTGGTTATATCACCTTGAGCATCCTCATGACTCCTAATCAGATTTCCTTTTGTTCTTCTCAGGTTGTTTATGACCTGGTAGAGCTGGTCATATGTTTCAAGCACTAATGTCTAAATTATAAAGCGAAAAGTTTCTTCGTATGCTTTGACTCCGAATCTTGATTACCTAGCATACTTGCAATGTCTGGTAACGTTTATGCATAATCTGAAGACAGCATAACTGAAATGCAGCAGATTTTCCAGCACAAAAAACCTATGATAACCTGGTGATCTGATGCACTCCAGTACCTCAAATTTTATACATGCTTTTCCAAGGGGAATGCCCATACTCTTTATATGCCGATTACACAAGATTCACTTTGTAATCAAATGATTTTTCCAACTTACCACCTGCTTATAGACGTCACCAGTACAATGTATAAGCAGTAATCAGTCTGCATCAAAGATTTCATTTCAATGGTGCAGACAAGATTGTCCTGATTATGGAAGATTTTTGTGATATCTTGCAACATATTCTGCACAACTCGTATGCATTTAAGTTACTAAAAGACAATTTCGTCATATTCTTGATTTTGCATGTTCCTTACCTTTTCCAATCTGATAACCCACGATTTGCATGCAGACTCATGTGTACATAGGCTTTACCGTCAAAGATTACTCTTCTTCTTACCATGTTCCACCTTTTAGCATCACCATCACAAGCTATACTTGACAACAGTTTAATACATCTTTGATTGCATATGTTCCATTGTTCCATCTACTCATTAAAAGCAAAATGTAATCACTTAGCACAATAAAACCTGGAAATGGTTTTCCGTTTTACACATACCATGGGAAAGTTTTATACTCATATATTTTTCTACCTATCCACTCTAAGGTTGGCTGTGCAGATATCGAAGCCCATACCAGTTAGCCAGTGGCACAGTTTGGTATGCTCCCTTGTCGAGCCTGAACTGATACAGCAAAGAGAGTGGGGGATAGGGAGAAGCGGGGAGAGGAAAAGAGAGAGGGAAGGGGGAGAGAAAGAGGGAGGGAAGGAGAGGGAGAAGATGGAGATGCCCGCGGTGGTTACTGGAGGGCTGTGGAGGCCCCCAGATGGCTGGAGGAGTGCCCCTATTTCAATCTAGAAGAGGCAGCCATCTTAGTGGCCCTCCGGTGGTCCTAGTGGCCCTCGGTGGCCTCTCCAAACTTCCCCTCTCCTTCCTGCCCCTTTCTTTTCCTCTTTTTCCTTCTCCATCCCCTTGTTCTTGCCGATGTCTCATTTCAACAGCCGAAACTATCTTGGTTCGCCACTGGTATGATTTGACACACCCTGAACTGGGTAGTTCAGGATGATTCTGCCAACCATGATCCGTTCCCTTTATTCTCACCGTCAGTCTTACTTCTTTTCAGGTGCTTTCATCCTTTACATTCACCTACATCTCTCTCTCATTTCCCTGAGATGTCTACGGTTTTTACTCCCGATCCACATCTTGCAGAAATGTCCCTCTCCTTGTTCACATGATAAAAAGCAACAATCATACTTATTGATGCAATTGTAAAGAATGTTGGTTCTACTTCTAAATGTTACCTATTGATTGGATTTTATGTGAGCATTGGCCTCTAAATTGCATCTAACTTGTTTTTCCTAGCCATCTATTTTCTTTCTGAACTATTTCATGTACTACTCACGCTCATGTTTGCTGTAGGCTTTTGAGGACAACTCTTCATCTACCTGTTAGCAAAAAGTTACAACATAGCTCCATCTTTAGTTGCTAGTGCCAATGGTTACCTTCCTCCCTCAACAATCGCCAAGCCCCTTTTGCAACTGGATTTGTAAAATTGAAATTTATTCCGGTAGATCCATGGCACGTTAATATGCTTTTCAACATTTTTCCAGGTAGGTAGGAAAAATCCATCCTAAAAGTAGTTGTCATTGCCATCATTTAAAGAAGACTTCTTTTTGATCTTTTAGCAATAGTCCGTATACCTATCATCATCATTCTCAAATGCCATATCGCGCTTATCATTCCAATGCCACCCCATAACACCTGAAACAAGCTTCTCATGTGAGCTCTAACAGGGTTTTTCTTTACCACGTTAGTGGCAGGTTTACATCAGAAGTGATGCAAAAATGTTTTCATGTGATGACATGACAGCTATAATGAATAAAAACTGTTAGGATTTGACGCTTCGAGATTCGGTCCACATTGAGCTCACAGCGAAGTTCGCGACGAAAAAACAGAATCCAACAAGACCAAGATCACCTCAAACGGAATCCAGATAGCCGAGATACGTATTTTTGAAGCTTGCACAGAATTCGAGACGATGGAGGACCACCGGTGGCGGGCCAACGGAGCGACGGCGGCGCGGCCATAGGAGGCGGGACGCCGCCCAGCATGCGGTAGCGTGCGGGCCAGGCGCACAGGGCGCGCGGCCCAGGCGCACAGGGTGCACGGCCCAGGCGCGCGGGGTGCGGCCCAGGTCCAGGCACCCGGTGCGGGTGCGTGGCCCAAGCGCACGCACGGGGCGTGGCCCGGGCCCAGGCGCCGCACCTGGGGCCTGTACCCCGATTCACCATGGACTGGGTGGTCCATGGCCCAGTGCGTGGACCGCATGGGCATTTCCCACGCGTTTCGCGCGGTCCACGTACTATTCCGTGGACCAATCGCGATCGAACGGCTCTGGTGACTCCCGATCATGATCCAATGGCTTGGGGCCTTAATTGGGTTGGTTTAGGACTCCTAATACTAATCTAACAAGGGTTTTTTAAGCCTATAAGGGCCTGGGAACAGTGAGAGAGGTGTTGTGCGGTGGTTTTGGTTTTTCATGGAAGAACCCAGGTGGTGGCTGGTGATCTCGTGGACATGCACAGGCTTCAGGGAGACCGAACCCGTGGAGAAAAAGTGGGAGACGCGTGACGCTGTGAGAGGAGCAGGAAGCTCCTGGACAGCGAACAACGGTCGCTTCAGGAGTTCAGAGGATCTTTTTAGAGAGAGTTTTTTGTGAGGAGAAATTTTTTGTGAGAGAAAAATTGGGTGTACGAGGATTGAGGGTGAGATCTCCTCTTGTAAATTTTTTTTTTCATAGTGAAGTTTACATGCTCTGTGGAGGCGAGCCGTTTTTTGGCTGATTCACGTATTTTGATTATTTTTGTTTTATTTCTTCTTTCTTTCTGTTGCATCATGCCATACCGAAAAAGTCTTGGAAGGTGGTGTCCTAGCCAGACATCCACCCAACAAGTGGTATCAGAGCGAGGCGGTACAAGGACGTAAATTGTAGTGGTGGTGAGCAAGACTGAAGATGGAGAAGACAGGAACAATCAAGATGGAGATTAACAAGTTTGATGGAAAGAGCAATTTCTTCTTGTGGTAGGCAAGGGTGAAGGACGTGCTCATCCAACAGAGGTTGATCGATACTCTCTTGTGCGAGGAGAAGTCAACCATCATGGAGGTGCGGGATTAAAAACGGCTACAGATGCAGACGGTGAGTACCATCCGTATGTACCTGACGGATGAGGTGGTAATCCATGTGCTGAGTGAGACTTCTCCGACGGTGCTGTGGTCGAAGCTCGAAGAGTTGTACATGGTGAAGTCTCTCACCAACACTCGTTTTTTCTGGAGGCAGTT
Source organism: Elaeis guineensis (assembly GCF_000442705.2). NCBI lineage: Eukaryota > Viridiplantae > Streptophyta > Magnoliopsida > Arecales > Arecaceae > Elaeis > Elaeis guineensis. The sequence continues at coordinate 7,412,141 of NC_026001.2, forward strand.
TTACCAACTGCGGATGGCTGAGGAACAGAGCGTGCAGGAGCATCTAAGCCACTTTCAGAAGATCCTCATCGACCTCCTCAGCGTTGGCGAGAATATTGAAGAGAAGATCAGGGCACTGATTTTGCTAGCGTCGCTTCCACCTTCGTATGAGTCTTTGGTGACTGCACTTCTAGTGGAGAAAAGCATCATCAAGATAGACGAGGTCACCGCGGCGATACTCCAGAACGATGTTCTTAGGAGGGAGAATCCAGCTTCGAGCTCAGGTGGCAGTAGCTCAGTTTTGATGGCTTCTAGAGAAGCAGGAGGCGGTAGATGGAGCGACAGGAGATCGCAACGAAGGCGGTCCAAGTCCAGGAGGGACTTGAGCAAGACCAGATGTTACCGGTGTGAGGAGTTGGGACATCTAGCCAGAGATTGCCCTCAACTCAAAAATCGGACAGTGGCTGTCGTGGCGACGGCCAGCAGTGATTCAGAGGGAGATGTCTTGGAGATATCTGATCAGGTATCTACTTCTTTCCAGCAGTGGATATTATATTCTGCATGCATCCATCATATATGTTGCAGAGAGGAGTAATTTGACTTCTTGAAGAACAGTGAGGGCACTGTATATCTGCCGGATGGATCGAGCTGTGCGATCAAAAGCATCGAGACGGTCAGCTGGAGGACACATGATGGTGCAGTGAGAAGATTGGAGGAGGTCCGATACATATCCGATTTCAGACGAAATCTTATCTCACTTAGCAGACTGGATTCGAGAGACTGCAGGACGGTAACTGATGGAGGAATCCTGAGGGTGCTACGCGGCGATAGAATTATGCTGGAGGGAAAGAAAGAGAGCAGAAGACATTATTACCTGACAGGGAGTCCAGTGCGAGGTAGAGCTTCGAGAGTCAGGTGGAAACCAGAGTGAGGTGGAGCTTCAGGTGGACGTGGATCGGGCACGAGACAAGAAACTCGGGAGGATGAAAGGCGATGTCGCAAGATGAGATTCCTATTGCCGCAGGATGATACCCCGAATAGATCTCAGATCAGGAGCACAGCATACGACGAAGATGGGATCGAGCGACCTGGCTCGACTCTCATGTTTGCCCATTCATGATCAGCAGGCGATTGCCCCAAGACATGGAGGCAAGGAGATCTAGAAGCTCTCAGAGTTAGGAGGTCGAATACCAAGTCGAGGTGGAGATTGTTAAGATTTGATGCCTCAAGATTCGATCCACATTGAGCCCACAGCGAGGTTCGCGACGAAAAATGGAGTCCAACGAGATCAAGATCACCTCAAACGGAGTCCGGATGGCCGAGATACGTGCTTTTGAAGCTTGCACAAAATCCAAGACGGAGGACCGCCGGCGGTCGGTGGCGGTGCGGCCGCAAAAGGTAGGATGCCGCCTAGCGTGCGACAGAGCACGAGCCAGGCGCGCGGGGCGCAGCCCGAGCTCAGGCACCTGGCGCAGGCGCATCCCATTCCAGCATACGTGGGCCGGTCCAGGCGCAGGCGCCGCGCCTGGGGCCTATATCCCGGTCCACCATGGATCGGATGGTCCACGGCCCAGCACGTGGACCGCGTGGGCATTTCCTACGCATTTTGTGCGGTCCATGGCACTATTTCGTGGACCGATCACGATCGGATGGCTCTGGTGACTCCCGATCCTGATCTAATGGCTTGGGGCCTTAATTAGGTTGGTTTAGGACTCCTAATACTAATCTAACAAGGGTTTTTTAAGCCTATAAAGGCCTAGGAATAGTGAGAGGTTGTGTGGTGGTTTTGGTTTTTCATGGAAGAACCCAGGTGGTGGCTGGTGATCCCGTGGACACGCACGGGCTTCAGGGAGACCGAACCCGTGGAGAAAAAAGGGGAGACGCGTGACGCTGTGAAAGGAGCAGGAGGCTCTTGGACAGTGAACAGCTGCCGCTTCAGGGGTTCAGGAGGTTTTTCTAGAGAGAGTTTTTTGTGAGGAAAAACTTTTTGTGAGAGAGAAATTAGGTATACGAGGGTTGAGGATGAGATCTCCTCTTATAAAATTTTTTTTTCATAGTGAAGTTTGCATGCCCCATGGAGGCGAGCTCTTTTTTGACTGATCCACGTATTTTGATTATTTTTGTTTTATTTTTTTTTCTTCCTGCTGCATCGCGCCGTACTGAAAAGATCTTGGGAGGTGGTGTCCTGACTAGACATCCATCCAACAAAAACATATCCATAAAAAAATTATCCGTTGCTAGCCAATTCAAAAGGAAAGTCCTCATTCATCTTCAATACTGCCCAGGATTTCAGTTTGCTTACTTCAGTCATGCACATATGTTATATTAGTAATTTAGTAGATTGATCTGTTATGACATTACTTCCCCTAATTCTCCCTTTAATTAACTATTTAACAATTTAAATAACCTCCTTTCACAAGCAATGGCACAAAATTCCTCACTGCTTCGCCCCAAATTCTTAGCAATAAAAACCAAATGTAGCAGTGAATCTCCCATACAGTTTTAACTTTTAAGTTTCGTGCAAGGTTTGCTAGAACATACATCAACTCTTCCATAATCACCATGAATGTTTCTTTTGAATGCAAGACATTTCACAATCCAGCCTTGGATCTTCTACTAACCAGGATGCAACTCTTGTCATTTCTTCCTCAATTGTCTCTAATACTTCCTCAGGACCATAAGACATACATTCCCAATTTGTACATGGATATAAATATCTTACAACCATATATACCACAACTGCTTCTTGCAAACTCTTTTGACCGTTAACTTCCAAATTATACATTTACAGAGCTAAATGTTTTGCATAAGCAATTTTGAAGGAACATTTCGCATGACTTTGACCTTCAATCACTTATTCTTATAGTCCTTTTATCTGCAGGTCAGATCCGCCTGTCTTTTTCCTCCTTTCAAGGTCCAGGAGCAGTCTACCTTCCATCCATTGCACAATTTAATGAATAAGTTGAAACTATTTGATTAATCACATGTAAAGACAAAGACTTTGTTCTGATCCTTTAAATTGTGATTTATAATAAGGTTTGCCTTCTGCATGATTCTTCGAAGCTCAATCCCTATACAAAGAACCTGATTACTCCTTAATGCCCACAACCCACTGACAATGTTACTTACCTAGGGTGCTCAACCACTTTTGTGATCCGCTTCCTAGATGCCTTCCTAATTCTAAATTTATCTAGGAGATCTGCTTCTCTGGCCCGTACCCATATAGGCTCCCATACCTGCACCTGCTTCACATAATCAAGGAAGCTATTCTTCAATACACAGGCAATGAACCATTTCATTTGTTGAAAGATAGAACAGTCATGGTATGAAACTAAAATGAAATATGCTCTCTTCAACTTAGTTACTTTCTACATATTGAGTCATCAATTGCAGAATAAAGAGTAAAGAACCACAAATCAAAGTCTTCGGAGTCGCAAGCATAATAAATAGGTATTACTCAGAAAATAAACTGAAAGTTTGTTAATGAAGGTTTCCATAGAGCCTTTTAATCCTCTTGTATGGTAACTCTGGTAGTTTTTTTTTTTTCCTTGGCAAGCAAGCAATGATACCATAAACTCAAAAAGCAGATCCAGAAGTTATGGAAATTCTATTTACCGATATAATATTTCTCGAAGCTCATCCTAGTTCAATAATAAGATAGTTACTATCTCTAGACAAGCAACATGCAACCTGTTAAAGTAGATAACACTCATTTGATAAAAAATACAGTACCTAACTACTATATAAACAATTTTCAACCTCCAAAATCAATGAGCAAAATCTGTAGAGAACCCTCTACAGTCTTTAATAAGGATGTTGGTCCTATAAATTGAATTAATACCTGATACATGCTACTGAAATAAGCTCATCATTCTTCTCCAAGACTACAGTATAAAACCCTTTATGATTCAAACGTGCACTGTCAGACCTGACATTCAATATCACAGTAAATGTTAAATTTTTCACAAGAAGAAAGAATGTTAAAAAAGGCAAGCATGATATAAATTAGAAAGCATATCCATGGATATCTCACCTTAAAAGAATACTTAATGTGGGACCGTTTGTTTAAACAACCAAGAAGAAAAAAATTATTAACAGAAAAAATATACATGAAGAGGTGCACCAGCAAAACTGTAAAGTTCCAAAAAGCCAGCATTTATGGTATACCGCCAAAATTATATAAATTGTAAAACCCAAAACCTAATAAGATAGCAGTCCACTATAGTAATCATAGCGAGATGCCTCATGCTTCCATCAACAGTTGAGAAAGCCCTTTGTCACAAGGAACTAGTCAGCTTCATCAAAGCATAATCAAAAATGTGAAAGGATGTTTGCTTCTATTTGATGCTAGAAAAATCATCAAAGATCAAAATGATGGATACATCTTAATGGAAAATACACAGAAAATTTATATCAGTAAACCCCTAATGAATGATTAACGTTGACCCAAACAAAAATTACTAGGGTTTACTCAATGGCATCTAGAACAACTAACTGGACTAGTTAGTTCATTTTTGTCACTGCAGTGTTTCAACCTAGAAGAATAGTACCTCTTACCTCTTATCTACTCCAGTATCAACTTTTGGAGCTGATAACATAACCTGGAACATTTCTGGGAGGTTATATTGAAAAATACAAATCATATTTACCTTTCTTCCTTAATTATCTTAGAAATTCAAGAAACATAAAAGCACATTAAGATATATAAGTTACAAAAACATCTTGTGCCAGCTTTTTAAATCTTAAAATTTTCTTTGATTTTTATCAAGCAGAACTTCCATTTGTACCTTCTTTAGTTTACTCTTTTTACTTAGTTTTCAATCTGATTCTTATATCCACACCTCACCGGGGCAATCTCACGTCTGTATGGCATAACCCAACCATCTCAAATGGTCATCTTTCTTCAGTATCTGTCTGTTGAATACACTTCAAAGTTGAAACTTTTTGTTTCATCATGCACAAATCACCTTAACACTGTCGATTTGCCAAGCTCATGTGCTCTCTTTGGTGCCCAACATTTTGATCTTAACAAAGCTGGTCTTCTGGCTGTTGGGTGGATGTCTGACCAGGACACCACCTTCCAAGACCTTTTCAGTACTACGTGATGCAGCAGGAAGAAAGAAGAAACAAAACAAAAACAATCAAAATACGTAGATCAGCCACAAAAGGGCTTGCCTCTACGGGACATGCAAACTTCACTATGAAAAAAAATTTTACAAGAGATCTCACCCTCAATCCTCGTACACCCAATTTCTCCCTCACAGAAAGTTCTCCCTCACAAAAGCTCTCTCTTGAAAGCCCTCCTGAACCCCTTAAACGACCGGCGTTCGCTATCCAGAAGCCTCCTACTCCTCTCTCAGCGGCCTCGCGCCTCTCTCTCTTCACGGGGTCTTTGGTATCTGTGCAAAGCCTTCCACGCCCGCGTCCACGAGAAACCAGGCCACCACTTGCTTTTCACTTGATCAGGGCTTTTTTATAAGGCTTAAACCCAATTAGATCGCGATTAGGAGTCCTAAATCAATCCAAATAACTCCCAAGCCGTTGGATCAAGACCGCAAGCCACCCATGCCCTCCGATCGTGCGTCGGTCCACGAAATAGTGCCGTGGACCGTGCGAAATGCCCATGCGATCCACAGATCTGGTTGTGGACCACCCGGTCCACGGTGGACCGAGAAAACCAAGCCCCAGCGGCGCCTGGGCCTGGGCCGGCCCGCGCGCGGGGGCCTGGGCCGCACCCGTGCCGGGCACCTGGGCCGTGCGCCCCGCACCGAGCCGCACCCTGCGCACCTGGCCCGCGCGCTGGACGGCGTCCCGCCGCCTGCGACCGCGTCGCCGCCGCACCGCCGGCCCGTCGCCGGCCACCGACGGTCCTCCACTGCCTCGGATCTCATGTCGACTTCAAAAGCACGTATATTCTACGTTCGAGCTCCATTTGGGATGATCTTGATCTCGTTGGACTCCGTTTTTCATCGCGAACCTTGCTGTAGGCTCAATGTGGATTGAATCTCGAAGCGTCAAATCCTAACAATCTCCACCTTGACTCGATATTCGGCCTCCTCCTAACTCCGAGAGCTTCTGGATCTCCTCGCCCCCATACCCTGGGGCAATCGCCTGCTGATTATGGATGGACAAACATGGGAGCGAGCCAGACCGCTCGATCCCATCTCTGTCGTATGCTGTGCTCCTCCTGATCTGAGACCTGCTCGAGGCATTGTCCTGCGGCAATAGGAATTTCACCTTGCGACGTCGCCTCTCGTCCTCCCGAATCTCCTGTCTCGTGCCCGATCCACCTCCATCTGGAGCTCCACCTCGCTCTGGGCTCCACCTGGCTCCCGAAGCTCCATCTTGCACTGGACTCTCCGTCAGGTAATAATGTCCTTTGCTCCTCTTCTTTCCCTCCAGCACAATCTTATCGCCGCGTAGCATCCTCAGGATTCCTCCACCAGCTACCATCCTGTAGCCTCTCCAATTCAATCTGCTAAGTGAGATAAGATTCCGTCTGAAATCGGATATATATCGGACCTCCTCCAATCTCCTCACTGCACCGTCACGTGTCCTCCAGCTGACCGTTCCGATGCCTCAGATCGCACAGCTCGATCCATCAGACGGATATACAGTGCCCTCACTGTACTCCAGAGAGTCAAACTGCTCTTCTCTGCAACATACATGATAGGGGCATGCAGAATCTAATATCCACTGTTGGAAAGAAGTAGATACCTCGTTAGATATCTTTAGGATATCTCCATCTGAATTGCTGCCAGCCATCGCTATAGCAGCCACCGTCCGATTTTTAAGTTGAGGACAATCTCTGGCTAGATGTCCCAACTCCTCACATCGGTAACATCTAATTTTACTCAAGTCCCTTTTGGACTTGGACCACCCTCGTCGCGATCTTCTGTCATTCCATCTACCGCCTCCTGCTCCTCCAAAAGCCACCAAAGCTGAGCTACCGCCACCTGTGCTCGAAGCCGGATTTTTCCTCTTGAGAACTTCGTTCTGGAGTATTGCCGTGGTGACCTCGTCCATCTTGATGGTGCTCTTCCCCACTAGAGCAGTCACCAAGGACTCGTACGCAGGAAGAAGCGACGCTAGCAAAACTAGCACCCTGGTCTTCTCCTCAACATTATCACCAACACTGAGGAGGTCGGTGAGGATCTTCTAAAAGTAACTAAGATGCTCCTGCACACTGTCCCTCAGCCATCCGCAGTTGGTAGAACTGCCTTCAGAGGAAAAGAGTATTGGTGAGAGACTTCGCCATGTACAGCTCCTCGAGCTTCGACTACAGCACCGTCGAGGAAGTCTCGCTCAGCACATGGATCACCATCTCATCCACCAGGTACATGCGGATGGTACTCACCGCCTGCATTTGTAGTCGTTTCCAATCCCGCACCTCCATGGTGGTCGGCTTCTCGCACAAGAGAGCTTCGATCAACCCTTGTTGGATGAGCACGTCTTTCACCTTTGCCTGCCACAAGGAGAAATTACTCCTTCCATCAAACTTGTTGATCTCCATCTTGATTGTTCCTGTCTTCTCCATCTTCAGTCTTGCTCACCACCGCTGCAATCTGTATCATTGTACCGTCTCGCTCTGATACCACTTGTTGGGTGGATGTTTGACCAGGACACCCCTCTCAAGACTTTTTCGGTACTGCGCGATGCAGCAGGAAAAAAGAAGAAACAAAACAAAAACAATCAAAATACGTGGATCAGCGACAAAAGGGCTTGTCTCCACGGGGCATGCAAACTTAACTATGAAAAAGAAATTTTACAAGAGATCTCACCCTCAACCCTCGTACATCCAATTTCTCCCTCACAGAAAGTTCACCCTCACAAAAGCTCTCTCTCTTAGAAGGCCCTCCTGAACCTCTGAAACGACCGGCGTCCGCTGTCCAGGAGCCTCTTGCTCCTCTCTCAACGGCCTCGCGCCTCTCTCTTCACAGAGTCTTTGGTATCCGCACGAAGCCTTCCACGCCCGCGTCCACGAGAAACCAGGCCACCGCTTGCTTTTCACTTGATCAGGGTCTTTTTATAAGGCTTAAACCCAATTAGATCGCGATTAGGAGTCCTAAACCAATCCAAATAACTCCCAAACCGTTAGATCAAGACCGCAAGCCACCCATGCCCTCCGATCGCGTGCCGGTCCATGGAATAGTGCCGTGGACCGCGCGAAACGCGTTGGAAACGCCCACGCGGTCCACAGACCCGACCGTGGACTGGGAAAACCAGGCCCCAGCGACGCCTGGGCCTGGGCCGGTCCGCGCGCGGGCCTGGGCCGCACCCGCGTCGGGCGCCTGGGCCCGGGCAACGCCCCGTGCGCTCGCCTAGGCTGGGTTGTGCGCTTGGACCGGGCCGCACCCTGCGCGCCTGGCCCGGCGTTGCCGTGCGTTTGGCGGCGTCCCGCCGCCTGCGGCTGCGCCGCCGGCCACCGACGGTCCTCTACTGCCTCGGATCTCGTGCCGACTTCGAAAGCACGTATCTTCTCCGTCCGAGCTCCGTTTAGGATGATCTTGATCTCGTTGGACTCCGTTTTTCGTCGCGAACCTCACTGTGAGCTCAATGTGGATCGAATCTCGAGGCATCAAATCCTAACACTGATTACCCTAAATAAATGGCAGTTATGCCTAAATATTCTCCCAATTAAGGAGCATCTCTCATTCATCCATGCTGTTTGGCCCCAAGTCAGGATTGAAGCATCCTCATGTGACTCCATTCCCTCAAATGATAGAACCAGATACCTGTCCCAGGTCCTCCTATCTTTCATTTCCACATGAATATCCATGTCTACACATACACCATGATCTCCAATTTTTAGTAAAGTACCTTTAGTTCTTAGGCAGTATCAGTGCACCATAATAACCCAGAGTGTTTGCATCCTTTATTTTCCCATGACATTAAACCATCTGTTTATCATTAAGCCATCCTTTTGAGGTGAAACACTCACAGTATGTAGAGCAAGTCCAGAAAATGTGGCATACTTCTTTTCCAAAATTATAATGGTAATCCATTAAAAGGATAGTACCCACAAAGGTCAATAAGACAATCAATGTAAAAAAGGATGAAACCTGCCTACAAAAACTTTCCCTCAATCAGCTCCATGCTTAGTGGAAGGGTTCAGGATGCCATTAACACTATGGCATACATAGGACACTGTCCACTCAAAAAAAAGGATCTGTAGCTTTCTCTGATGAGGAAAAAAAAAGTCCGACAAGCACAGGGCATTATGGTACCATGTAAATAGAATTTGAACTGTTCTATTTTTCATCTTTTCTGCTCATTCCGTTTGGATTGCTTAAAAAATTTAATGAATTCTGACAAGACAGGTAGGTAACCTCATAGAGATGTTGCAGGTTCAAAAAATAAACTAAATAATAAATTGTATAACTTGGAAAGGAAGAAAAGAGAATCTCACCCCCTGTTGTACAAGACATGAGGGATTATGTCTATGCCTGTTCTTGGATCTACCATCGGTAGAAAGCACTCCTCCATAATAGTCAAGGCAATTGCTAATTTTATGTTGCATTCTGCCATCAGTGCAATTTTTTGTGCCGACTGAACTTTATGGTCACCATGACTACATCTAAGAATCATCCAAGAGAATCCATTATCAAGACAGTTTGTCACTCCAACACGAGAACGTAAGCCCACATGAACCTGCCAGCACCGCCAAGAATAAAATATGCTTCAATTTAGAAAAAGAAAAGACCAAGAAGAAAGAAAGAAGGCTCTGTAAACCAAAAATAAGTGATGATGTTAAACATTGACAGGTACATGCAGAAAACAGAAGCACAGAATCAACATGAAATAATGTGGACCAGGAGATACAGCCAGAAGGATGACAATATCTGCTACATCCTAAAATAAAAGAGAACTGCCACATAAGCCGAATTGAAGTACAACCACCGGGCAAGAAAGATTATCTTCTAAAATCTAACCTTTGGTGTGTCCTGATTGAGTTATATATATGTAAATTTCCAGAGCCTCCTCAAATTGCTCCAAGAAAACAATTATACTATTATATGTTTTCATCAAAAATAAGTCACTAAACCAAACTACCTTTAGACAGTCAACAAAAAGAACAGTCATGCTGCTTGCAGCTGCAATCGTGTATGGTCAATAGAAAGTCAGTTGGGGTGCATTCCATTTGAATAAGTTTGGTATAACATAGTATTTTTGATTTTAGATTTTTTGCTTAGTCTTCTCAAATCATCTGCTTGCCACTTCCCGGCATAGCAAATCATTAGAATTATTAAAACACTAACTTTAATCCTACAGGTTGTTTAGCAATCTGCTGCATGTCTTTATGAGGCACATTAACTGGTTTTTGTTTGAAGCTAGGGGTGGAAACTAGGCAGGTCAACCTGAATACAAATCAAGCCCAACCAAAAAGAGGACAGTATTAGGCATGTTTAGGCCCAACCTGGGTTGAGTTCGGGTTGAAAATAGAAAATCCCAACCTGACTCCAAAAAAAAAAAACAAAAGGGGTTAGGTTTGAGCTGTGATATCGGGCAACCTAACCCAACCCAAACACATAAATATATAAGATACATATTTTAAACACGGCTTCATTTTTCAAGATCTCGCTAGTGTTGTTCAATTATATAAAACTGAGATCCACATTATACTCATATACTCCCATCCCTAGTTCATTTTATTTTACTTTTAGAAATTATTGATATGGCATGGGAGCATTTACAGATGACTTGACCAACTGATCCAGCTGACATGACCCAATCTGAATCAACCCATTTTGAACCCATGCTCAAAAAATTGAGGCTGGGTTGGGTTTGGCTTGAGGAGCTCGGGTTAAAGGTTATGTTGGTTAGATTCGGGGAAGAGGTCTGAAGGTCCATGGTTGGGCTTGTACTGATCTCCTTGACCCAACTCATTCAATCTCCGACCTTAGTTGAAGCCTCATCGGCATCCAAGTAAGACATCATATAGTTGTATCGCACTATCACCACTTTTAGTTATGAATAATTGTATGTCCTTTTTGTTTAAGCAGGTCATGTACAATATGCTTTTATTGTATGGGATGTGACTGTTTCCTATGTTACTCCATTTTAGAATTCATCCTCCTATACCAGCTAGTGCCCACCTTGCTTTTCCATTTACTCCTGCACTTTAAGTTCTTCTGCAAGATTGTACAGTCATTCACACTATTTCCTACTCAACTACCCAGATCTTTAAGGCCACCTCTAGCTTCTAGAGATGACACAACATATACCTATATGCTCAACGAAGATCCAAACTGTCTTCTTCCCTAGTTATAATCTACTTCTTGCTCATTTGGTTGATCTAGTTATTTCTTAGATCTAAACAATTTCTACATGGAATGCTCATTCAGCATGCCTGATTGCAGCATCTGCATGCAAGTCGATCTGAGCAAATATTTATGCATGGCTATGCCCAATGCATTTGAAACAATGTTCTTCCAAGTTTATTTTATTTTTCCTTCTGAAACATTGTATGATTGAAACATCCTTGTTTCTAAGACCAAAAATTTATCAGCATTCCAACAGTGGACCATCATATATCACTCCCATGTTCAATTTGGCATGATGAAATGATTACCGTATTACCTCGATTTGAGTTAATATATTTATAATTAATCATGACTCAGTTATATATAAAATGAAACATGCATGTATCTATATTCTGAGAATTATAGTCTAGTTTTAGTAATGCTCTCCATCATAATTCTTTTTCTTGTCTACAAAATTCAGATCTTTTTTTTTTTTTTTTTGATTATCTATCATGATTCAGAAAGCAAAAGATTCAAATATTAACTGAAACATACCTGTTGGCAACTTTGTCGACAAAACCAAGCATCAGATTCCACTTCCCCTTTATATGTAATCATTTCCTTTATGCATTTGGTATGATCTGCAATGATAGTACTAAATTATTGAAATCATGATGAAAAATGTAATGTTAAAAGGAATCTAATCTGTTATACCATGGAGTCACTAAAAAAATCTACCAATATTTGCAAGAAAATATTTTAGTAAGGTTCATCATCTTAGTATCAGACTCCATACTGGTACCATGTTGATATAGTGCCGGTACATCCAGTATGCAAGTTGGTTCAGTGTACCGAGTCTCATCATGCCTCCCATACCGAGCATCGGTTCAATACCGGTATGGTATGGTACACGCCATATAGGGTAGTACATACTGGTATAGCAAACCTTACTTTTTGGTATAGCATTATAAGTAATTGATAGGCTTGGTTATCAACAAAGTCTTACAAGTCTAAAGGATAGCCAGGATTTCCGTCTTGCTGAGGATCAACAGAAGATAAGTTTCAAGTGACTGTTCTCCCTAACCCAGTAAAAAATTCTGACTGCTAAAAGAAAAATTGCTATCTTCAATGTATCACAACAAAGTCATATTCAACTACATTAAATAAACAATCATGAATAAATAAAAGGTACCACATCCAAATAAAACACACCTTTGATGAAGAGATAAATCAATCTCAAAGAGATCCTATCTACATAACCTCTCCCGGATAATCTTTAACCACTTTGCTACTTCAAGTGACGTACCAAAATGTGTATAGAAATGCTGGAACATAATTAATAAATGCTATCTATAAGATTAGGAATCCAGAAGACCTCGTAGAACCTAGTGGCCTCATTTTAAATCCTTATATCCCAAATCTTCATGTCTCATCATGTTAGGTGCAAAGCCCTACATTTATATCATGATGCAAGCCCAGTCCCCTCGCTTTAACAAACATGAAGAACCTGGAACCAGCAAGTCCTGCTCAATCTATTTATACTTCATAGCCCTTACAAAATTTGTCAACTTATTACATGGCCGTATCCTCACCATAACATGTTTTCAATTTTTATTTTGTGCTTCGTTTAAGATTTTACAAACTTAATCTTGCCAAGACTCTTCTTTTTGATGAAATCTTGCCGAGACTCCACAACCATATCATATTGCATTCTCATATTTTTTTGGATCTAATATGAGAGCATGCCACTAGTAATTTCAATAAAATCAGGGCGAAACCAAGCAAAGATGGAGACCCAAAAAGCCAAACCCACTAAACATAGTTTTTGAGAATCATCAGAACATTGAAGCCACAAAGGCATCCTTAAAAATATAGAGAAAATTGAGTTAAAAATACTATAACATCATAGAGAGGTGCAAATAAGTTGAGTTGCTCGTGAACTACTCAAGCTTGACTCAAGTCCAAGCTCGAATCAACTCGGTTATTATCGAGCTCGACTAACTCGAATAGTTTTTCAAGCCGAGCTTGAGTGCAGAATACTCAACTTCAAAGCTCATGAGCCTATTCGAATTTATATATATATATATAGGGAGAGATTTGGGTAAGATCGACCAAATTTGGGCTCAGATCCGGTCAGATCAAAATTAAATAATGGAGGTCCTACATCGATGATCCAAGCTATTAGATGTGATTTGCTACCTCAAAACTGCTTGTATATAAAAAATCATATGATTTGAAGACCCCTAGTCTATACATCAAGTGATCAAAAAATACATCTAATTCAATTTTATTTCAACTATCCAACTTTTGACTACTTGATGCATAGGCTAGGGATCTCCAAATCATATGATTTTTTATGTGTAAATAGTTTTGAGGTAGTAAATCATATTCAACGGCTTGGATCATTGATGTAAAACCTCTATTATAGAGTTTGACCTGACCGGATCTGAGTCCAAATCCGATCAATCTGATTTTAGTCTGACTCTCTCTCTATATATTAATACATATATTATTAATAAGCTAAGGCTCAATTTCGAGTTTGAACTCGAGCTCGAGTATGGCTCGATTGATATTCGAGTCGGATCGACTCGATCCTGAGTTTTATCTATTTTTCATCAAGCCGAGCTCGAGCTTGGGATACTAAGACTAAGGCTCAGCCGATCTTGAGCCGAATTTTGAGCCTGAATATTTTGAGTGGAGTCGAGCTTGAGTTTTCAGCTACTTGACTCGACTTGGCTCAATTGCACCCCTACATCATACTCTCCTTGCTGGAGAAATCTAAGTATCTAACCATATTACTAGCACCAGAAAGAATTACTGCCCAGTCAAAGTTACCCTTCTCAAAGGTTTCATTTATCTTAACCCTTTACCTGATATAAAGCTTTACACGCAATCTCAATCCTAGACTAAAACCAACTTATCTTCCAAGACAGTATAAATCTGATTCTGTTATCGTGACCCTAAAACAGAGTCCATGTAAATATCCCATAAAGAATAATTCCCTTCTAAACTTCCAAATGCTCACGAGTTTTACCTCCAAATCACCCAAATGAACTGTTGATCCACTTGCAGGTCTCATGAGCAAAATTCATCATAAGATGGGCCCTGCATGAGTCATAAATGTCTCAGGCGACAACATATGTGTCCTCCCTCCTCACATTATTGTTTCATTCTTGCCATAAGCACTGCTTGCATCACATGCCATGTGATTCCTACAGAAACACCTACATGCTTGTCTGGGTGAGCTATCAAACAAAGAAGGAAACCAATTAAGGAGAAGGTGAGTTGTCAGAAATGTTGCATAAAATTGTATAGACAAGCCAACAAAGAAGGCACTTCAAACATGGAAGATGCTATACTTAAAAGGATTTCATGCCTGTTATACTTTTTGTTGGTAAATATTCAGGAGTGCTACCTGAATAAGGAGAGATGAATTGTAGCAATTAGTGTGAGTTGATACACTAATAACTGCCACCATATTATATCTGGAGTCAAATCAGCAAAACCACTTCTTACTTCATATTGCTTATATTACAACAAATTTTGGATAAGGTCATGTCTTTACCGAAGGAAAGATGGACACATCTACTAAAAAATCCAGAATATAATTAGTTTAAAAATTAATAGTATAGTTCATACTCAATAAAAGAATTACTAGACCAAAGGTTAAAGCATTTTACATCTACATTCACATAGTGAGCATTCTAAAGCAGCCACGGTGTTTGAGTTCTCCATAGCATTCACCACATCCCCGCATATCTCACAACTGCAGTTAGGGCAATACCAGCTGCCTTCTGGAAGCTCCTGAAGTAAGACATAAAGAGATATAATAATAAATCAATCACACCTAAAACATGGAGAATTCAAACAGATCAAATTTCATACAATGGAGTCTAAGGAGCCCCTGCAATATAACGCATACTTAGCCTAATATATTAAGCTATCACCAATAATATGTAAAAGTAAAACAAAAACCATGTAATAGAATAAGTCATAAAGTGAAACACAGGTACATGCAGAATTGAACTAGGAGGTTTGATGTGGAGAGCTGCAATAATAGATGATTGTGGGTGGATAGCATACCTCAAGTTTTTGTAGAGAGAGAGAGAGAGAGAGAGCTGTCTTGGGTGCTTCCCAGTTACCACTATTCTTTTTAATTTATTAGAGGTAACCAGCCTCATGGCATGAAAGAACTTCTTCCACTGCCTCATGGGGTTTGCATTATGTTTAGTTTGGACGAAAATATTGCTTGAGTGGTGGATATCATCAGGTGATATAAATGGCAAAAGGGGTAGCAAATTAGACATTTATGCAATCTGATGGATAAGAACAAAACAAATTAACTGACTCAATTGCCATAAGGGAAGCAAGCACCTAAAGCTTGTTCTGCAACATAATGCTTTGCACTAGAGGTACATGATTGATGCTCGGAAACAGGATTAAGGGTGGCTAGGAGCTGAAATCTAAGAAAGTCTGTTTACTGACATGGGTCTTTTTTTTTCATAAAACACATTTCAATGGGTCTTGGAAGAGCATGTTTCAAAACTTCAGCCATATCTGGAGTTGTCACGATAAAAATTAACAATCAATATTCAAGCAAGATGTCACCTCAGGTAACTTCTCTGGCCCCATTATGAAGTTCCAGACAAATACATAAATAAATAATGGTTTAGAAATCAACTAGAGTATGAACTAAAGATATTCAAGAATAGATTAAAGCAGATTGGTCTGCATATAGGCCTGCTGCTAACTGATAACATATGATGATGGTTGCTTCTCTCTCAACAAATAAAATGAATAATAGAGGCAAATCAAGGATAACATTGACAGGGATGACATTCATACCAATCATGAATGTGCAACAGGAACAACATAGGCATGTCTCTCTTCACTAGTTTGTCAATGAAATATTACCAAAAAAGTCATCCACTACAACATTCAATTCATTAAATAGTTCTCGATATCAAGTTAGTGTGCTCATTCACTTCATTTGATGATTCAACATTGCCTCTTGTTCCTGTGATAATGCATTAACTTATCATTCTGACAGAATTATTTAATCATGATCCTCAAATCTACAGGTTGTGTAGTCCCACATTCAATGGTTTTGAAATCAACATAGAGGACATGAGGTTGAAACTACGAGAATGATATTACAGACACATGGTATGCCTGCTGGTGCTGGCACAGCAGGTCTGAGATGTTGTACCATGTGTCAGCATGGTATGGTAACGAACGGCATACCAGTACTGATACAATATGGTATAGCCAGTATACACTAGTACTTTAAACCATGCTTTTAACAGAACTGAATGATGGAAAGTGGAGACATACATTAACTGCTAGTCAATAATGGCTTTCTAATCAGCATTAAAAACAGTTACAAATAAAATATTTTACTATGAAATAAATTTAATCAAATGCACATACTGGCATACAACAA
Source organism: Elaeis guineensis (assembly GCF_000442705.2). Lineage (NCBI taxonomy): Eukaryota > Viridiplantae > Streptophyta > Magnoliopsida > Arecales > Arecaceae > Elaeis > Elaeis guineensis. The sequence goes on from NC_026001.2 coordinate 7,428,806, forward strand.
ACCTGTGAGGGCAAGCATGCTTGATGATAGGTAGAGGGGCAATTATCACAGCATATTAGTTCACCACCATCACCACAAAGCACACAACTATCATCGCTTTCATCCAGCTCCACAGCTTCCATTGTTTGCATATTATCTTTCCTAGACTTGTACTCAATAGACCAAGCTTGCAGCTGACAAAGGGTGTATGGCTTACCAGAGCCCATGAAAAGATTCAAGGAGGGTCTTCGTAGCTTGAAACCTGAATGAAACTTAAAGTCAGATACAGAGAGGATCTTGCCGCAGCATTTACAGAGAATTCCATCCCTAGTAACTCGCCCATCCTTTACCACTGTATTGTTCTTTGGATTCCGATATTGGATGACATTTTTTATCGATATGACACCCATCTCAATCAACCTGCAAAACACTGTTCTTGCTCCTAAGAATAATCGCTTCCCGTCAGCAAAGTGTTTTCCACCTTTTCCAGCAGTTTGTGGAAGTAATTTATGACCACCCTTTCGACTTTTGAACTTTCTCAAAGCATTTGACTTCAACAACCTGGCTTTGGAAGCAGAATTCCTACTGCTAGACCTGTAATATTTATTTATGATAATAGCCATCAGAAGATCATCATCATCATCAACTTGGGAAACCCTCCATCTCTTATGCCCATTTTCCCTACGGACTTCAGATTTCTTTGCCTTGATAACACCTTGGTTGTCCCCAACATCTGTAGACTCACCATTAGCAAAACGTAAATCTTCATCAGACTTCTCCTCACCAAAATGTTCTGAAGGAAGCTTGTTATTATCTAACATATTCATCAATTCTACACTTTCACCATATGTAGAATGGGATAACATGATAGAGGTGGACATCTCGGAGCTTGCCTCTACTGCATTATCCTTGCAAGTTGTTGATTGAACACCAGCTATCTTATTATCTGTTTTTACTTTTGACAAAATGCCTCCAGATTCATCCTCCAAAGACATCATTGGATCGAACTTTTTGTCTTTGTTATTTTGCCTGCCTGCCTTGATTTCCGATTTTGGGGGCTTTTTATATATCTTTTTTGCTGAACCATCTTCAAGTACCGCAGGTGTATGCCCTACCCCAATTTTTGAAGTATCACCACACTGCTTTTCAAGGCAGTCTGAGTTCTTTAAGCATTCAGAAGTTGATTCCAATCTCAATACAGAATTCTCTATCTGGTTAACTGGAAACAGATGATTCTGGACCTTACCATCAATATCAAGACCAAGCAACTCTATGCAATTTCTATTAGTTGGCTTTGCTCCAACATTAATGTCAGTTACTTTGACTGCTTCAACTTCTGAAATCTTCTTAGACTTGTTGCCCGCCATTTCAATTGAAACAGATGCAGAAGTTTGCCTCATTTGAGAGTCTGAAGTTCCTGAGCTTCTGGCATTATCCTCCTTGTGAAACTCAGAATCCTTTACACAGATTGTTTGAACTACTTTTTCAGCTAAGCTGGGGCTTTGTTTGGGGGCTGGATTGAGTTCCACACACTGTATTGGAATGTTCACATTTTGTGCAGTACTTCCATCTAAGCCAAAACGAAAATGTCCTCCAGTGAGGCTCAATTGATAGACTGAAGATTGCATTTGCTGCTGCATATTAATTCTTTCCATGGCCTCAGGCATGCTTACACAAGTAAACAGCTGTTGCCTACACCTATCATCCATACTAAAACATGGAGTTCCCTCTTGGGGATAAAGATATAAGACTTGTTGCTCTGGCATCGGATGTTGAGAAGCCCGGTTTACTATGAATAAGTTCCCAGAGTCTCCAGAGGACTTCTTGGCTTTTTGGGTCAGTAAGCTCCAGGAGTCTTCAGAGGAATTCTTGTTTTGTGTCACTCCATGTAACTTCTTTTCCTGAACTGATGTGCATACTTTCTCACAAATGGTTGGACAATCCAAAGCACCTCCATTCCTGTCACTTTCTTCCCAACTAAAACGTTTTCTGACACTGCCACCAAGAAAAACAGAAGACCCCAATTTCTCTTGTTGATCAACTTTTTTCACAAAACTATCCCACGTATCCTCATGAGCAAGTTCCACTTTCGTACAGACCCCATCCCTTCCTTGATATGCACTCTTCTCTCTATGTTTAACAACTGGCATCTGCTTGTCAATTGTTGTTTCCCCACAAGGTTGATTCCCCACAAGCAACTTCCCGACATGACTCAAAGATAAGCCACCTTCTTCAGCTGAAGAATCAACAGATTTATTCAAACAAGCATCTTCCGCTGATCTAGGAGAATGAGGTGCCTGTGTTTTTGATTCCGCTGAGTTGATTTTTTTGCATAAAAGAATATTTTCTGCAAAACTTATGGGAACAGATATGCATGATTTTCTCTGACTTGACTTACGGTTACTGCATAATTGATTTGTTTTATTATGAATACTTGCAGCCTCAGAACTAATGCCATGAAAACCCTTAGAATCATGAAACCCCTTGCCTATGTGCTTGGTGATGGTTCTAAGGCTTCTGTTTTGTACATCTGCACCACAACAAGGTTTATGCTTGGCTCGACGATATTTATGCTTGTTTCTCAAAACATGACAACTTTGTGTAACAGATACTTGTTGAATGCATAAACCTTCTTGCACCTTGGACTTGTCAGCAGGCATGGGATTTGGCAGAAGACTCCTTTTTGATCTGCACAATAAATGTGAATCGGGTTTCCCAAGGTTATCTTGAACTCTGCCTACACCCTTTTCTGCCAAGATCATATGTGCATTCCCTGTAAGCATAACTGTTGCACTATTCACAGCTTTCAATGCATTTCCCTCCCGCAGGGCACGGATCTTTTTGTCAATGCATATGACAGCCATGAATGGATCAAGTATCTTCCACCTGTCTAGAAGCGACAAAACCTTTCCTGGTTGCTGAATACCCTTTTCAATTTGTCCCAGAGTATCTGCCAAGTCAAACCAAAATTCATTGATAGTGACCCACTGTCTTCCATTTTCATCCTCTTCCAAGGCCCATGTGCCAGCAGATAAGACCTTACCACATGATACCCAAGCTTTTGGAAGTGAATATAAACATGGTCCTTCTTCAGGTAATTTGTAAATGAAATCTACTTTTGTCCCATCTTTCCTCTTGCGTACTTCAATTTCCCAGCCAGCTTCCATCAGAAGATGATGTGCATGTGAACGAAGACGGCTGGGAAGATCCCTCATGAAAGCCACCTTCTTTGCAGCACTGACCATCTCTGAATTTAGAATGTTGGATTCTTCAGCTTGTTGGTTAATGCATAACCGTGCTAGAGGCCTTTTACCAAGAACAACATGTTTGCCTGACTCCAAAATCTTCAAAGTACAGCTCTGTTGAGAACCAGTGGTATTATCAGATTTAGCTTTTGCAAAAACCTTATCATTTCCTGTTTTGCTTTTACATTTTGGATCACCATTAATATCAAAACCATTCAAATTACCCTGCACATCAATCATATGGTAGCTAGAAATGAACCCCTGACCAAAAGATTCAACTATACGGCATGGTACTTGTTGACAAACATCAGAAGAATTTGAAAGAAATATGCTTGGGATAACATTCGATGTACCCAGGTGCATCGATACGTTACAGGTGTCATCCAACTTCTGTCCTGTGCCTTTATCCTTATAGCTCAAGTTCTCAACAGGCGATAGCTTCAGCCGCTTCACATTCGTCTTCTGAGCATCAGATCCGGCCCAGGAAGAAGATCTGTCCACAAAATACCCTGATCCGCCTATTTCCCTGAGACTCGTCTTAGTGTGCTTTAAAGTTTCTCTGGATGAACGTTTTGTGGAAGATACATTTGCCGGGACTGAGCTTTCACAGTTGTAATTGCCTAGTGTTATCAACTTGCTGCCTTCATCTAGTTGAAATTTCATGGTCCCAAAAACATCACAACTATTCCTACCATTACTAATACAATTTTCAAAGAAAACCTTTGAATATATCATTTCTTCCTCCCAGAAGCTCTCAAATCCATCTTTGGCCAACTCCATGATTTCTCTCCCAAACAAATTTTCCACTGTCTCCTCCAACATGGATCCCAGTGACATGCTCTGATTTTGGGCGACCATTGTCTCAGAACTGTTTATACCAACACTAAAATTTTTGCACACTTTGACAGAAAAACTATAAATCTGCAGTGTGATAACCTGAACTTCTTGAAGATAGCCAACGGGATCCACAAATTAACACTTGAAAGGCAATTTCCAGACTAGAGCTACATTTTCTGACCAAGTAGAGACTAAAAAAGGAGCCCCAGTTCTCGGCCCTGTGGATTCAACAAAAACCATTTTTGATAATTGCTTTTCTTCTCCTTCTACACATACTCCCGAAAACAGAAACCTAAAATTTTCAGTTCAAACGCATGTAACATGTGCAGGAAAACAGCAACCAGAATCCTTCAACTTATCACCCTAGCTCTATACAGCTAAAGAAAACCTGAATATAAAAGCCCTAAGTTATAATAAGTGCATCTTCGATATAACATAAAATTGTCAAAAAAGTTAAGTTCAGGTTCCTCTTTAAAAAAAGAAATCTGAACCTTTTTTTACAGGAAAAGGTCAACCCAAACAACTTCCCTCACATGATTCCCACATGCAACATGATAACCTCTTTTTACAGGAAAAGATCGACCCATCACTCAAACAACCACATTAACACTCAAAAATCCAACTTCTGAAAACTGGACATCTCCCTTCACATTAGCAACAAATCAACCATAAAATCCTACAATGCATGCAATAAACCATATTCTCAAACAAAAAAATGAGACAAGTATGTTATCAACAAAGCATAATTACTAATAAACAAGAAGCAACATGTTTTTTTTTTAACAAATGAGGTAACTATACAGACATACAAACAAACCGAAATTTCACTCATAATCACAAAATACACAAAATGTCCACACACACCCACACACACACACTGAGAGAGAAAGAGATTTCTACCTGTCACCATACGGTCCATACCTCTACGGATACACACATAAAGAAAACCCTGACCCTAAGTTCTAACACAGCCATCCCCAAAGAGCACAAAAGGCGAGTTCCAAACCTAAAAACAAACTTCCCTACACGGTCCCTGAATGCAACATCGGCAACCTTTTATAGAGAAAGATCAAACTGTCTCTCAAGCAACAACATAAACACCAGAAAATCCAACTTCTAAAACCTGACAACCCACCTTCAATTTAATATACAATCCACCAAAAAATACCTGCTAAGCATGCAAGGTAACAAATTTCTCAAAACAATTGTTATCAATAAAACTAAACTTTTTTGGGTACAAAGAGAATTTACCGTTTGAGAAAAAAACATTATTCACAATTATTCCTACTAAAAAGAAACGCATACAAACTAAAGCTTCCTATCATACACTCAAATACACAAAAACCAGAAACTTCCGTATCTCATTCCACTGTGACACTCAAAGAAAACACTGATCTTTTGAAACCTAAATTATAACACATCCATCCCCATAGAGTACAAAAAGATAAGTTTCAACCTTCAGATCTAAACAACTTCTCTCACAATTTTTCCAAACGCAACACTTACGATTTTTTATGTGAAAAAGATCAAACGATCACTTGTACAACAACAGTAATACCAAAGAATCCAGCTTGTAAAACGTGACATCCTAGTGCCTTCAAATTAAAGAAAATCCATGAAACATTATTAAAAAAAGCATGCGGAAACCATTTTTTCCAGACGAAAATAGCACATGAACATTTTCAACAAAACAATTCAGAAACAAAAAACATCATGTTTTTAAAAAATAAACCTACTACAAAGAAATGCGAACAAACCCAGAACAAATTTCCAGCCATACCCAAAATACGTACAGATGATGTGCCAAATAAACAGTGGCAAAGAACCAGAAATTTCATTTCTTATGGAGAGAGAGCGCATCAGAGCTTTCCATCCATCACCCGAACTCCTCAAAGAAAAAGAAAGCCTTCATCTTTAAATCCTTAAATTCTAATACACCCAACCCGAAGAACAACGAGATAAATTGCAACGCTGGCGCCTTTTTATAAGGCAAAGATCAAACCCATTACCCAAACAACCACATTATCAGCCAAGAACCCAACTTTCCAAAGCCTGACCAAAAATCTACCAAGAAAACCTATGAAGCATACAAGAAACCAAAATCTTGCAAACAAGAACGACACTAGGCAAAGAGAAACCCCTCAAACACGCAAGAACTCCATATCAGAGACCAAAAAAACCAAGCTTTCGATCAAGATACAGGCAAAAATCCAAATGCGAGAAGATAACAGACACCAGAGGACCCAAAGAACTCACCTAAGGGCGATCAAGATTATGGTCGCGGCCTCCAGAGCCGCGGCTTCTTCCCCTCGCCGGAAGCAGCGGACGCCACTCCACCGTCCTCGTCGCCCCTCGGAACTCAATCAAGGACTCACTCCCAGATGCTACTAAATCGGAGAGCACGTCGGTTACTCTGGGGCTCCAATGGGGAACCTGGGAGTTCGGGCGAGGGCTAAAAAGGCCGAGCCTTCACCATCTCCAAGAGCGCTCTCTCTCCACTCTCGCTCTTTTCTTGGGTTTTTTATAACCATGCACGCATCGCACGCTCTTGGGTGGAAGCAGGGTTTTCCATTTTGGGACATCTGGAAAGCCTTTTTGTTTTTATATTGGAAAGATATGGAAAAGCTCGCCGGCTGCCGCGCGTAGAGGAAAGTAACAAAGCTTTAAGTTACTAAATTTTATTTTAATAGAGTCATGTGTATTATAATATAATAATATATTAATTTTTTTTTCCCCAAGTAAGGTGTAACCAATCATAGATATTTAGTTGCCACATGTCTTAGACTATATTTGGCTATCATTGCTTCATAACTGGATGCCATTGCACTTAATGTTTAGAATGTATTCAGGTGGTTCTATACTTTATAATGATAAAATTCAATATGGAAATTGGCAAGTTATGGATTATATTTCTCCGATGCAAGATCACTCTTTTATCTTTTCCAAATTTGGAAAAGTTGAGTTTTCTTGTACACCCATGGATGGGTTGGTGCCTGTGACTAGATAAGTTGAAGGGGTTGGCGAGAGATGCCTAAAATGCAGCTTATCTTAGTTTGATGTACTTATGGCAAATATGATTTGCATACTTTCTTATAAAATTAAAAATAAAATAAATTTTATAATTTTCCGTGTGAAATTATTAGTTATGAACTTTTAGCATGGGATAATAATACTACCATCAAAGTTGAAACTTACTGATTAAATATTATAAATTAAGGGTTCTTTCCCTCTAAGATGCTGCTAGGTGATTATATTAGTCTACTCTAATTTGTAGTATTCAATTTTAAGACAATCCAAACAACATCTAGCCACGTACTATTGTCCAATATTCATTACAAAATAGTAGGTGTGCATCTCAAGTAGTTTAACGTATATGGTAGGTAGTTTTTTAAAAATATTTAACAAAATAAATACTTTCATAACGAAAAAATTATCATCTGCATGCACTAATGTGGCTATGCACGTAGTCAATCAGAGTCTCTGATTTCTATGATGATGCACAAAGATGGGTGCTTTATGAATGGTGCCCACAAAAGCTAGCAGTTATTATTGATTGCATGCACAACTACGTCAGCTGTTATTGGTTGCATGTACAATCATGTGTTACACGTGACAATAATTTTTTCTTGGAGTGTCAAAATTACTCGTCCCATTGGCACAGCTTTCCAAATAGATTTTTTGTAGACCCGTATCCCACTCGATAAGATTTTAAACCCATCTATTTTGTAATGGCAAGCATGCAGGTAATAGTCGCATGATGTTTATGTGGAAACTTATGCAGTTAACTAAATGTTTAGACTCTAGTATATTTTTATTATATTCTACTCAAGTAGGAGGACAAATTTGGATGATTGGAGTTCATGGGAAGTGCCTTCTCCTTCATAAGAACTGTACTTGGAAACATGCTCTTTTTCTTTCCATCTTTAATTGTCCATCTCTTCCCTTGGCTCCAATCTAGTCTCCATCAATATCCCGATAAACTATTATTGACTTAATTGTTGAGCAACTAATTAATCTCGAAAGCTTAAATTCACAAAAAATAATCTACATATCAATCTTAGTACCCCTCTTCATATGGAGCTTAAGTCATTAGGGTGAAGATAACAGATAACCATGAATAATTAAATAAATAATTGAACTAGAAGAATTCAACCTCATGACTTTTAACAAAACTAAGCTCTGATACCACGTCAAGTACCCAAGTCATCCTAAAGTTTAAGTTAATGGGAGAAAGACCAACAATGCATATCAGGCTTAATACTACTTCATCCTTCAAATGTGCCCCATCTCACTGATGCTTGTTATATTATTTCCAGGCTTCACTAGCACCAATCTCTCCCATTGTCATTAATGAGATATAATATGACCAAGATTGGTTTAGAACCCATATTGCACTATCTCTAATTCACTTATGCCCAATGCATGGATCCTTTTTAATTCTCAATACTTTATTCATGGTCATCATCATCTTCTTCTCAAAGTGAGGTAAAGGATGAGTGTGAAGAAGAGGAGAGACTGGAGAGTAGCTCATGGGAGGTGAGACCTATATGATAGGAGTTGGCCTCCCCTCTAGACCTTTGAAAAATGGTAGGGATGCTTTCTCTTCGAAAAAGAAACATGATAGGGATGGATTAAAACCTTTCAACATATCTTTGATTACTAGCTGTCCATTATAATTAATGGTCGATATGTCAATCAAAAGTTCATGTACCAAATTGTTGGAGTACCATTACAAAACCCTTTGATACAATAAATAGCTTCTTCATGTACCACCTATTGTTTCTTTTATAACTTTCGGGACTTCCTTAATAAAATTTAGTCATTTAAAAAAAAAAAAAAAACACGAGTAAAAAGAAACTTGCAAGTAATTAACCACAGAATAAGCAATAACTATCTCCAACACTTAAAACTCTTCCAACCATGAAGCAGACAAGAAGTAATATTGGAATATTGGAACCATGAAGAAGCAACCATGAATAACATTTGTCAACCAACACTCCACCAAATTTATGTTTAAAACAGTGTAAAGTTGAAAAGAGCTAATGCAAACTGATAGAACATCTTCTATAACTCAAATTATGCGAAACTTTTATAATGAGGATGCACACACATAAAATGGTGAAAAAAAAAGTCTAGGTGAGATTCCCTTTTCATTTACTTTTAACCACTCAGTGAATGCAGGATAAGGCTTTAATTTGCTATAGATAATAAATTTCCTCCACTTACCATGGCTCTAGATCATTGCTCAGTTCAACAGGAGATGTGGGAGTCGATGATTAGCCAAGTGCAAGAGAGCAATGGACCAGTTCCTAACCATCGAATTTTAAATGAATTGAGCGAGCGGTGATTTCTAGCAGGTGATCAATGGTAGTACCCTATAGCACACATAATGATCCAAACTCCTAACAGCTCAATGTATCTAAGATGCACATCGGTCGAGCAAACCAATGGGTTCAGTGCTTCTAACTGAAGCTGTGCCAAGATGATTCAGCTTCGTAGTGAGCTTTTGCCACCAATGTTGGGTTCATGCAACCCAACCTAATTGGACCCAAGCCATGCATGTTCCTCAGTCGGTCTTTTAGGGTTTACTGTTTTTATTGAGAGACATTGTGGGGGGTAGTGGTTGAAACTGTAAAAGCCCAGTCTTGGTCCAGTTACGAGTTCCTGGATCTGGTTGAGCAACGATAACGGCTCATTATCCAAATATGGGCCCTATGAGGCCCATGTATTCAGCGAACCAAAGACCCAGAAGAAGACCTTGGCAATTTTTTGTCCCCTTCTGTGTGCAATGGAAGGGACCTTGGGTACGAGAGCAGTGATGTGTTCAGGATCCAGGGAGAGGCTAAGATGGGACCAAACAATGGGATGTCTGCTAAGATGCAAATTTGAGGAGATTTTTGGGACTAAAATTTTAGGAATTTTTATGCATGGCAAATGAAGACTAAATAAAGGGTTAGAAGCAGTATGCCGCATTTGAGTTGCTAGAATCTCTTGTATGGATGGAATAGATTTACGATTTTTGGTGCAATACAATCTTGGATCTCCTAAAGGGCAAATCGTTAGGGTTGAGGTGCCAAACAGCTAATAATTAGTGGTGAAGAGAGATCTAAATTTGATCTAGCTTTCATCCTCATCTTGTTTGGAGTTCCATCTATTCTAATTTTTGAATAAAAAAATTGATGATGATCAAATGAAGGTAATTGTCAAGACTTTATGACCAAATTATCGTGATATGAATGGAGTATATTATATAGTTTGTATGACCTACTAATGCTAGTTGCTTGACATTGAATAAAAGAATCTTTTTTTAGTGGTGTGGATCTAGTGCCACTAATGATCCCATAGGAGGGCCAATGTTCTGGTGAATTCAAAATTTCGATCTTATTAATTGAGCGTCAGCAACTTAAATAGATACCTTTAACCCTACTCATGAACACTTAATTTGGTACCTTAAGTAGTTACAACACTATGTCTCATCGAGATAGCAGCCCTTGAGTTGGTATAGCTATGGCATGCATCTGATTAATCATGTTCCAACTCGAATTGAGTCGAGTGAATCAGAATAGAAATGATTTCGATGAGATCAGAGTGTTAGATCTGGCTTATAAGGTTCCTCAACTTCCACATTGGACATTTTAAGGCTAACATGCCAAATGAGTTGTAGGTATGTTTGCCCGAGGGACAGAACAAGGACATGTACTAACTAAACGGTAACCCAGTTAATTCATGTGTTTCCGCGCACTAAAAATCACCTTTATCCTAAAATCATGTTGGAAGTTCTTGCAAGCTTAGGCCATGGACCCCATTAGGAATATAAAACAAGGGGGCAAGCTTGAGTCTCTCACAAGGGACTAGAAATTCAATGATTGGAAGCAGACAATAACTTATTAATGAAGTCACCTAGGCCAAGTTATGGACTCTATGGTACACCACCAAGCAAAATATTCAAGAATGCTTCAATAAATAATAGCCTTAATGATCAATCCTATATAGGAAAAGAAGTTTCATATGAATGCCGTAACAAATAGTGCTGAAGTTATTCAAGAAACTTGAAGACCATGATCTTATTAATGAGCATACTATAACATGTACCATTTTCAATCCTTGTTTTCCTTCAAAGAAGTCACACATCCAGCAGAATTGCAAGGACTCATCTTCCAAGATATCATGTAAGACCTATACATCTCCAACTCAAAGGTACCCAGAAGACCACAAAAGCTGCCTTTTTTTTTTTTTTTTTTTGATCCATCCCTTAAATTTATTAGGAATACTTTAGTTGGTGGATGTCTCTCAGACCACCATGAGGCCTGGACTGTGGGAAGTTAGTCCAGATTCGCAAGTTGGGCCGGGAATGACGGTTACCAGTACACATGCAGTGCTTTGAAAAAATAAAGCGAAAACCATGGGCAAGCAGTGGTTGGTGGTGGCCATATATTTATGGGAACCATAGCAATGGGATTGGTTGGTGAGGTATGGAGAGTTTGGTTGGAGAGCTTTTATGGTTGGTTTGCCAAAATGGCTGTCCTTTGTTAGGGCCGTGCCAGTACTAGTTAGTTTAAGAAAAATAAAAGAGTTGGTGGAAGCCTTCTAGAACTCACATGACTACACCATTAGAAAAAAAAATTATAACCCATGAACATCAAATCTAGGTATATAATTTGGCATTTGGTAGCCTGTCAACATTGGGATCCAATTGGTTCTCGTGCACCATGAAGGTAATATTTTCTATTTCAGTGGGGGATTACCAGCTACCTCTGTTTTTGCCATGCTGTATAGCTGCAATGTTTATTGGTTCATAGGTTGTTTCATCTGCCTTTGGTTGAGTGTGGCTAAACTATCAGCATCTACACAAATTATAAGTTCTTTGGGTGCACTGAGAGTGAACATGATTGAGGGCAGCATAAGTGGCCAACTACTCTCCAATGCACCAAATTTTGTACATGGCATGATAGAACATTCCACTTAGTAGATATTATAGATAAGGTTAACAACTTGCATATTGCTTATTTATAATAACTATGAAGGCTGTATACCATTTCAACCAATAAATTAGTCTAGTCACTGCTTGGTTCACCAGTCATGCCCTGTACTTCATGAACTTGAGTGCTTGAAGAAGCAAATTATATTTTCAAGATTTACTTTGAACTAGCTTGTGTTGTACATAGTGGCCTAGTCTTTGCATTTAAAAGTTAAAATTATGAACACAAACAAAAGAAATGAAATGTGTATTAGAAATGAGTCTAGGAACTAGCGACCTTATTTACAAGGACACTGCATAGTTTGATGTTATTTTTTAATTTTATTTCTCCATTGATTTCTTTAATTCATGATAAATCATCAAAAAATAATTTTTCATCACATCATGCGATCTTCTCTATTTTTTTTTTAATATTTCTGAAATTTTTCATATTTTATGATATTAATATCTAGCATGTGCAATATATGCATATGAGAAGGTAAATAAATAATTAAATACATCGCCTCTACAAAAAAAATCTGGAAGAGAAGGATTCAGAACTTAAAGAGGGAGAGACGTTTCTTGTGTGACAAATCTTATTTTTCACAACAAATATTAATCTTCTATAAACAATAGCCTTGGTGAAGGTGAAGGCTATGTGCATATTGTCTTAATCTTCTATTCATTTATTTCTTTAATTTATTGTTCAAAATGATACACTAACAAAGAATTGAATGACATGGTTCATGGACACCTTCATCCACAACCAAGACGTATCTCAGTTTCACCAATTTCATCATCCTTGAGGTCGCCATAAATATCCACCAACTTAACCACTGACCAGCCATAATTCTCCAACCTAGATGATTAGGTAATACCAAAAACCCATCAACCCCACCCTCTCTAGAAGCACCCCAACTCCCAAGCTTTATTCTACTAAAGACACTGTACGTTTTCTACCCCAAAAAAAAAAAAAAAAAAAGACACTGTACGTTGAGCCAAGGCCATGAGGGGATGACGGGTAGGTAGCCTTCCGTCTCCATTTTTTTTTCTCTCGGTAGTCCCACAGCCCACCAACATGAAGAGAGAGAGGGAGTCGAGTGAGCTCTGATACAGTGAGTAGTGAGACATTCGGCGCTCTCTCTCTCTCTCTTTTGAGCCCACGAAAGCAATAAATGCCCCACTTGACCCCAGAATAAAGCTGCCCCTCTTTGTCAACTTGTAGGGCCTTTAGTCCCTTCCCCTCCCCCTGGTCCACAGCCACACCCATAGATATGGGTCAATGGCCATGGTTCTTCTCCACATGCACCACCTTTTCCTCCTTCCATGAGGGGTGGTCACGGGCCACTTGCTTGACCCGGTCAGCAGGGCACCGAGATAGAGGGAGGCCGGGATGATAGGTTGGTGAGAGTGGTACTCGGTGCAGATGGGCATTTATTGAATCAAGTACACACTCCTGCCCCTTAGAGTTAGCTTGTGAAGCTCCAAAACCGATTGTTCTTTTCCTCCTCGCCTTCCACCTCTTCCACCCTTTTTAAGGGGTTGGACTTGGACAAGTGGGGTCCCCATGCAATAGGACTGGTAGGTGCCCAGCGTCATAAATAACTTGACCTTGCACCACAGTTACGGTCCATAGACATATATTTCGTGGGATTACTAGCTTTAATAATTGGCCTCCATCAAGCATCCTCATCAGATCTTCAGTTTTTCCATGGACACATAGAAAGTCCTTGACACGTTATTCAAATGGTCAAAATATATTTGAGATAGTTGATGCTTGCCGCAGTTAAGAGACTGGATTATAGGTGGATTTAATAAATGCTAAGCTTAGTAATACCAGTTCTAATGTGGAGTTAAAAAAAGAGCATAAGCTGCACGATAGAATTTTGGATTTTAAGGTGAATTTAACTAACTGTCATCTTATTGTGGAGGATTGCTGCCGCTCAAAGTATGTGCTTACATTTCTGAAGCCCCAATTGTAGCCCCTTGAACACTGGGTAAAGTAATTGTAATGAAGATTCTAAAATTATTTTGCGTGATGTTTTAAATATAATTTTTGATCAAAATGACCTGCAATTTATTTGTATCAACTAGTCCATAATGGCCAACCATCTAGCCAATTATTCCCGCAAACCGTCAATGGAGACCAAATGGCGATTTTTAACCTATGATGATTTCTCATGTATCATTTTACCATAATTAATAAAATTTTGATATTGTATGCTCTCTAACCAATTCTATATATAATGCATATTGCAATGGCCTTAATGTGATGATTCATGGACATCAATCTGGCCTGACATTAATCGACATAGACATCCAATGCTAGGGTAGTTCAACTAACGCTAATCCCTATTTTTATCACAATTACATCACCTTCCATGCAGCAACAACAACATGACATCCCCGGAGCGATAACACAACAACTGTTGCATCATCCATTTTTGGCTTCTAGACATGTCGATCGAATTGAATAATTCACAACTATCCATTACCATTACATGACCCATTACATTTTCGACACAACGTTACATCATCATTTCCATAATTGTCATCAAGAAAAGCATGCTAGGAAAGCCGAACATGACCCATGGGAGGCTAACTATCCAGCACATGCTTTGGACTCGCATCGAGAAATGTTAATGATGTACTAAGATAATAATTCACACCCCCATATCAATAATACTAGATTGCCACCTCGGTCAAGAGAATTCCAAGCATCAATAAGGAATAAAGAAGTTAGTAGTAAACAAAGGCCAACTTGTTCCACGACAAGAGGAGGGGCTGATGGGAGCGAAGGTTTGTTCACCAAACAAATTAGATTCTCTCCTCCTTTCTCTTTCTCCCATGCCCACACCCACGCACCCACACTGGCTAGGCTTTCTAGAATGCATAAAAGGTGGAGTGAGCGTGAGGTGTAAAAAAATTGTCGGTGGAAGTGAGTTATAGATGGAGATAGAAAGAGATAAAGATAGAGAGAGAGAGAGGATTATGATCACATTACAAAACTAATAAATATGTGTGAATAAAGAAATGCAATGGAACACGAAACACTCACGTAAAAAAAAGTAGACCTACCAACCAAATCCAGCTCCCAAGATTTGTAACCACTCGCGCCATTCGCACCAACTCGGTCAAATGGGCCAAGGGGATCGAGTCAATGGGCGCTCCCCACAACTTCCCCTCCTCTCATATAAATCCACCCCCCCTCTCTTCTCTCTTCTTCCATTCCTCATCCCCACCCCCAGGAAATTTATAACAAGACACATACCAGAGCCAAAACCACAAACTCCTCCCCTCTCTCCTCTATTCTCTTAGATCTTTCTTTTCTCCTCTCACACAACCACAAGGAACTCCACTAGCTATCAGTCTTAGCAATACTACCACTACTTTTATACTATGGGTAGGTCTCCATGTTGTGAGAAGGCTCACACAAACAAGGGAGCTTGGACCAAGGAAGAGGACCAAAGGCTCATAGCCTACATCAAAGCCCATGGAGAAGGCTGTTGGAGGTCCCTCCCCAAGGCAGCAGGTCTCTTCATTCTCTCCTTGGCTCATTTTTAGCAAGAAATTAGACGCTATCAAACAAATTTTTACTAATGATTATATTGTTCTTGAATTGTTTTTTTTTGATTATATAGGTTTGCTTCGATGCGGCAAGAGCTGCCGACTCCGGTGGATCAACTACCTCCGGCCCGATCTCAAGCGCGGTAATTTCACCGAGGAGGAGGACGAGCTCATCATCAAGCTCCATGGCTTGCTTGGTAACAAGTATGCACCATGTTCTATTGGTTCTTCAGCTCATACATACTTTATAAAAGCTTAGGATTCCTATTATTTAAATAATTTTGCCTAACGTTATCATAAAACACCGATTTGGATGGAAGTTGTGAGAGGAGATTTTAATGATATTTTTCCTATTTTAAAACAATATTAAAAAAAATAATTTTTATGATGTGATTGTTAATTTTTTTCTTCAATAATTGTGACAGATGGTCTTTGATAGCCGGGAGGCTACCTGGGAGGACTGACAATGAGATCAAGAACTACTGGAACACCCACATCAAGAGGAAGCTCCTGAGCCGAGGCCTAGACCCCCAAACTCACCGGCCGCTCAACGGCTGCGCCACCTTCGCCGGCACCCAGCAACAAGAGGCCCCCGCCACCATCGCGCCAAGCCCGCAAACTCCGGTGACGAGGGCCGGAGCTCCGGCGCCAGCGTCGACGAGGACCGCTTCCCAGACCTCAATTTGGACCTCTCAATCAGCCTCCCTTCCCACTCTCCCAAAAGGTCCCCACCTTCAGAGCCCTCAGCAACAGCAGCACCTGCCGCCACAACGTCCGCAAATAGTTACACTCAACCCATTTGCTTATGTTGCCATCTCGGCTTTCAAAGCACTGATGCCTGTGGCTGCCAAACCAATCCAAACTCACAGTCACATGTCTATAGATACATCAGAGCATTAGAAGAAGGGCAGCACATAAATTAGTCTAGTTAAAAAAAAAAAAAAAACCCTTGTATTGCTCTCTTCTTTCTGGATCATATTACCCCACAGAGAAGAGAAAATATGTTTTGGTTTTTGAAATGATCATCTAGACTCGGACCAAGGACTAGTCTGTTTGTTTACATGATATATTACTATTGTTTACAGTCTTTAGTGGTTTGGGTGCACAAAAAGTGAGGCTAACATGATAAGGTTTGTGAGAAACCAAGGGTGGTTTTTGTGGGTGTTAGGTTGTTGGAGGCATCTGATGGTCTGATCTGAACCCTTTTGTCACGTAAGAGTGTGGGCAACATGTGAGGTGTTTTGGGGTAGGTAACCGGATCACAGATAAATAAAGAGGACAAGGGATAAAGTGTGGGGGTAAAGGGTTGGTTAGTTAGGGGGTGGTCAGAGTTGGTCATGTGCGGTGGGGTGTGGCGGTTGGTAGGCTGATAATAGTTTAATCATGGATGTCACGGCTTTACAAGCCGGGGATGTGGTCACCCTCTCGGCGATAACGAAATAACGAATGGCTTTTGGTTTTTGGAGTGAGGAATGTGCGTGGAAATGTTTAAGAGAGAAATCTACGTAATTGATTGTGATAAAACCGGTTCATGTGAAAATCCGGTCGATAGTTCTGCAAATATATATAATATATTGTTTTATTTACTATTTTTGAAAAAAAATATTATGATTGTCTGTCCTACAGCATTGAGAGAGAGATTTAGTTAGTTCGAGTGTTGGATGTCTTTACACTTGAAAGATTTGAATTGTAATTGCCACCTGATTGTTTTATTAAGAAATATGAACTATTGTGACACTATATATAGCGACTCAAAATCCTCTATGATATACGATTTGCGTTGCAAAGTAATGTACAATACTCGATAGCCGCTTTCAAGAGATAGACAGCTATCAACAGCAACATATATTGTTTATGGCATATGAAACTATTTTGTTTGATGGCGGTATATCTCTTGATGATAGCTATCGAATGTTGTACAACACTTTGTACAAGTTGCGCACAATAGAAGATCTACAGTTATATATATATATATATATAACAATATTAGAGGGATGGTAGGGCATGAATGTTTTTTATTTCTTCTTCTATATGCCACAAGAACCATAGAATGGGTAAAATGAAGGAATGATTATTTTTGGTTATTATATTTAGAAGGAGCAGGCGACATTTCTATTTCATAGGATCCCTTAGAAGAGTTTAACTGAATAGCAGGAGACTTGAATACAGTGATAACTGGAACAATAAATAAAGGGTGAGAGTGATATTGCGCTCCATCAATAGCTCTGGTATTAAAAACTTTGTTACACATCCAAATGTAGGTGACTTTATTGGATGCTAGTGATTCTGGACCTTGTCAGGCATTGGATGCTGACCAAAAAAATTGCCATGTGGGTGAGCCATGAAAAGACACTGGTAGATTATATGATTGGTGTTCAATGTCCTGTGTGATGGTGCTAGGTTATCAAACATGGATGACTTTTGCACCTTGGTGCTGGCACTGATACAAAGCTCCAGGTAATTAATCATCCAAAGTGTGTGAAACCGACAAATACCAGAGTCTTTTGTGAGAGAAGAGTGGCAGAATAATTTTGAGCTTGTACATTCTACTACCGTCTATATATTGTGACTGCATGCATGATTTCCATATGATTTAGTGTGAATTCGATGAAATGAATAACAATATACAGATTATACACTGAGATGACATAGATTAGAAATTTAGGACGTCCTGAATTTACATAAATTATAGGATCCCACACTGTTGGAATCAATTAGTAATTTGTAGTGGGTTTGATTAGGAATTAACTATCAGATGTTATAGTAAACTAAGTTCATAGGATTTTTCCACCATTATGAAAATAAAAGAAAATGAACACTTACCATGGGAGTGTGCCAAAAATCTCAGTATCATATGCACCAAATTAAATCTAGTTGTTGGGGAGTATGAACACATCACAAGATACTGATGAAAAATTTCAATGTACCATAGTACATATCTAATTAATTCGTGCCCTTAATAATAGAGTTATATGATAGGCCTGCCCATCTTCTTCCTTTCAGAAAACAAGAAAATCATTGCACCATAGGCAATAGATGTTATTTGGTCATGATTTCTCCACTTGTAAGTATCATCTTGCAGTACTTGGGGTTTAAAGGTACATCAATAATATCTCCATTACCTCCATTATTTTTCCTATTTTTTGATGATGATGAATGTACTTATTCAATTATCTGTTGGATTAGAGCCACACAAAATGCACATGTTTCTCCTTTGAACAATAATGTGAACATATTCTCTACTTGAGGAACAAAACTAACGTATGTATTATTATTTATTTAACTATACATCTACTATGTACTCCTATCCATAAAGCTTAACAAAGACAGAAACAAAAGCAGGCACACGCTTAAACTAAGAAGACCTTTATCAATTCCATCAACAATCCGCATCCACAGATAATTTAAAGTAATTTTAGGCATCACACCTTCGGCGGCTCGCTCGAAACTTTTTCATGTTGTATATAGTTTTATACAACATGATTTTATGTATACCCACAGGAACAGATGATATAGAATAGACCCCACGATTTTATAAAAACCATGACCCCTAAAATTCTCAGCAAAAGAAAATGGGTTCTTCAGATTCCATTCAGTGCAATATCGCTATGGTTTGAGTAGCTTTTCGCAAAGTGGGAACATTTTGGTTGCAAAAGCAACAATGGTGCAACATCCCCACCAGTGATAGGATGTCAATTTGAATGGAGTATTCAAAGAGCTTATTCCCATCAGACCATCAAACATGTGGATGGAGATATATCAATCCTACAACATCAACCATTATCCAAAAACAAATAAGGACAAATCAATTCCCCCCAAGTATTCCTCCTTTTCTTCATGCCCACCAATGATGCAAGGATGTGGACCCACCCACCTCAATCCCTTCCCTGCTAACTTGGGTTTCTAGTGTCGATATTGTTGGGTTTGGAAACAAAAGGCTAGGGAAAGGATCCATTAGAGGTGGTAGTTGGTGGTTGGTAGCTCCATGACATCATACAAAGCAACTACCAATGCCTTCTTTTTCATGAATTCCGGGTTGTGGTATCTCATCTCTTTTTCCCTTGCCCTACCTTTGAATGTCCTTTTCTATCTAGGCTTTGGGTGGATGGATGGCTACTAGAAAAAGTGGTGGGCTTGGCTTCTAGAAGGCCAAACCCTCACTCAAACTCAAGCTGGTTGGCTAGCTTTATTAGGTCAGAAACTATCTCCATCAACCGTTAGGAAATTTTTATAGGTAACCACATAGGTGATATTGCAGTGTTCGATCGCACTTTTTCTCGTGTTGGCAACTTGAGGGTCAACTCAATTTGGCTTGTTTATGATTCACATTGTCGGAGTCTGGATAGATACAAGCAACATGACGTGCCACAGTTTGATTCTCTTTTTTTTTTTTTTTTTGTTTGATTATACAGATGGCTTAGACCCATCTAGTTTGAATACATCCACTCAAATCAGAAGAAAGAATGTGCTGTAGTTGAGAGGGTGAGGAAGTATGATCAATCCAAAGGGTTTCACCTGAATAATTAATCATATAAGTTGCCACCCAATTTGCTGTTCTATTTACCTCTTGATAAACATGTGATGCTAAAAGGAGACATGCAACCTGGATAAACTCGATATGTCTATCAATAATGGATGATTCTCTGCTTGCTGGCCATTTCGGGTTGTCCAACCAATCATTCATTAGGACTCTTCGGGTAAAAGTAACAAGTCATAGAACTCTTGTAGCAAGCTTTTGGCATTCATTGCAAATTTCTTTATGAACTATCCCTAGCTATGGGGTAATTATTCTTAATTGTAGCTAATTCTCCAATTTTTTTTATATTTGGGTCAACAAAATTGCTTGTTTTGTTGAAGTTTAAGAGCCAGTGGGATAAAATGAGAAAAAATATGAAAAGTAAAATAGAGAAAAAAATGTGCGAGATTAAAGGAGCAAACGATCCTATCCCATCTAAAAGGCAACCCTGAAATATTTCATAACCAAACATACTCTTTTTCTCTTAAGAAAACTCTATTTTATTACACATGCATTTTTTCTCATGTCAAATGCTAGTAATTTTAAATTCTATAACTTGTCAAGATAGTAGTGGTTTACAACAAAGAGGTTTTGCTCTTTGTGTCGCCTGAAAACTTCACTTTATTACACATGCATTGCTCATGCCCAATGCCAATAGAAATTTAAAGACTCATGCTTTTCTATAGCTTGTGGAGATGGTAGTAGTTTATACAAGGGGGTTTTGCTCTCCTGGAGAAGAAGGGATGGCCCTCCCCTTCATTTATTAGTGGTTAGCACCAGAGTTGCTGGGTCCTTTGCCCACCACCTCATACCTACCACCTTGTCCTCCACATTATATGCTAGCGATCATTAGACAATGAGAGGTCTCGCCTTCCTTCTCAATTACACCATCAACATGTGAATCTTTTGAGTAGCTGTCTACTTTTGTTTTTATTATATTCCTAATCATGGGTGGTAATCAGGTCGGATCGGAATAAATATGAGTCAGGTTGGATACAACATAGTTCAAAAGATTGTTAATTTAAACCCAATCTACTTATTAAATGGATAAAAAACCCAGACCCAAATCTCATCATTTTATCAAACAAGTAATCCAAACCGATCTACAACAATTTGAATCAAGCTAAATGGACTAAATGGTTAGGCATTAATTGCCAACCCTATTACAAACAGAAAAATTAGGTGCATTTGGGAGAGTCAGGCGAAGTGTCGGCTGCTTCAGATATGAACTATGAAGGCCTTCTTCTTTATAACAAATAAAAGTTTGTTCAACCCTCCCATTCTAGTCCAAAAAGTTGGGTGCAAGAATTGTCTCAATTATTCTCGTTCTCATGTTACTCAACCCAACATTGGGACCTAACCATTCAAGTCCTTGGGAGACATAAATTAGGTTTGTTCTACTTGCTATCAATAGTAAGGTTCTGTCAACAATATCCTAAATTCTTTGACTGGCTACCCAGTTAACCATTATGTATTGATTTATATCTTGATGAAAGGTCACAATTGAACTTCTCATGGATGTCAAAACTGTAGCAAGCTAGTTAGGTATCATAAAGGTCCATAGCTTAGGAAGGATATTACTGTTAGGAAATATGCTGCAGCAAGTGGGCAGGGTTTAATGAGTGCAGCACAGATGATGACCCAGACCTCCCTAATAATGTTACCTAATACCTAAGATTGGTGACATGGTTTGAGAATGCTTTAATTTTACCATTACGTCAATGTTGCTGTGACATAGTAACCAACCTAGCAAAGTTAAATTAATGGAACCTTCCAAAGATCTTGTCATTACATCACTAGGAACACCCAACATAGAAACGAAAGATAGGTTTGCCTTTCTCATTAACGTCCATACCTATCTTTCATCATTTTAAACGAATTATTAATTATTCCATCCATATAGCTTTTACTGGCTTTTTCCATATTTCAAACGTTTTGACTGGCTTTTCTGATATCTAGACTTGGAGTTTTCTACATGCAATAGAGTCAATTTTGTTCTAATGAAGAATCCAAGTGGAACCCATTGAATGGAGATTGGCGAAGCTATAGAAGGATGTAAAGTGTTTTTTGCAAGAATGATTCAAAGGGAATGTTGGAAAAGATAAAAGTAGAAAGAATACTAAGACTTTGAAAGAGCCTTACGCCTTCAACTAGACTATGTGACCAAGCAAAATTGTTGGCTAGTTATGATAGAGAATGCATCTGCTAATGGCCGGTAAGAAGAGAGGATTGCATTTTTTTTGAATTCAGCTCAGCTGTGTTGGCTCATACATGGTTTAGCCTTGAGGACCAATGTGTCAGGCCTAAGTACCATACTGGTTACGCCTAGGTGACTGCAACTCTTGATCTGTGTGAATGGCTGATGTGGCCCATGGATGCTACCAAACTAGCCAATATTTGACTAACATCTCAGTCATCTAGAATGAACCACCTGAGAGGAGAAAACTGAACTGCTCTACAGTATTGGCATTAAGACTTATTGGTCTAAATCGTCTGCATATTAACAGGCCTTAAGATCGGAGTCAAAGATAATTGGCTCCTTTGTACGCCAACTGTGGTTGCAAATAAATCCTAATGTTGCAACAATTGCCATGATAATTTCAGATCAGCTCCATAAAGTGATAATCAACATAAACCAAGAATATAAAAGCCATCTATATACACATCATGAATGCTATTCGTGTGATATGTAGCATGACAGTGGCTGCCATTCGATCTTTTCACTGTTTACAAAGTAAAACATTATTTTGATAAATATAACAGAAATGCTAATATCACTAGCAGTATTGTAATCTACGAACAGAAATTTTGTTAAATAACACCTAAGCAGAGTCCTTATGCATATAAGCAAGTAGGAATCTTAAAATCCAGTTAGTTTTCAGAAATATGGAAATCGTTACCATGATAACATATTATATGTGTAGAATAGTACCTTCAAAATGGTGAAGCATTGCCTCATAAGTCGTATATGATTTTTTCTTCACTCTATACCAATACCATCCTCATTTGCTTTCTCCGCCTATAAAGCTTTCTCCGCCTCTAAAGCTGAACTGTTTGGAGATAAAACAAGCAGCTCTACACTTGCCAGCAAACTGAGAATGGACCAGGTTTTGCCCTGAGAACAACCTGAACTGCACTTGTATGAACTGTCTAAGAAGTGAAAACAACTCAAATTGGAGGCTAGGTGATAGAAACATTTCCCTCCATCAGCTGTAAGCATGTGAACAGTTTTCGGTTCAAAGTTTTCACATGCCAGGCCAAACAGAGGCCTGGTGATAGGAGTCTGGATAATGACATGAAACAACAAAAGCATATTCCTACCTGCTGGCAAGCATCAGTGAACGAGCATCCAGATAGCTCATAATTAAAATAAAGTAGCAGCATAAAAGTGATTGGCTAATCTCACAGATTACAACTACAGTCTTTTAACTGCATGCAGATATTTTACATTTAACTGATAAGTTAAAAACAGAAACCAGGACCCAAAGTGAAGTGAGGAATAAAGCATCATGATTATAACCTGATAAACTATCTATGCAGCTGACCGACCCAATGTGAAGAAACTTACCATCAAGATCATCAAAACAGCAAATTAAAATAAAAAGTCATTAATTCAAGATTTTTTTTATGATGAGATCCATCTTATTTACTGTACTAATGAAGCATGAATGAAAGCATCTAAGGTTCAAAAAGTTTCAGCAAAATAAGTCCTTAAAAAATGAAGAAATTGAACCAAAATCCTAATTACTCCAATGACCACAACTTCTTATTCCTTACCTGAGAAGCATGTAATATATCCTTCATCATCAAACATATGACATTTTAATTTTTTATTGAGTGCCAGGCTGCACAGAAATGCAGTAACACTAAAGTGATTAACCAATGCAATACTAACAGAATAAGCCTTTAGTGGGGAAAAAAAAAAAAGAAAAGAAAAGCACCAATTAAGCATTGACATCAACATAACATATCCTTCCACCCTTCTCATTTTCTTCAGTATATAAGGAACATAATACATGAATTTGTTCTGCATATTGATCAGTCTGCAGTAATGACTCATCTCATCTACATTTTAGTCGACAAGATATCACTACCTTTGTCATTTACTGATATTTCTACCAGGCATGTGCATGATGAGTGGTGCGATCCTCTTAAAGGATAATATAAGGAGACACTAGGAAACTTAATTTTTCTAATATAGACATCTTCCAGTTGCTGTATGTCCATTGTGAAAAGGTTTCTAACATTTGAGTCAAATGTCCATATTGATAATTGTCAGACCTCACAATGGAAAAGGGAAGGGGAACAAATCAGAAATCATGCATCTTCTAGCTGTCAAAATTTTCCAATAGCCTTTAACGGAAGAATGATGCACTTTGTGGTTATCTAACTTGTAGAGAAGTCATTTCAGGGTCGAATGGTTAAATGGCTTCTAATTTAATTCGTTTGGTATGTTAGCAAGCAAAGTAGATGAAGTTGTATCTTCCTCTCCTCAACCAAGTGAAAGACTTGCTGTCAAATGTCCCACCTGTGTGGCAGTTATCATAAAGATCTCGTAGCCAGTTATCCATGAAACCACTTAATAGGTGTTTATAACTCACAAGATATCCTGCAAATATCTAGTTTATAAATTCCTAAAAATCTGTGGCGGTCCTCCACATAACTGAAAAAAAGGAGATGGAGTATCCTGAAGTTAGACAACATCCCAAAGATATAGTTTCACCCATTGACAGTCGGGCTGCACCATAATCACCTTAAAACACAACTGTTTGTCCTTTAAGGGTGAACTCAGAGATCTCCAATCCAACTAAATGGTTAATACTCTGTGTACCAGCACTTCCCATATCACCTTAGCACTCATCAAACTAATAGAGAAACAGATAGCAAATCACTTAGGAAGGCAGCAAATGATTTAGCTGATCCGACAGTTGGACAGCCCTGAGAAGTACCCTCAACCAGAAAGTTTGTTGGCATTTCATATCTTTGCTAAATTAATTAGCTACTCAGAAAGCATGTATATCCAACTCACAGAGATGTTTCGGATGTTTGATAAATAATTAGCTACTCAGAGAGCATATATATCCAAATATATCAAGAGGAACAATTTACTAACTGAACTGAAGAAGTATATATCAAACCAAATTTTTGAGTTAAAACTTCAAAGATATCCTTCAGTTATATGAGAAATGTTCCTCAGTGAAAAATGTGAATACAGAAGAAAATTTAATGCAAAAAGCAGTGCAGACATGAAAGGACAATAGAAGCCACAAACAACACTTTTTCTTACCTCCTCTCCTTTCCCTTCATTCCTTTACCAATCTTCTTGGAGGAAAGCATCATGCGCTTTAATTGGAGTTGGTGCCAGCAGATGTTTCACATTCAGCACACCTTTCTTAAAATGACTTTCACTTGCCTTCAATATTATTGTCTTCTGTTTTTATCTTCTGCGGTTTACTATTTTTCTTTGCAGCATTATTGGCAAAGAGGCCAAGAATCAATCCCTGAAATCATGAATGGCTGGATGTTTGAGACATGGTTTTGGTCAAATGTTATGAAAGAATGAAACAGCAGTGGTGAAAGATGCATCCTCTAGTTTCTTTCTCACTCTTTGCTTCTGACTTTTCGTCGCCACTTTTGCCACTAAGTGGTATTGTATGCTTTTTAGGAGGCTTTTCTGAAGGAAATGCAACAAGTTAGACAGCTTGATGATTTTGCTGATTTCAAGGATCGCCAAAAATCTCAAAGAATCCTTATCGTTCAACCCAATGCAAACACATTCTGGTTCTCCATCTGCTCTCTCTTTCCAGGATATATTGGAGGCACCTTAACAAATCAGAAAGAATAAGATGATAATTACTGTAACACATATGGAAACATAACTCTCACGGCTTTAAAACATAATGAAGTAAAAGACTGGCAAATTTATGCCTAAAGGAACCAAAATACAAAATCATGTAATGTATTGTCATTGACTGGGTATATGTTAAGGACAAACTTAATTTTTCTTTCAAGAGTGAAGTGTATCTATATTTTGAAATATGATTAAGTTAAATTTGGCATAATTCAAAAGCTAACAGTCCAAGCATACAACAATTAATTCTTTGCAAGTCAAAAGAACTAGCAACGTTAAAGCTTAAGAAAATAAGTGTGGTAAGACTGCTATATCAAGTCCTGTTTGGTCAGATGAAAAAATGATTAGGTGACACGCAGCAAGTTGTTAACAACCAAGACTCAGCCCTGATCTGAAATGGATGCTAAATGTTCTGACAACAGATTCTACTCTCTAATGCGTGGCTGCAAGGCAACCCAAATTGATGCAATAATCATATAAAATAATAAGCAACTCCATGTGTTAGCTCAAACAACTTTCTTGTCAATGTCAGGATACATCTCTCATATACTATAACTAGAAATAAAAAATAAAAATAAAAAAAATAAAAGAGAAGAAACAGACTGCTAATTCAACAGAAAACACAAATTGGTTGAGTTCTGCGATTCACCTAAAATTCAAGTCCAACTAAAAGGTGACAATGGATTTAATAATATGCACATAAATGAATTCTATAAATTGCACAATGGTTCAAAGCAATAATATGTAATTACTCTGTACTTCTAGAAACTTTTGTGTTGGAAACCTAGAATAAGCAAACAGCACATGATTCCTTCAAGCTGGCAGTTAGAAGATAGTGTTCCCACAATCAAATGCTTGAATGTTAACATCATCCAATTATAACCATTTACCAATCCAAACAATTAGTTACTCCCTTAATCAAGTGTGATACTCACAAAAGTCATATGTAAACATTCAAATAATGCTGCATGGATAGCAGTGTCTGATGAAGAAGTTCAATTGCCCACACAAACATAAACACATTTAACAAATATTATCACATCTACTGGATGTCCTGTAGCTACACACATTGGCCACCACAGGAAAGAATAAAACAGATAAAAGAGATCTCAAAAGTACAAGAAGGGAACGTTATATGACAAATACTTAGGTCATGGAATTTCTGAGATGCTTACCCAAGTATTTGATATCCCTTAGTATATTCTGTATATCAATTTCCTTTCTCTCACCATCCAAAGATTTGGAATATTCTCTAGTTTGTCTCACTGTCCAAATAGTTGAAAGGCTTCTGATGCATATCTACAAGGTTGAATAAAACAAATAAAATAAAGAGTTTGTTCAGAACAACAGTAACAATCAGCTGCTCCAAGTTATCAGTATGAGCATTAAATGCAAACAATAAGTTCACTTAAGCAAAAATATATTCAGCGAGAGTTTCCTATGAGAAGCCCACCAGTGCATGACAGGGAAATATATCTGAGACGGTTCCATCACAAAAGACACAAATTTAATATGAACCGGTCAGTGGAAATCCTCTGTCAAGAATTTATGGTGCCTATGGTGATCATAACCTCAATTCCTAGAGTCCTAGCCCAAGGCATTTATGGCAACAGTCCATTCTGGGGAGAACAGTCATTAGCAAAATTTGTATGGCATATTCAAAACACACATGGCAAACATCCAATATATTTTCTTCAGCGAAAAAATTATTATGATCATGGAAATATAAAGGTTTATGAATCATCAGTAAGGAAAGAAACAGCAGGCCTGGGAAAGGTGAGTAGAAATATCGCAACAAATTTTCGAAAAAAAATGTTTGAATGAAAGAGATGTACACGCGCATGCATGCACACATAGTTATTTTTGTTCTCTCCCTCTTCTTGTTTGAAGTTTATTATATGTTTTTTCTTCCTTCTTTGAGCAAGCATGAGATACTTTGTCATGGAATTTATCAGACCCCACACGAGCTCTTGGTTAAAGGGTCAAAAAAGATTGTGCACTTCCATTCAAAAAAAAAAAAAAGGAGTCAAAAATATTTAAGAATTTGTGCAGTTTTTTCTAATAAACTGATTGATCAAAATTTTGGAGTTTGTTTATTACAACTTGCGCAATTAACCTCCAAAAGTTATGCAGTCTCTGTTATAGAGCTGTGCATGCATGACACGGTAGGGGTCAACCGGTCAAGAGCATTTGATAAAAGATGTTGCAAACTTCTATACCAATGGTTGCACAAGTTCTCAGAGTCAATTCCACGAACATTAAAAATCTGACCCCCTGGACTTAGACTGGTAGTTATATTTGAAAAAGAAAAAGAAAAAAAAAAAAAACTTTAACCATCGTTTGAGCCTTTTTTTAAAAAAGAAAAATTCACCACCGGACCAAGAATATAGGAATAGCTGCGAGATATATTTTTTAAAAAGAGAACCCTAGTTTTTCTTTCCTCTTTGATCCCTAGTGTAACTGGGAGATACTTCGATAGAATGAGAAAGAAGTTTAGAAATCCTTTTTTTCTTTTTTTCTTTTTTAGCAAAACAATCCGTCGATGTGTAATTCGGGGCAGTAAGGAAGTAGGAGAAAGGGGTAAAAAAAAAAGGATCGAGAACTCTGATACCTTGGTCCAGGAAGAGCTGGGAGGTACGTCGAGCACGCGCTTCGAGAAATCGATTGAGGATGATATTCGGAACGCCAAAGAAAACGACCTGACATGATGATCATGAATTTAGTGCGTATGATTTTTATAAGCTCAATCCAATTCAAACCTAGACATAAAAGTTCACCGAAATTATGGTTATATTTTTTTTATAACCTTGGTCCAATTCAAACCTAGACATAAATGTCACCGAATTTATGGTTATATTTTTATGAAATTTATTAATTATATCTTAAGGCTAAGCCGTTTGATGAATGATTTTAAGGACAATAAATAAGTATGAGCATTTGAATAAGAGTGGGATATGGATTGGGATCGGCTTGAATCTGTTCAACCAACCCACTTAGCGGTAGGGTTGGATTGAGATTTTTTATAAAGAGATTTTTTGCTTAGATATCCTTCTATAAATCTGAATTTATATGAAAAAACTCTTATAATTATCAATTACATATATACCCTCATGAATTCATTTTTTACACAAATACTCCTACTATAATAGTTCTACTATCACCGTTAATAAAAACTATAGCTATTTAATTTAAAAAATAATTAGGATATAAAAATCATATTTTTATCCCTAACAACAGTCATTGTTTCTGTGATCCCTCAAACTCAGCGATCCCTTCCGCATCTTTCTGATTCGATTCTTCACCATCATCGGTCCACCTCCCTCTCTTTCCCTTGCCGTTTCTTTCGTTGGCACTCACCATCATTCTCTCTCCAATTTTCTTCCATCATCAAAGATCGTCGCTGCTATCACCATTGCTAAAATCCATTCCTTTCCTCCGTTTTCCTCCCATTGTAGATCCCTCATGTTCCTTCCTTCCCATTAGAGATTCCATCGTCGCAGGTCGTCGCCACTACCATTCCTTCCCTCCCATTGTAGATCCCGTTGCCGGATTTCATTACCACCGCCATCCCTTCGTGCTACCCCATTTCCTTCTAAGCTATCCACATCTCGGATCTTCCTTGCCGTTGGAGATCTCCTCGCTACCAGAGCATTATTACTCACTGCCCGTACGTCTCCTCTATTTAATTTGTTCCTGTTGTGATATTACTTGCTCTGATACCACTTATTATCCAGGATCCGATACTACTTATTGCAGTAGAAAGAAAGAAAAAAAAAAAGGACACACAATCAAGTATGTGGAATAGCCCAAGTGCTACTTCTAGGAGGTATGCAAGTTTCATTATAAAAGAAAAAATAATACAAGAGAAGAACATCCACTCTCAATTTTTTTGTATACACCTCTCTTAACAAGAAGCTATCATCACAAAAGCTCTCTTAAATCTCTCAAAGAGACCCTTTCACAAACCCATCAGTACAAAGGCCCTCGACGCCCCTTGAAGCTTCTTGTGGAGTGAACCGCTATATCATGCTTCTCCGCAGTTGCTCTGCCTAATGCTCTGCTTTGCTTTCGATCTCCTATCAGTGCTTTGTAGTGTCTGCTCTATCCGCTGCACGCACTCGACGTCCGTCGAACTTCTCTCGACTGTTGTTTGAGCCTCCCATGACTGATGCCTCTCTTTGCTCGTCGGACTCCTCATGGCTGTACACACATGCTGGTCTTAGCATGTTCACGATTTTGTTCGCCCACGGGGCTGTTTAAAGCCCTAAATCCGAGTCCCACTCGGTAACAGAAACTAATTAGGACTCAAAAGCCTCCCTGATCGTTCGATGATGATCGCAAGCACCTCTATGATGTCTGATCACGTTTGATCACACTCGATCAAGCTCCCAGCCAATAGATCAGGATCCAGATCATGCCCGTGAGCCACCCCTACCATCCTATCATGCAAATACTCTGGGAAAACACCCGTGAAACACTTTCGATCCACGGTGGACCGCGTGAAGAGTGCTGGGCTGCGCCGGCGTGCATGGGCCATGGGCTTGGGCTGGCCCGCCTGCAGGCCTGGCCAAGCTGTGGCTTCTTCTTGTGGGTCTGCACTTTTTTTCCTACGTTCTGACTTGCACGCTGTGGATCCTACTGCTCCGTGCGCTGTATGCTCTACATCTTTGGATTCTTCGTGATGTATTATTCGAACTAAGTTTTCTGCATCTGAATTTTCACTCCCGTGGACCGAATTCAAGATGTTTTTTTCAACAGTTCCTGTACCTTTTATTTTGGTAGAAGAATTTAACTCTCCTCTGTTGCGTTAAAGTGGCTCCTAAAAATTAGGACAAAAAAATCAAGCAGAAATTTTAGAGAGAAAATGGACACAAAGTGATAAACCCTGTAGATGGCTGTGGGAGAGTAATAACTAAGGAGTTGTGCATGGAATATCCTCTATACGTTATCATAAACGTTGCCATGGCCGCCAACTCTGAATGTTTATCCAATGAGATAAAAGTTAAAAGAGCTGAGCTTGAAATTGTTCCACCATCTCTTGCCACAAATTATTGGAATTCACTGGCAACTTAACATATTATGCCGAGTTTGTTGAGATGGATGTATTCTAGATACTCTTTCCAATGTTTTTTATGGTTGATTTGTTTACCACCCAGGAAATAATATAAACTCGCGTAACTTGTGCCAGAAAGGTAAGTTATGCAATTTATCAATCCATTTTGGGATGTGTTTTTTGGCATATTGAGTGTCCCACTGATTTATTAGCAGACCCATGGTCCAGAATTTTTCCGAGTCATATCTTGCGATTAGTCTGGATTCACAATAAACTTGGGATTGCCACCCAAAGTAGTTCTCTATTTGCTCATAGTCAATTTTAGCCAATTACCCATCAGGTTCTTCATCAAATATATATATCTTGTTGAGTTCTTCATGTCTGGTCGTTCCTACTGCTTCTGGCTTATTTCTTCTTTTATAATGTTTCTTTGTTGGCTAGAACTTGGCTAGTCTTTTACAATTTTTCCAAGCTAACCTTAATAAAACTCTGATATTAATTAATAAACATAGAATTATGAAAGCTACTATATTAATTAATGTGTTTGAATTCTTTTCATATTTTTTTATATGTATATACCCTCCTAAATATAAAAAATTACATAAATATCCTTGTAAAGTTGCTATTTGCATGTATAACCTTAATAATATTTTTTTTTGTATATCTATCTATTAAGGATATTTCGATCATTATAATTTAAATTCATTAAATTTTTAAAGGTGTTAGATGAAGTGGGTATATATGCAAAAAAAAGATAAAAAATGGTAAACATATAAAAAAAGTATTTTAGAAGGGCATACATATAAATATTAATTTTGGGAGGGTATTCATGCAAAATGCAATATTTCAAAGGATACATATGCAAAAATCTCTTTATAAATTTTAGTTGGACTCTGACTAAATATCCAATCTGATGCCAATTAGGATTAGATTTGATTTGATTTTCAACCCAAGCAAACTTAATCCTAACCCATCTTGACCCGAGTTAACTCATGCCAACCAGATTTAACCCAACCCAATGCCATATATAGATAAATAAATAAATAATGTATTTGGCTTTTATAAGTTTGCTTATATGCTTATATAGTTATATTTTTAATCTTGTTCAATTATGTGTAACTGCACCATTGAGATCGATGGATGAACGTGGTTTCCATCCAATAAATATTTAATCCAATAAAAATGTCTTGGATCTTATTCTAAAATTTCTTTCTGATCTAATCCAATTCTATTAGCGTGGAACAACCAAGTCTCCAACTTGTCTCCTTGAATCTAGTTCGAATTAAGTCTAGGTTTGGCTGGGATAGGAAAATCTTGACCCGAGATTGCCTTAGGTTGGGATAGAGTTGGGAGATGTTGAGGTTGGATTGAGTCAAAATTTTTCCTCAACCTAAGACAATCAACACAAGTTGCAGTCCTATTTCCAAATAACAATACTTACTAGAGACACAAATTGGGTCTCTATCTCGATGATCGTGCTTGGTCATCTATTGCCCAATTTTTATCTAATTTGAACTCAATCCAGCTCTTGGATGGCTAATGTTTGCATTAAAGTATAAAATGAAGCCCCCATTGACTTTGACCTAGACTGGACTTGACCCATTAGGACTCCCAATCCAAAGTCATATAAATTGTTTCAACTCATTCGTGCTCACACAAAAGATAGGCATGTTAAGTTATTAAAAAAAAAAAAAGTCAACTCTAATTCTTTTTGGTATCAAATGTACTTTCATTTGGTTATATTGGCTTGAGCTGCAAGTTCATTGAGTTGAATCTTTAATTTGTATCATAATTTGAATTGAATTGGATTGAAAGCCCCATTAACAACTCACATTAAATTAGATTTTCTTACCCAAGCCTATTTATTATGTATAGAACCCATACCTGCTCCAAGTTATAAAACCAGCCCCATTCGGACACAGTAGGGTCAGATATCTCTGATAGGTCAGTTAAAATTACTATTGCTAATCTAATTCCAACTAAGATTAGGTTAGACCTGACTCTCAACCCAACCAAAGTCAATTCTAACCCACCTTGATCCGATTTAGTCCAACCCAACCAGACTTAACCCAAAACCAACACCATATATAGATAAATAAATTATATATTTTGCTTTTATAAGCTTGCTTATATGTTTATATGGTTATGTCTTTAATCTTGTTCAGTTATGGGTAACTACTAACTACACCATTGAAATTGACAGATGATAGTAGTTTCTATCTAATAAATATTAATCCAATAAAAATGTCTTGGACCTTATCCTAAAAATTTCTATATAATCTAATCCAATTCTATCAGCATGGAATAGCCAAATCCCCCACTTGACTATTTGAATCTGGTTCCAATTAAGTTTTAAAGGGGGTTAGGTTAGGTTGGGATAGTGAAATCCCGATCCAAGATTGTATTAGATTGGGATAGAGTGGGAAGATATAAAGGCTAGGTTGAGTTAGGTTTTCTCAACCTGAGCCAATCGATCCAAGTTGCAGTTAGGGCTATCAAAATGGGCTTGGCCAACAGGACTGGCCAAGTCCAACTTTGTAAATGGTGTAGACTGGCTGCCATATGAATAGCCCAAATAACAACCGGACCTGTTTGGCCCATCCCACATCAGTCCAAGGGCTAATATGGATTGGGCCGGACTAGTCGAATGGACCATGAAAAACTTAATAAAATAATAATAATAAAATTTATTTATTTTTTAATTCCTGACTCTTGAGCTTCGTTGCCCCACATCATCGGCCGCTGCCGCAAACTAGCAGGATGACCGCCTCTACCGGTTGCTCTTCCTTTCGCCTCCCAGCTTTACAGATCCTTCTCCTTCTCATCATCACCGGTGTCGCCGCTTCGATCTCCGAGTCCGATTATGAATCAAGATATGCCGGCCCCCTCCTCCCTTCTACCGATGGACGTCTCTCCATTCAACCTCCAGGCGATCCCCTCCTCCTCCTTTGGGCCCCTCCTCCCTTCCATCGATGGATGCCCCTCCATCCAACCTTTGAATGAATCCCCTCTTTCTCCTCCTCCTCGTCGTCAGTGCCACCACCTCTGAGTCAAATTCGGCCGCAGCTTCTTCTCCTCCTCGGGCTCTCTCGGTCTCTCCACTTTCCAAACTCGACCGCTCGAGGTGCCGCCACTTCCGAGTCAAATCCGATCGTGGCTTCTCCTCGGGTTCTCTCGATCTCTCTCCACTCTTTGAGTTAGATCTGCACCGCCTCCAGCCTCCCCTCAGGCTCTCTCGATCTCTCTCCACTCTCCAGACTCGACCATCGAGGCTCTCCTCTCTCGGACTCTCTGCCTCTCTTTTTTTACTCTTAACTCTTCAATCCTTTAAGGTTCAAGGCCCATAGGCTGGCCTGGCTCGCCCAGTCCTAAGGCTGGCTGGTTATATTGTGTCTCATTTTTTGGCTGGACCTAATCTGACCCGATCCATCAAATTTTAGGCCTTATGGGTCGGATCGGACCGGGCCGAGCCAGTCCATTTTGACGGTACTAGTTGCAGTCCTATTTCCAAATAGCAATACATACTTGAGACTCAGATTGGGTCTCTATCTAGCTTGATCATTGCACCGGCTAATCTTGATCCAATTGAACTCAATCCAACTCTTGGATGGCTAATGTTTGCATTAAAATGTAAAATAAGGCCCCAATGAGTCTGACATGGACTTGACTTGACCTATTAGGACTCCCAATCCAAATCATATGAAATTGATTCAACTCATTTGTGCTCATGTAAAAGATAGGCATGTTGAAGAAAAAAAAAAGTCAACTTTGTTTTTTTTTGGGGATCAAATGTACTTTCATTTGGTTGTATTGGCTGGAGTTGCAAGTTGATTGAGTTGAATATTTAGTTTATACGGTAATTTGGATTGAATTAGGTTGAGATCCCCATTAACAATCCGCATTAGAGCAGATTTTCTTACTCAAGCTTATACACGAGGCATATATCAGCCCTAGTTTTAACATCAGAACCTACTTTATGGTAAGTCGGGCAAGCAGCAATCCCGCTTTGCCATTGTTGCTTCGACTCTCTCTAGGTTGAAGCCACGTCAAGCTATTCTTCTTACATTGGAACATAGTGCGGGGACAATCCAACTTCACTTGAAGCCAACCAATCACTCAAAGTACGCTCTCTTTGGTTAGATTTAGTTTAGGCTCCTAATCACAAGCAACCAACCAACCCTTCAACTTAAGTCAAAACCCTATTTTGAAATCCAACCTTGCTGCGTAGATGGCTTCAATCCAACATAGCACTATTCATCTCATCATATCATCCAAATCTCTAGATCAAGAGTGGATTGTAGCGATTTCGCCGAATTAATTCACGTTAGTTTGCGACCATATGAACTATGAAAAGATGATCAATGAAGAAAACTTATGAGACGTTTTTGCAGATGTCATTAGGGTTAGCTATGCTGGAAATGACTCTTAGCTTCACCATCGGTTCATCCGTACTTCATGCAGACTTTAAGATTCACAACAATGATACAACAGTGATGCACGTATCCTGAAGCATGCCATTGAACCATGACAGGCCATGTTGTTCCTCTGTACACTATTAGATCTTACGCCATACGTTTATCTATTTGACTTCACAGTGTGATTTCTTCTTCTCATTCTTTTGCCTCTTGACTCGACCGTGTTAAATTATCCATGCAAGTCCCTGTTCTTTATATATATACCGACAGCATGGGAAGCGTGTATTGTGAAACGGTGAAAACTTTCTCCGGTATATTTTAAATTTTTTTGTTTGATCACCGCTGCCAAAGGAGGGCCGCGTCTGTGCCAATCTGAAGAAGACAAGGGTTCATTCCGTGTTCGCTCCTCCTCTCCTCTCTCTCTCTCTCTCTCAATCGAGCTAGCGAGCAGCCGAAGGGATTAACTAAAGAGAGCCTGAGCTCCGCGCTCTCAGATCCGGCCGCGGCGATGCACTCCGCCACACGATCTCTGCTTCCCCTCCTCGCCCTCCTTCTCCTCCTCGTCGCCGGCGCCGGGCCTCCGAGTTTGATCACAAGGTACGCCCTCTTCGCTCCTCTCCTCCTTCCTTCGCAAAGATCGCCGCATCCGCTCGATCCTAGCCCTAGTTTCCCGATTAGAAAGCGGTTTCTAGCGGGATCTTGGTAGGGGACCGACGGATACTCTTTCGCTGTTTGTCTTTCTCTGTATCTGCTTGGATCCTTAGGTTATTGATCAGATCGTTGGTGTTTTAACGTGGTTCGATGGACATATTTGATTCTTGGTTTCGACGGGATGTGGGTTTTTGATTAGGGTCATTTCTATGGGTTTGGATCTGAACGGTGCTCTTTGATTCCTTGATTTATTGAGCAATTTTGCGCCAATTGTGCCGGTCATCCATCATTGGCTATCAAAATTCCATCTTTTTGATGTTTATAGATGGTGAAGTTCCGGCATATACGCTAGAGCTTCGATTTTTGTTCTGCTTTCAATTGAAAAAATGTGCTCTATATACATTTTGCTTAAGTGAAGTATTGACCTGTGACAGAATCATGGAATCATAACTTTAACGGTGGCGTTTTGTTTCCGAATCAGATATTCTGGAACTAGTAGTTTTTTTGTTTGTCTCTATCATAAGGTAGCTCTAATGCAGTTTCATGAAGGTATAGAATAGGGTATAATGCCTTGGATGGGGTGGCTTTGGCTCGCTTACCATGCGTTTATCATGAAATAAATCCCCAGATAACACCTTGTATGCTATTTCTGGTGGAGAAAACCAGTCTTTGTGATTAGTGCTAATAGTTGGTGACACTCGTTGTTTGGAATTGAAAAAAATGCGAACTTGTGGCTTTTTGCTGGTCAATAAGGTTTGGAAACAGATCTTATACTAAAGAAATAAAGAAAACATAAAGGCAAAGGAGACATTGCATTCTGGGGATCTATGGTCAAAAGATTTTTGTTTGGTAGTGTTAAGGCATATATTCAGGGAGGGTTGCCATAATATTAAGGGAAGGAAGAGTATATAAGTTGCAGCAGTACATGATCAAGGAGAGCAATACTAGAAAAGGGAGTTTGGGATGTACCAATGTAGTTGTCCTTTTCATTTGTTTGTCCATCAGATTAAATTGCCTTTATAATTAGCCATCCTATTCAATCATCCTTGATGAGTATGGCCAGTATGCCCAATAAGTTTTGGTTGTTTTGACACTCAAGTGAGTGGAAAAGAAAAATGAGGGAGTGTAGATGCAGGTACCCATCAATTTTTATGGGCTCTGTCCAATAAAATAACTGATATAAAACGGAACTCCAAGTCCGTGAGCCAACAGGGAGCCCTTATCCAAAGTAGGCTTGTAGGCTAATTTAGGACTCAGCTATTAATCTTCTGTTCTTTTTCATGGCTTATTGAATTGTTGTAAAATTCTTGGATAATGTAAGAGCACTGTAGTTGTGTGCTTAAAGGAATGTAGGCCTTGACTCAATCAGAATATTTTTTCCCTTTTTCAGCACTGCTGGAAGATTTGTCTCAAGGACTCAAGTGGATGTCGATGACAATGAGTCATATATTCTAAAATAAACCTACAGATATTGAGTAACAGCTTCTATAGTATATGGTCCAATTGTATATGATATTAGTATGTGATTCTTGAGCATAATCCTAAAACTAATAAACTCCCTAAAATTACTTAAACCAAAGCATTAAATGATCAGTATAAACCAACTAGAGTCCTGCATGTGCAGCGCATGTGCACTGATTTTTTTTCCCCCTTTTTTGGCCTACATTTTTTTGCTTTCTTTTCGATGTGTCAGAGGAGTGTGTGGAAAATGGAGGGGGAAATTAGAGGGAGAGGAGTGTATGAGTATATAAATTTTCTAGGAACTATGAAGCCACGGGGCTTCATGCCTTGAGGTAGGCCACATGAAGCTAGCCACAATACTTTGACATTATACATTAGTAGATCTCAAAATAATCCTATACAGAAACCAATGCAGAAAAGGGGAAGCCAACATGAGAAGACAATCAATTACAAAAATAATTGGTTTCCGATGCTTGCATTAAGTAAAAGCAAGTAATTTGGCTAATTTTTGTGATGCAATTTGGAATTAATCTGGCTAAAATTGTAACAAGGGATTCAGTATTTCATTTCATCTATTTCGAGCAAAATAATTTGATCAGAGGTAAAATTCATTCCATTGGGGAGAGAGTTAAATTAGGAAGCACGTTGTTCATTTTATAAAAATGAAAAGTGTTTTTTCTGGATTGAAAGTGACAAAAATAGTAAAAGCGTAGGAGGCATAGATACCCTGTTTTTTTGTATTCACATGCAACGCAAATTGTGCTTTGATCATTCTGTTAGGAGCATTCAAGCCAAAGAAATTGTGGAGTTGTTTTTAATAACAAAGGTATGTTAATTGCTTATTTTTGTAACAGTAGTCTGTCTCTGATTTCCTTCTCCTTGTTCTTCTTAATAATTTTTGTAATAGGTAGATTGCCTGCAGGCCATGTAAATCAGTAGGAAAAGAGTTTGTTATATTTCTACATCAACTAAATTGTCCCAAAAAAAAAAAAAGTAACTGTAGATGTGGTTATTTGAAAGTAAGAGCCATAGCCTATGGGTTAATGATATTGTCTATCAATGTCATAATTGATGAATAATTAGTGATTAAGGTAGTGCTCTACTGTTGTAATCCCTTTTAGTGTTTTCTGAATGAGCTGAAGTGCCTTAGCTTGGTCTTCTTTGCACATGTTGTCATTAAACCACCGTATTTGCATTCATGGCATATTTAGTGATTCCATTTCATAAAAAGCTCCTTTTCTTATTAAATATGTTGTAAGAGGTCTTTTTTCTATACTGCTTTTGTCCTTACCTACTCTCTACCCCTCCTTTTTTCCTAACAAATTGACACTAAAGTTTATGTAAGAGATAGTTAGATATTAAAATATAAATCCCCTTGTCTTGCAAGCTTAAAATTTTAGGTCAAACTCATTAAAGCACCTTTGAGCTCTAAAAAGATGGAACATAGTGGAAGAGAGTGGAGATAGAAACATCAACTTTGCATTAGGAGAAGATGGAGTTTACCAAATTGGGGAAGTAGCCTTGTGTTTGCTAACCAATGTCTAGTTAGTTTGCTGTAAGGGACATGGAAAGTAGGTTGCATATGCATTACTTAACTGCAAGGTTGGGTATGCAAAAAAGTAAACTGGCAGGAGTTTGTATTCCATACTCTTGGAATTTCTTTACATAAGATACTTTGGGTATCTTATGGCAAGATTATCTTCTTTTAGCCTGGCCTTCTCTTTCTATTGTGGGGATTGTTCAGTATCTTATGGGAAGATTATCTTCTTTTAGCCTGGCCTTCTCTTTCTATTGTGGGGATTGTTCTATGGGTCTCATGTTCATTCTCGTGTTCATGACCTAATTTGGGATCAAAATTGTCTTTAGCTGTTCCTATTATTCTGTATTCTCTAATAACATAATAATTCGCCAATGCTTTTTAAGTTGACATATTTGCGATATGCAACTTCATGTATCAGAGGAAACTTTTGTTTTGTTTTGTTTTTGTTTTGTTTTGTTTTGTTTTTTTTGAATTTGGACTTCCACTAAGAATATTATCATGGCTTCATATGCAGTACAAAGCTGATGACCCTGTCACACTCTGGGTAAACAAGGTTGGCCCCTATAATAATCCTCAGGAAACCTACAACTATTACAGCCTTCCATTTTGCCAGCCATCTGAAAACCCTGCACACAAGTGGGGTGGGCTTGGGGAAGTTTTGGGTGGAAATGAACTGATAGACAGCCAAATAGAGATAAAGTTTCAAAGTATGAACTCTTTCTTTACATATTCCTCCTTTTCTTTTCTGGATTATTGATTTGGAATGGAGCTCGGACCATATTTGTTGGAGACATCATTTTTGATTGCCTTTTTTTTTCCCCAAGAAAATGTTGACAAGGGCTCCATTTGCACGCTTGAGCTTGATGCCGCAAAGGTGAAGCAGTTCACAGATGCAATAGTTAACTCATATTGGTTTGAGTTCTTCATTGGTATGTTTTTGACTGTATACAACTTTCTTCTTTCCTTTTTTTTCCTTTTAAAATACAGCAAAATTGCCATATATGTCCATTTGCTCTTTGATTCTTTTCATATTATTGTGATTGAATGCTTACCATTTTTCCTTTTTATTTTCCTCTTCCTTGCTGGGGCACAATGATTTAGATGATCTACCTTTGTGGGGTATGTATATGTCAGTTCGTCATGCCTTCTGTTTGTATTTTGATAATTGTGTCATATTGTTTTTCCTTCAGAGTTATACTAATTTACATTCACTTGTTATCAGGCTTTGTTGGAGAGACTGACAAAAACAATGAAAATAAACATTTTCTTTTCACACACAAGAATATTGTTGTTAGATACAACAACAATCAGGTATATGGTTGCTAAAAGCTTTATAATTATTCCTTTCCAGACCACTTACGGTACTGGTTTTGTCTTTTTCTCTTTCCTGCAGATCATTCATGTCAATCTCTCTCAAGAAAGTCCAAAACTTTTGGAAGCTGGGAAGACATTAGACATGACCTACTCTGTGAAATGGTCATCAACAAATGTGAAATTTGCACGTCGTTTTGATGTTTACTTGGATTATCCTTTCTTTGAGCACCAGGTAAGGCTTTTTAATACCAGCCCATCAAGTTTTGGCTCAATTAACTTCAAGGCACCCTCTGCTCTGCTGTCTTCCAAAATTTGAAAGGCTATGCCTGAGAACTTTATGGCATTGCGGATATGTTCCATTTGATAGTTTTAGTGGAGATTCCTTCTTGCTTTGAAAACAAACTGTTCCTTCTGCAGATTCATTGGTTCTCCATTTTCAACTCTTTCATGATGGTTATTTTCCTCACTGGCCTGGTGTCCATGATATTGATGCGAACTCTCAGAAATGATTATGCAAAATATGCTCGTGAAGATGATGATTTGGAGACTCTGGTGATTATCTGCACCCCTTTCAGTTGCCGAAATGTCATATATGTAGAGCATACCTTATAATTTGAGTTACTTTTAGTTGGCAGTTTTTCACTAATGTTGGTAGCATGAAATTCGGTCATTGTTTTGTTAGTCAATTTGTATGTTCATGTAGTTGCATTTTGTCAGGAAAGAGATGCGAGTGAAGAATCTGGATGGAAGCTTGTTCATGGAGATGTCTTTCGGCCTCCTCGCAATTTGGTTCTTCTTTCAGCTGTTGTTGGTACTGGTGCCCAGTTGGCAATTCTTATTCTTCTGGTAATCGTGTTGGCAATCGTCGGAATGTTGTACATTGGGTACGTATAGAATCAGGTTGATGCCTACCAGATGGAATTAATTTTTTTGGTTTTCGAGTTGAGGAGATAATACTGGAAATGAAGGAAAAAATGCAAAGAGACCACCAAGCAAGCATGACAGAAAGCACACTCATATACTATACAAGTATTACATTCTTTTACGTGTTCATTCAAATTTTCCATTATTACCAAACTAAAAAGCTTATTTTATTTTTCTCACAAAAACCTCATTATGCTTTGATCACCTGTTATCGAATTGTGATTCTGTGATAGCGGTGGTTGTATTCTCTTTATTTATTCTTTTCTAATTGGATCGTAATTGCCTTTTGCACTTATTTTAACAATTTCATACTCATTATGCTCTGATGACCTGTTATCTAATTATGATTCTATGGTATCAGTGGTTGTATTCTCTCTATTTATTCTT
Source organism: Elaeis guineensis (assembly GCF_000442705.2). NCBI lineage: Eukaryota > Viridiplantae > Streptophyta > Magnoliopsida > Arecales > Arecaceae > Elaeis > Elaeis guineensis. Next base: position 7,470,503 of record NC_026001.2, read on the forward strand.
TTCTAATTGGATCACTATTGTGTTTTGCACCTACTTTAACAATTTTGTATGTGTGTCAGGCGAGGAGCTATTGTCACGACTTTCATTGTGTGCTATGCTCTCACGTCATTCATTTCGGGCTATGTTAGTGGTGGACTTTACTCACGGAATGGCGGTATGGTTTTTCTCAAATTGGTTCTGTTACTTTTTTTCTGGCTCCAATATGTGGTTCTTAAAAGTTGATCATACTAATTTTTCAGTTTTCAAGGGAGCTCCTAACTGAATGCATGTTTTGTATATTGGCAGGTAAAAACTGGATAAAGGCAATGATCCTTACAGCATCACTGTTTCCATTTATGTGCTTTGGGATTGGCTTCATACTTAACACAATTGCTATATTCTATGGATCACTGGCAGCTATTCCATTTGGGACAATGGTGGTTGTGTTCATACTTTGGGCTTTCATCTCCTTTCCTCTGGCACTTTTAGGTACTGTTGTGGGTAGAAACTGGAGTGGCTCCCCAAATAATCCATGCCGTGTGAAGACCATTCCTCGTCCTATTCCAGAGAAGAAATGGTATCTTACACCTTCTGTTGTCTCACTCATGGGAGGGCTGCTTCCTTTTGGAAGCATATTCATTGAGATGTATTTTGTCTTCACGTCCTTCTGGAACTACAAGGTAAGAGTATAAAAGTTTTCTATAGATACTCGTCATGATAATTTGTTATGGTCTTTTTGTGTTTCACTATTTATTCGTGAATTAAGTTTGAATAGTCTTTATGCTCTGTAGTTCCAGCCTTCCCCTATTTAGTCAATCATATTGCTATTGATGATTATTCTGAAATTTTTGTCTGGTTTTTGATTGGGCTGTTTAAATCCTGAGATTTGTTGAAGTGCATTGACAGAAAAGGATGCTAGAGACCTGATCGGCTTATTTTTTGCTTATGTTACTTGGCAGGTTTACTATGTTTATGGCTTTATGTTGCTGGTATTCCTGATCCTCATAATTGTCACAGTATGCGTGACCATCGTGGGAACATATTTCTTGCTAAATGCTGAGAACTATCACTGGCAGTGGACTTCTTTCTTTTCTGCAGCTTCAACTGCTGTCTATGTGTACCTTTACTCTATATATTACTATCATGTGAAGACCAAAATGTCGGGCTTTTTCCAGACTAGCTTCTATTTTGGCTACACTCTAATGTTTTGCCTTGGTCTAGGAATACTTTGTGGTGAGCTTTAGCCTTTACAATCTTTGCAAGAAGTGGTTCCTCATTTATTTCCTTTTTGACTGTTGAACTGACAGCATCTCTTTACAAAATTCAGGTGCTGTGGGCTATCTGGGGTCTACGATGTTTGTTAGAAGAATTTACAGAAACATCAAATGTGACTAGCCACAGCCAAATTCCAAACACTAGGAGTGTATGCCGTTATGCATTGTTGAGACAGCAGCATTTGGGGGGGTGTGTTAAAGTTGGATCGCTTACAGAATCTGATAATGCCTGGTTAAACTGCAAGGGAGGGCTGTGCGTTCTTCTTTTACTTTTTCTGCAGCTGCTTCCCTTCTGATCTCTGGACTTTTGGATGGCTTTGCATTTTTTCCCATGCTGTAGGCAATAGCCTCCATATACTTAATTAACACAGGATAAATTTAATTTAGTGGAAAGCATATTCAGCCTCTTTTAATCTGTTTGGTGTTAATATGGACCCAAAGCTGGGTAATCCTCTGCTAATGGATAAAACATGTACTAGTGTCTATTCCCTCTTTATACCTATCATTTCTTATATCATCTAATTAATGTTTCTGTTTCTGCTTGTTGAAATATTTAGAACTGTCCAATTCATTTGTAGTATGGAATTTATGGAAGTTATTTTTATCACCATTATATAAAGTTACATTGAGGTTCTCTACTGTATCTGTTGAGTGTGTCTCTATATATAAATAGTTTCGATTTGAATGTGTTTGAAAGGGTATGGTTTCTTACATATTCTGCCCGATAGAGGGTTTTTCGATAATTCAAGGGTGCAAATATCAGTTGCTCGGGGGGTGTTATCATAATTCTTCAGAGAATGCCAAATATCCGTCTGCCTTGTAGCAAAGGGCAACAAAATTCTGCCCTCTTGACATGCTTGTGTGATGATCATCACGAATCATCATCGAAAACCTTTTGGAGTTTTAATGCGAAACAGCTTAGTACTGGTTTACTGCTTTCCTACAGAATTTGTCAATCCATTGTTCTTTTATTGAGAAACTGCTTTTTTACGTCTGTTCCCTTTGCTGTCTTCTTCTATGGTTTAATTCCCTATAAGGTTCTGTTTAGGCCGGAGGCGTATTGTTTGAAAAAAATTATCTATAGATTTTTAAATTAATTTAAAATTATTTCTAAGTCTTTCAAATTTTTAGATTTTATAAAAAATTTTTGAACTACTAAAAATTATTTCTAGATCTCTGTCATTCACATAGATTGATTACACAGGTCCATATTCAGATTATCTAGATTTATATTCAAGTTACACAAATTTATGAACTTGTGTAATTTGAATATAAATCTATATAATTTGAATATAGATTTGGATATAAATTTATATAATTTGAATATAAATTTATGTAATCTAAACATGGATGTGTGTAATCAATCTGCATCGGCGGTAGGGATTTAGAAATGAGTTTTTAGTAGTTCAAAGACTTTTTATGAAGTTTGAAAAATTGAAAGATTTAAAAATAATTTTGGATCAATCTAAGAATCTATAAATATTTTTTTTTATTGTTTGCGGCCCTTCTTAACCAAGGAGGACTTGCTACGGTGTATGGAAAGACTTGCTCCGTTGTGTATGGAAAGCAATACTGGTTCCGTTTCATGCTCAAAAATTATTATTATTATTATTTTTTGGTCTCCTGTAGCTGTTTGATGTCTTTGAAGTGGATTCAAGAAAAATAATGCTCATTTCGAACTGATCTAATTGAAGCGCATTTCAGCATGGCTCGATCTAAAGCCTTCATTTTAAGTACCAGCAGAAGGGAAGGCAAAGGAAACGGAAGCAGCGTGTCTCAGTTTCTTGTAGAAATAAAGGAATGTAGCTTCTTCTCCCTTTTGACTTGGAAGCAAGTCTTCGCCATGATGTCATGAAACAGTAATTTGCATGACCAAATAAATTGGATATTTTTGTGGAAAAAAATAGAAATGTTGAAACGCCTATCGTATTTGACCTTCAGCACCATGTAATCTCCAAAATAGAAATATTTGCTGTGCTGTTAGCGGAGGCAAGGAATATAAAAGAATCAAATCATCAACTCATTCGGTGGGGGAAGGGAGCGATAAACGAGGGGAAGAAAACGAAGGATGAGTCAGGGACCCAATTGGTCCCGCAAAGGATTCTCTTCTCTATGTACGCCAATATTCTTCAGCATGGACCGCCCACACGTGGCTGGGCTAACTTTCTTTCGGCCCACAAGCCTTTTATAGCCCACTTCCGTCTTCGACCGCTCCACTTCTTTTTTTTTCTTTTTTTTTTTTCGAAGGTGGCTGGGTCGGTGGGGGAGCGGAGGGGGGCGCGTTGGAATTAAGTTATCAAGTATATGGATTTAATGGGTACCATGAAGTACTTGGGCAGAAAAAAAAAGGTGACATAAAGAGGGAAGGGGTTGTATCTTTTACACAAAAAAATGGTTCACCTTCCTTCGCACGAAGCCCCCCATGGATCGTGCAAATGTTGATTTGAGATTTGTGCAAGTTGATGAATGAGATATTTTAAGTGTTTTGAAAGCTGTGTAAGGTGTGATCCAACGGATCACATCGTGAAAGATCAATCATTCTTTGCTCTAAAACACGCAACCCGATTACCTGAACCCACATACAAGGCAAGAAACAGCTATCCATGGAAGGAGTCAAATGGGACTATAAAACTACCCTATCCTCATCTCCTTCAATAAACTGGTCCAATCACATCAAAACCCCATTCATACCTCCCTTCCAGTGAGGTAACCAGCCCATCATAAACAAATTTTTATATGTTTTTGAGCTGACTTGACTTCGGAGTGATGGAGTGGTCCATGACTCAACCAGTGTACAACTCCCATAAGAAACCTCTGAGAGCTACGTGTTTCCTCTTCAGATCCTGATATTTCGCTCACAAACCCATTGCATAATCTCGAAACTACTACGAAATTACAAACAGGAAGGGCGGTAGACTACATCTTGTGAGGTCTAACATGGCAAATTTTTAATCATAATAAATGAAGAAAAGATATAAACCAATCCACTTACCTATTCCAAAAAAAACAAATCTCACAGTCTCACTCTTCAGCGCTTCTTGAAAGATAAAAGACACAGCAGGATATGTCATGGTTAAAAGCTCCAATCCTTTTCATCTTTAGCAGCATCTTTTACAGAAGCTTGCATCAAAAGAAGAGTTTTCCAACTCCACAAGCTCTTCCTTGGACGCAGAACATTGGACACCAGGAAGAATGAACATTAAAGCAATGAAGCCCATTAGTGCACTGATGCTGTCTTCAGACAGTAAGTATGCAATGAATTAATTAATTAATCTCCATATCAGACTCCAAAGCAAAACTTTAAGCATCCTAATAAAGAAGCCCGAAGACACAATCTCACGTGCATTATTGTAAGCCATGCATCTTTGTGCTATCTTTGAAAAGAATGCACAAGTGTCACTCTCACAACACACCTCAATATGGGGCCCTCCCCTCCCGCCAAAGCCCACCATAAATTCTAGTTTTCTATAAAAACCTTCGTTAACACCCATTCCACTCTCCTCTTCTTTCCACCTCCTCTTCCGCTTGAGACTTGGTCGTGCTCATAAGACTACTCTCTCTAGCTTCTTAGACTTTTTTATATGCAAAGACTTGAGATAATATATATCAAGTCCATCATTATTATATAGTTTTAGTAGTACATAGTTAACACCTTGGAGGAGGTGGAAAGGAGGAAGAAGAATAGGAAGAGATGAAGGTGGCGGTGGAGGTGTTGGAAGCGCACGACCTGATGCCGAAGGACGGCGGCGGCACGGCGAGCGCCTTCGTCGAGGTGGACTTCGACGGGCAGCGCCGCCGCACCCGGACCAAACCTTATGACGTCAACCCCTTCTGGAACGAGATTCTCTTCTTCGACGTCGCCGACCCCCTAGACCTCCCCAGCAGCACCATCCACGTCGCTGTCTACCACGACCGCTCAGCCGGTGGCGGGGCGGCCACCAGCAGGGCCGCAGCTTCCTCGGCCGTGTCCGCCTCTTCGGCTCCTCCGTTGCCCCTTCCAGCGCCGAGGCCGCCATCCAGGTCTGCTCCCTCGACCGACGCCGCCTCTTCTCCCGCGTCCGTGGCGACCTCTCCCTTCGCCTCTTCGCCGTCCCAAACTCCTCCAAAGCCTCCTCCTCCAGCCACTCCCCCTCCACGACCGCTGCCGTCCCGGAAACCCATTCCTCCGAGAACCCTCCGCCGGCCTCCAAGGAGAAGAAAGTCTTTCACACGGTGGGCTTCGAACCTGCGCAGATTCGGACTAAAGAATTCATGAACATGGAGAAGAACCACAGCCGAAGCCATCACTTCCGAGCAGAAGCACCGCAGCCGCCTGCGGCGGCGGCGGCGATGCACGTGGAGGCCCGTCCACAGCCGAAATCCGATTACGTTCTCAAAGAGACGCAGCCGCCGGTCGCCGCCCGGAGGGGCTACCGCGGCGGCGCCAAGATCGCCAGCACCTACGACCTGGTGGAACAGATGGAGTACCTCTACGTCAACATCGTCAAAGCTCGGAACTTGCCGGCGATGGACATCACCGGCAGTGTCGACCCCTACGTGGAGGTGAAGGTCGGCAACTTCATCGGAAAGACGCAGCACGTGGAGCGGAACCAGAACCCGGAGTGGGACCAGGTGTTCGCGTTCTCGAAAGAACAGCTCCAGGCGGACCGGGTGGAGGTATGGGTGAAGGACAGGGGCGTCCTCAGGGATGGGTTGGTGGGGAAAGCGAGCGTTCCCTTGGTGGAGGTCCCTTGGCGGCTCCCCCCGGACTCCCCCCTGGCCCCCCAGTGGTACAGACTGGAGGACGCGGAGAGGAGGGAGGAAGTGGGGAGGGGGGAGGTGATGATGGCGGTGTGGAAGGGGAGCCAGGCGACGAGGCCTATCCTGAAGCCTGGCATTCGGACGCCCATACTATTCCCTTGGAGGCAGTCCTCCACACCCGTTCCAAGGTCTACTTTGCTCCCAGGCTTTGCTACCTCCGGGTTCATGCCATTGCAGCACAGGTAGGTAGTCGTCATGATCTCCTGACCCTTTTTTTTTTTTTTTTTGTGGAAACAAGATTAATAAAAGTTATGTAAATTCTGGTAATTTTTTGTAATTAATGAAAACGTTTTTTTTGAAAAAAAAAAGAATATAATTGTCTTTTTACTATTATTATTTGTAGGTAGTGTCATCGGATTATGAGTTATATTGATGAGCCACTCTAATGGCATGTAATGCCAAGTTGATGAGTAATAGTTGGATGACGTACGCCCGGTTGTATTAATTTTTAATATTGGTTTTAGCTTTGATAACGTATTACGTAAAGTATTCCAAATGATTGCTGAGTTTTCTTGTGCCATTGATTGGAGTTGAAGTGATCTATATTTTCTTCTACCTTAGCTCAGCTCTTGACTTAAGAAATACAATTTGCATTATTTTAAAGCACACGTGGTGAGGCTTTTTTTTTTTTTTTTTTGGTGTTTATTGTCATTGTGATGAGAACACACATACTTACTGTTGCGGTTATATTAGAATTTATTGAAATATTTATTCTAATAAACGTTTCTCTTTTTTTGTTATTTTTCTCCTTATTTTGAGTTTGCAACAGGATCTGGTTCCCTCCGAAGAGACCCGGCTCCAGCCCGAGACCCACGTCAAGGTCCAGCTCGGATCTCAGATCCGGTTCACCCGGTCCTCTCCGGTCCGCTCACTGAACCCGTCCTGGAACGAGGAGCTCATGCTGGTGGGCTGCGAACCATTCGACGAGCCGGTCATAATCACGGTCGAAGATCGGCTCGCTCCCGGCAGGGACGTCCCACTCGGCCGGCTCGTCCTCAACAAACCCAGAATCCCTACTCAGGCAACGTTGCAATAACGATTCCAACAAATTAATATATTTATTTCGTTATTTCACCTGTCCACCTAATAGTGGATAATAAATACCAGATTTTGAACTGGTACAGAGGTTCAACCATTTCCCTTCACAGGATTTTGTTCTAAAAGAACCCCTTTTTTTTTTTCTCTTTGCAAAAAGAAAACACCCCTTAATTAATATCGAGCCATGCATAAAACCATTATTTCCATAAGTTCACCATGAAAAACATGTATTGCTCTACCGAGAATAAGCTAATAGATTAATTCGATCATTAACTGTTCATTAAATATGGGAATAACTATTAACTAGTCTTTCAAGTGATTTTTTTTTTTTTTTTTTTTAGAAGCAAAACATGAGGACGGGCGGGATATTAAATAACACCACTTATTACATTATAATTCACTTAACATAACAATAAGAATTTGGACCTTCTATATATATATAACACCCGTTATTCCAAATTTATTCCAGGCTGACCACCGCCGGATCATGCCAAACCAGTGGTTTGACCTCTCCAAACCCACCTTCTTTTCCGAAGACACCACCACCACCACCAGCGAGGAGCGGAGGAGAGACTCCAAGTTCTCCAGCAAGCTCCATCTCCGGATCTTCTACGACGCCGCCTACCACGTCATCGACGAGCCCATCCAATACAGCAGCGACTTCCAGCCATCATCGAAGCCTCTCCGAAAGCAAAGCATCGGAATCCTCGAGCTCGGCATTTTGAGCGCCAAAGATTTGGTGCCCATGAAGCTCAGCAATGGCATCGCCACCACCGACGCCTACTGCGTCGCCAGGTACGGCCCCAAATGGGTCCGAACCCGAACCCTCCTTGGCTCCCTCTCCCCCAAGTGGAACGAGCAGTACACTTGGGACGTCTTCGACCCCTGCACCGTCCTCACCATCGCCGTCTTCGACAACTGCCAACTTCACAACAATGGCAACAAGAACGGCAATGGCTCCAAGGATCAAAGGATCGGCAAGATAAGAATTCGTCTCTCGACCTTAGAAACCAATAAGCTTTACACTCATTACTATCCATTGTTATCTATTCAACCTTCTGGTTTGAAAAAGATTGGCGAGCTTCATTTAGCTATCCGATTCACTTGCACCGCATGGACCAACATGGTCACCCTCTACACGAAGCCCATGTTTCCGAAGATGCACTACGTCAAACCGATCCCGGTGTTGCAAATGAACTACCTCCGCACTCAGGCGATGGGTGTGGTCATGTCTCGGCTTGCACGGGCGGAGCCGCCGCTCCGGAGGGAGGTGGTGGAGTACGTGCTCGACGTCGGCTCCCATTTGTTCAGCGTGAGACGGAGCAAGGCCAACTTCGGACGTATCGTTTTGTTGTTGTCTGGTGTGACGGCGGTGGCCAGGTGGTTCGACGGAATTCGGAACTGGAAGAATCCGGTGACCACAATACTAGTCCATGCGCTGTTCTTGATACTGGTGTTCTACCCGGCCTTGATCCTGCCTACCGTCTTCCTCTACTTGTTTGCGATCGGAGCATGGAACTACGGGTCCCGGCCGACGGAGCCGCCGCACATGGACACGGAGCTGTCGTGTGCCGAAACGGTGACGACGGAAGACTTGGATGAAGAATTCGATCCATTTGTGACGAGGAAGTCGATAGAGGTGGTGAGGAGGAGGTATGACCGGCTGAGGTCGGTGGCGGGGAGGGTGCAGGAGTTGGTGGGGTTCTTGGCGACGCAGGGGGAGAGAGTCCAGGGTCTGTTGAGCTGGAGGGATCCCCGGGCGACGGGGATCTTTATAGTGTTTTCGGCCATATTAGCTGTTGTCTTCTACGCGGCGCCGATCCAGGTGGTGCTGGTAGTGGTGGGGCTGTACGTGCTGCGGCACCCCAGGCTCAGGAGCAAGATGCCTTCTGTGCCTTATAATTTCTTCAGGAGGTTGCCGGCCATGTCTGATATGCTTCTATGAACTAATGAGCAGGAAGGAAGGAAGGATGTGTATTGTGTTGGACCACTGTCAGCCTTTTTTTTAATCATCTCTCAGTCATCCCCTGATGACCTATGAATCTACTCGGTTAGTGTTTTACCGCAGGATCCATGAGAATGGTACCTCTTTGGTTGTTTCGAACGAAGGGAAAGGGGATGAAACTTTTTCTTTTTTTTTAATTTTTATCGAGCAGTGAGTGGATTCTGGTATATCTGGTTGGTAGCAGAACTTTTGCCCCGGAGAGCGATCGCTCTTTTGGTATGTCCCTATCGAACAAAAATCCTCTGGCGGAGGAGATTGCATGGAGCGGTACTGTTCATTCTCTTTTTTTTTTTTTTTTTATTCGGGTGAGAAACGCAAACATCATTTGGGGGGACAAAGGAAAGAGAGTTAACCACTTAACGGAGAGGCATTCCTCATTGAACATATGCCTTAACCATTTTAAAGTAAAAATGAAGGAGTCGGAGTGGGACGAGACTCCTCCGTCCATCCTATGATTAATTTTTACTAAAAAAAAAATCAATCATCATCTATATATTGTTAAGATTTGATGTCTCGAGATTCGATCTACATTGAGCCCACAGTGAGGTCCGTGACGAAAAATAAAGTCCAACGAGATTAAGATCACTTCAAACGAAGTCCGGACGGCCGAAATACGAGTGATTGAAGTCAGCATGAAACTCGGAGCGATAGAGGACCGCCGGCGGTGCGGCCGCGGCCCGCGCCCAGGCACACGAGCGCACGGGCCGGCTCAGGCGCTGTGCTGGGAGCCCATTGCCCAATCCACTGTGGATCGGACGGTGCACAATGGACTGCATAGGTGTTTCCCACGCGTTTCTCGCAGTTCACGGACTGTTTCGTGGACCAATGCACGATCGGAGGGTGTGAGTTGATTCTGATTTCGATCCAATGGTCCAGGGGCTTTGTTTGATTGCTTTGAGGATTTTTTAATCCAATCTAATCCGTTTTTAAGCCTTTAAAAGGCCTGGTAATGCAGCAGAGAGGTGTGGTTCGGTCTGGCATGCGGTTTTCATCAGGCGAAAAATCGAGAAACCACACGAAGAGAGAGAGAGAGAGGTTGAGACACTGTGAAAAAAAGGAGTAGGAGGCTCTTGGACGGTGGACAGCGATCGCTTCAGGAGTTCAGAGGGTCTTCTTAGAGAGAGCTTTTGTGAGAAAAAATTTCATATGAGGGAGAAATGGGGTGTACGAGGGTTGAGGGTGAGATCTCCTCTTGTAATATTTCTTTTTCTCATAGTAAAATTTGCATGCCCCATGGAGACGAGCCATTTTTTGGTTGTCTACGTATTAGATTATTTTTCTATTTTATTTCTTCTTTCTTCTTGCTGCATCGCACGGTATCAAAAAGGTCCTGAGAGGTGGTGTCCTGGCCAGACATCCACCCTACAAGTGGTATCAAAACGAGACGGTACAAGAACGTAGATTGCAACGGTGGTGAGCAAGACTGAAGATGGAGAAGACATGATCAATCAAGTTGGATATCAACAAGTTTGATGGAAAGAGTAATTTCTCCTTGTGGCAGGCAAGGGTGAAGGACGTACTCATCCAATAAGGATTGATCAATGCTCTCTTATGCGAGTAGAAGCCGAATATCATGGAGGTGTAGAATTGGAGACGGCTACAGATGCAGGCGGTAAGTACCATCCGCATGTACTTAGCGGATGAGGTGGCGATCCATATGCTTAACGAGACTTCCTTGACGGTGTTGTGGTCGAAGCTCGAGGAGTTACACATCGCGAAGTCTCTCACCAACACTCTTTTCTACTAGAGGCTGTTCTATCAGCTATGGATGATTGAGGGACAGAGCGTGCAAGAGCATCTCAGCTACTTTCAGAAGATCCTCACTGACCTCCTCAGCGTTGGTGAGAATATTGAGGAGAAGACCAGGGTGCTGATTTTGCTAGCGTCGCTTCTCCCTTCGTATGAGTTCTTGATGACTGCTCTTCTAGTGGGAAAGAGCACCATCAAGATGGATAAGGTCACCGCGGTGATTCTCCAGAATGAAGTTCTCAAGAGGGAGAACCCAGCTTCGAGCTCAGATGGCGGTAGCTCAGCTTTGATAGTTTCTGAAGGAGTAGGAGGCGATAGACGGAGCGACAGAAGATCGTGATGAGGGCAGTCCAAGTCCAGGAGAGACTTGAGCAAGACCAGGTGTTACCAGTTTGACGAGTTGGGGCATCTAGCTAGAGATTGCTCTCAACTCAGAGATCGAACGATGGCTACTGTAGCGACGGCCAGTAGCGATTCAGAGGGAGATGTTCTGGAGATATCTGATGAGATATCTTTTTCTTCCCCGCAGTGAATTTTAAATTCTGCATGCACCTATCAGATATGTTGCAGAGAGGAGCAGTTTGACTCCCTAGAGAATAGTGAGGGCACTATTTATCTGCCGAATGGATCATGCTGTGCGATCAGAGGCATCGAGACGGTCAGCTGGATGATACATAATGGTACAGTGAAGAGATTGAAGGAGGTCCGATACATACTCGATTTCAAACGGAATCTTATCTCACTAAATAGATTAGATTCGAGAGGCTACAGGACGGTAGCTGATGGAGGAATCCTGAAGGTGCTACGCGGCGGTAGGATTGTTTTGGAGGAGAAGAAGGGGAGGAGAGGACATTATTACCTGACGGAGAACCCAGTGCGGGTGGAGCTTCGGGAACCAAATAGAGCCCAGAGCGAGGTGGAGCTTCAGATGGAGGTGGATCGGACACAAGACAGGAGACTCGGGAGGATGAAAGGCGATATCGCAAGGTGAGATTCCTATTGCCGCAGGATGATACTCCGAGTAGGTCTCAGGTTAGGAAGAGCATAGCATACGACGGAGATGGGATCAAGCGGCCTGACTTGACTCCAATGTTTGTCCATTCATGATCAACAGGCGATTGCCCCAAGACATAGGGGTGAGGAGATCCAGAAGCTCTCGGAATCAGGAGAAGGTTGAATATCGAGTCGAGATAGAGATTGTTAGGATTTGATGCCTCAAAATTTGATCTATATTGAGCCCAAAGTGAGGTTCGCAATAAAAAACGGAGTCCAACGAGGCCAAGATCACTTTAAATGGAGTCCGGATGGCCGAGATATGAGCGATTGAAGTCGGCACAGAACTCGAAGCGATGGAGGACCGGTGGCTGCCGGTGGCACGACCGTGTGCAGCAGGGCGCAGCCCAAGTGCGGCTGCGCGCGGCCCAGGCCCAGGCTTATGAGCGCACGGGTCGGCCCAGGCCCAGGCACTGCGTTGGGAGCCCGTTGCCCAGTCCACCGTGGATCGGACGGTGCACAACGGACCACATGGGTATTTACCATGCATTTCTCACGGTCCACGGACTGTTCCTTGGACTAGTGCACGATCGGAGGGCGTTGGTTGATTCTGGTTTCGATCCAACGGTCCAGAGGCTTTGTTTGATTGCTTTAAGGATTCCTTAACCTAATTTAACCCGTTTTTAAGCCTTTAAAAGGCATGATAATGCAGCAGAGAGGTGTGGTTCGGTCTGGCGCACGATTTTCATTAGGTGAAAAATCAAGAACTCACACGAAGAGAGAGAGGCTGAGATGCTGTGAGAAGGAGCAGGAGGCTCTTGAATAGCGGACAGCGGTCGCTTCAGGGGTTCAAGAGGATCTTCTTAGAGAGAGAGCTTTTGTGAGGGAGAACTTCTTGTGAGAAAAAAATTGGATGTACGAGGATTGAGAGTGAGATCTCCTCTTGTAATATTTTTTTTCTCATAATAAAGTTTGCATGCCCCGTAGAGGCGAGCCCTTTTTTGGTTGATCCACGTATTTGATTGTTTTTCTATTTTATTTTTTCTTTCTTCTTACTGCATCGTGAGGTTTCAAAAAGATCTTGAGAGATGATGTCCTGACTAGACATCCACCCTACATATATATAGCCGGCCATCTATCCATATATAACCTCCTCTTCTTTCTCATTAAGCTGTTAGTTCTTTTCGGTCCGTTCATGCAACCTTTCTCCTCATCCTTGAATCTTTTTCTCCCCTTTTGAAATATTAGGCCCCTTCCTCTCTATGGCCATAGATGGTATTTATTATTACATAATATAATATTAGATGATATGTACTTAATAAATTATTCATCTAACAATCTATATATACCTCTAGACAAATTGATACGTAATTTTCGAATATCATGTTTGCTATTGTATAATACATATCTAAGTGATGCATACTTGATAAGTTTCTAATATATACTTTAAGTTTCTTTGATATATATATTTGATAGTGACCCAACACACATATCTAAATAAATTAATGCATTTTTAAACAAAATGACTATACAATTTCTAGAATATAGTGTTTACTAGTTCATAGTATATATCCAAATGATGCACGTTGGATAGGTTTTTAATGCATATTTTAAGTTGCCTGGATACATACTCAAGAGCAACCTAATACACATATCTAAAAAAATTGATATATATTTAAACTAATCGATATATTATTTTCAAAATATCATATTCATCAATATACGGTACATATCTAATGATACATACTTTAAAATCTTTTTGATACATATTTTAAATTTTTTTGATATATTACCAGCAACAATCCAATACACATCTCAAGACAAATCGATATATAATTTTTAAAAAATAATATTTACTGTCATACAATCCGTGGTCATACGATCTATACTTGGGATGGACATCCTCACAGGGAAGAAGATTCAAAGGAGAAAAGTCCTAGGAATGGACGGAGAGCAAAGAACAACTCGATGAGAGAGAAGAAAGTGATGCAAGTGAATGGCCTCGTGAATGATGCTTTATATACTTTGTTTATTATATTTTTTTAGAATTACAGGATAGTAGGAGAATCCCATTCTATTTTGACTCTTTAATTTCTATTTTAAGATGGATATAATCAATTATGTGGCAAGGAAAAAAAGATTGCTCCATACAATCTTCTACGGCGCATGTATGAGGTCTCTAACGCTGGATGAGAGAGAAGTTTCATCTCAGAGAGCATAGCACATAGATGTGTCACTTTCTACTTTCAAAATGGTCATAAAGATGCCCCACAACTTAGAAAATTCCATGTGTACTCTCTGACCTGTACCACGCTCTCTTTTTGGGATAAAGATAAAGATATGCTCATAACTTGGGGCCTCTTTTTCTCTTCATGTTTGCACCAGATGGAGGAATAAAGTGGTCGGTTGGACCACCATGTTGCCTGTTACTTTGGACCGTAAAACAGGTTGCCTGACACGAAATACGGTTCCCCAATCACAGCTATTTTGTATCACTTGGATGTCCATTGGGCTGGCTCAGCTAAAGGCTGACACAAAACCTATACATGTTCCTTCCCCCACAAAAAACAAGGAAAACAAAGAAATATCCTTGTTTGACATTACAGGTGTAATGCCTTCCATCTCATGTTGGGAGCCAGTTGTATCTTTGATCATTTTCTGATATAAGCTGCTCCTAAAACAACCATCATATCCATAACCAACAGTCTATCATACCTTGTCCCAGTGATTTGGGATCAGCTTTTGGAACATGGTCTTGGAAACAACTATGAGAATACACACATACTATATAGATAATTAGAAAACATAGGCAGGAAAACCTGCAAATAATAATTGCACCAGTAGGAAAACACAATAATACAGTTGCAGTCCCTTTATCAGGATGACAGCATCCCAGATGAAAGCAATATTAGCAGAGCTATGGTTGTCAGAGAGCTCGCAATCAACCCACTCAGCAAAATCCAATCAACGGTGGCTAATTCGACACTCATTCAGCTTGTCTCATGGTTTTCCAGGAATTTACTTGCATTCACATCATTCATATTCACTGGTCCTTGTAACTTTCTCTTCCTGAGTAGCATAGACTGAACTGCGCTAATAAAATCTCCCTATTTATAACCATCGCAATAGGAGCTTCTTCAAGACCACAATTGCTAATTTGCTGCACTAGATTCTGCACTGCACATGGGCAGGGTTCTTGCTTTCTTGAACACACACAACTGTCATGTGAATCCCTGAAAGGAATAGCTTCCAAGTTGATGTTACCTTCGTATGTAATTTCTTTTACCTGAGGTGAAGGAGTGTCGATCACTGCACCAAAAACAGACCCTTCCTGCTGATGTAATCTTTACATCTGTTGAGATACCTAGCATACCATCTGGAGCAATTACAAGCACTTGGATATATCCCTTAGTATGGCCAACCTGCGGTTACACAAGAAAATCCGGGTACCGGGGAAGGTTAACACTGCATCAAAGGTTTCAAATGATAGAAGGGACACTCGGAGGACTCTTGAATTTTCGACCCTCTAAGTCCCCTTTTCTGTTAATGAGAAAAGGTACTCTGGATGTTCAGATTTTTGGGCTGCTTAACTTTACATTGAATAAACTAAAAAATTACAACTAACAGAAACACAGACTGATTCACATTAGAAAGAAGGAACAAGATGGCTTCTTAACCAAATGAATACCATCAGCAGTAATCCATATCTTCTCAACCCGATCTTCCATTCCTTTGTCAGGGGAAAATGATTCAAAATTTCAAATACGGTAGTCAACTCACGAATATGCTTCTTCACTTCAGTGCTTGGAACTTTCTTCATCCTTGCAGCAGAAGGCCCTTGAACAGTAAGATTAGACATTTGGTGACGTACGTTGACACGAAAACAATAACCATGCAGCCATCCAACAGTTTAGCAGGTTTACATACCTGACTAGTAGCTAGTCTGTGTCCTTTGCATTTAGATTTGATGAAAGAAGAAAAATTTAGCATTAATAAGTTTAGATGAAAGCTCCCTTGAGCCAGGCCTCTATTGCAAGACATATCATGAGCACAAAATATACAGACCAGAAAACACTGTTGCAGATAAGAACATGGTACCATCTTTGGAATGCAATGCCATTACTTGCTGTGTGAAAGGAGGTCCAAGTTGGCATAATGAACACACACCTGGCAACAAGGACCTTCCATTTTACTGTGGGGATGTGAGTGGATAAGGAACACTCTTATTTAGGGAATGGAAATGCCAAGAGGCATATTAAATATAGCAATATGTTGCAAACAGGTCCATTTAGTCGGTGCCAAATTTTGCTAGTATGCCAGATACATTTTTAATAGCCAATGATACATGGAGCTGAAAAGGAAAAAGAGCAAGAAGTATTCATTGAACTGAATTAAGGTTGGTCTTGCTAGAATCTTGTACGAGTAGAAGATTTTCCATTTACCAGGAAATGTACTCAGGTGCAGGTAGCAGTACAAATTTTGGTGTTACGCACTCAAGAAAAGTGTTTCAGCTACTAAATTAGAACAGGGACATGATTTAAGCACTGGTAAGTGAAAATAATGCTTCTGGAAATAATTTTCTGCCCCATGATAAAAATCTTATTGTATATGCTGATGTGGAATAAAGCTACAACACTGATCAATGAAATTACTGTTATCTGAAGAATTAACAAAAGACGAGAAAACATACCTGGTCTAGGACAAAATTGAGAAATATGAACTTGAGGGAATTGGTAGTCCTTTATCAGACTGACAATTTTTGTGAACTCTTCATCAGTGTCACCTAAAAACACAGGGGATGAGTCTTTCCCTGTCATCTGTTTTATCTACTTGATATTTAACCGCACAAGACCATCTCAATATTGTGCACTATGCAGGTGTTCTCACAAGCATTCACTTCAATGATCTGAAGCCCAATCTTAATGTTTAAGAGAAAAAACACAGGTTCAAAATAACAATGTATTTCGCAGAGGAGCGGAGAAAAATGCATGCTGCCAACAATGAGACTTTATGATCGGTCTAAACAACTATTAGAACCAGCAGGAGGATATATAAAGTATATTTTGCTAATTTACCAGGGAATCCACAAATAATATCGGTTGCAATCTGCATCCCAGGAACAAGTTCAATCAGAGTACCCAACTTCCCGAACTCGTTCACAATGTACTCACAATGCATCGCCCGACATAATGCCAACACACAACTCGTCAGGTCTATAATTGATGAAAATCAGAGCCACCATAACTTCGTAGACTCATTACTGCTTGGATAATCAAAATGCAGGAAACAAGAATAGCTTGTTTACATTTACATATGGACGCTGATAGGAAGGTTATGAGCAATAATATTATGAAAAATATCTATACTAAAACTTACAGCCAGGACAGCATCCCTCCCAGACTGCATAGGTACATGCAGGAACAAATACACACATGGGTGGCACAATATTTTGGCTATCTCTTTCAAATGCTCCAGTATAAAAGGGGGAATAGTCATGCCAATGCCAAGCATGGTGATTCTATCATGATGAAGTTCTGCAAAAATGGCATGTAGTAGAACTGGAAAATTTTGATATGAGAGTTGTCATGGCAGACTGACTAGGAGACTTCACTGTGAATCTGCGCCAGATATAATTGGATCATTTGAACATTTAGAACTGTAAATTAAACCACACATTTGTAGGTGCCTATCCAATGCCACAGGGGAAAGAAAATGATAAAAAGAAAGGAAAAATGAAAGAAAGCTTTGCAATTGCATATCATATTCGATGATGAGGAGGGCAAGTGCATAAATAGCAGATGCAACATGGATCAAGTTTCTAAAATTTCAAGATAAATTTGGCAGCAAAAATTTTAAAAGCTTTCCACTTAGGCATCAATGGTTTTAGAAAGTATAAGAGGACATAATACTTAAATATCCAGTGTTGATAAATGATATGAGCTAACCATTCAAGTTTGCGTATAAGTAAAATTCTTTGAACTATCTGGATGAATAACAGAAAATATGGTACTTCATTGCGAATGAAAAACAGGATTAAAATGAGTAAAACGAAATTATAAAAAAGAAAGAAGGGAAAAGTATGTATTTATTAGCCATAAGTCTGCTTCCTCAGGATCATCAGTCACTGCATATCCAAATGCTGAAAGCTGACAAGCTATGTATTCGCTATCATTCTGTTAAGCAAACACAAAAGGAGAATTTGTAAGCAATTTAAATCTAACAATCAAATTTTATCTTATATTTGTTGTTCCATACAAGCTGTTTGTATTCAGCATAAATTTTTGATGAAAATAAATGGGGAATTAAAAAAATTCTATATTCTATTTACATCACATTCATCTTTTCATCTGGAAGATGTTCCTTCGCATTCATACATAATTTCAAAACTCACAAGAGCCTTACCTTACCCTCAAGGGGGCACCCCAGGGAAGAAGCAATGAAATTTTTTATCCTTGTAAGTGCATGGTGATTCCAAAATTCATTGCAAAGAAAAAGTTATGATAGCTTAATCTAGAACAACTTCTCTATACTTTTCATTTGAGTTTCATTCTTGTATTAAAGAATTTCCAATTCCCAGTTGTAAGATCTGAAAGAAACAACCATGACAACTGAATCTCATATATAAGAATTTTTTTTTTGGCCCGCAATCAATTTGCATGAATAGAAGGGAAATATGGGAAATGGATGGAAAAATTGATTGGGTAGGAAAAGGAAGTACTATGAACATGAAAATCAGATTTGCCTTAGCGAAGAGAAGGAAGAGCATAAAAAGCAGAAAATGTAAAGCAATATAATTCCAAATCAAAATAGTTCAAAAAGAGGAAAGCAAAAAAGGTTAAGAAAAATTGGGGCGGATGGAGGTGGTGCAAGAGAGAGATGAATTAAAGAAGATAGAGGTTTCACTCCCGAAACTTATGCACACAGTCGAAAATAAAATCATCAAAATACAACTTACATTTGTATGCTCTCTTTCACTTATCAATAGAACAAATCAAACCTTGTGGATAACTTTGCAATAATAATCAAATAACCCTATGTTTAAGCTTTTTAAACACCTTGCAGAATCATCCTAAAAGCAAGCCAGAAAAAACGAGAAACATTTAGGAAGCAAGTGCAGGGAAAAATTGCCAGAGAAAATTCCAAAGTAGGTGCACCCCCTGTGGAAGTTTCCTGTTACCAAGTCAATAAATCTGAAATCTCGATCCTCAAACTAGGCTAGAGATGACAGTTTCAAGTCTTTATAATCTGAAAAAGAGCCTTTCATGTGGCCATATATCTTGAACAGGTCTTAAGCAACAACAATTTTAAAGATTTGGTTATGAGAAGGTGGATTCATTTACCATGATTTGTCAGAAGTAAAAAGAATGAGAATTTCTCCTAAGCTTAATGAACCAGCAACCAAAAATTATGAGCTTCAATCCCAATCAAATAACAGGGCAAGGTTGAGACTTAAGAAACCTTCAGTAGTAGACAGTAAATATGCTGATTGCTCTGACTTATAGAAGTCTAATTTTATAAGCAACACCACCATCACCCATCCCCCAAAACCAACAAAAAAAAAGGGCAAACAACAGCATGTAACATTAAGATGACACTAGAATGAATACGAATGGGGATGTTATATTAGTTCGAAAGCTTCTCAGGATTTATTAGCAGAGTTTGTCAGACTGTTTTTCAGTAAATACCTTCCACAAATGAAACAGCACATGTACATTGTAGCTAAAAAGGTGATCAATGAAGTACTTCAACCACGAACAACCACATTATTTATCTTCATATCACATAAGCGAATGACAGTTCTACTCAATGACAAAAAGGATGCCTGGCTTCTTCCAGAATGTCACATATTAACTCTCTATAGGGTGTAAAGTGATTCACACCAATGCCCTTGCATCCTTCTTCAACAACTTAAATTTACAGCAGGGAGGTAAAATGTCATGGAAAGTATAATTGTGACATGGAGTCCGATTTCCCGTTTACGAAATTACACTTCCAATTCCATGCATTTTATGTCTGAATGTTTTGCCATCCAACATAAAACCACTTCTCTCAAGTGATTCATTCCATGTTCTTATGACTCACAGAATTCCCTATACATCGACTATTAATAACTAAGATCGAAATTAAACAAACACTTAACAAAGCATTCAATCACCAAAGACCCAGATCAATTAATACAAACTAAACCGTTTAGTTGCACAGTTATTCAACCAATATCTACGATAGAAAAGAAAATAATTAAAAAAAAAAAAAACTGTGTCGGCAAAAAAACAAAATTTTTATGGAGGGATTAAGAATATTTGCCTGGTTAGCGCATCCGATTGTCTTCATTTGAGAGCTGGAGACGGGGCCGTGGAGGAGGCGAGCTCTGGGCGGCCACCACGTCTTCGACGTCTTCCATCCCGACAAGACCACTTCCCGCGGTCTCACCACGGCGCTCCGCCCGGATCGCCGCGGCGGCGGCGGCGAAGGTCGCGGTTGTATGGAATAGTGTTTCCACATCTGGTACTCGGCTTGAGGGTCCGGGCGCCCGCAGGCATCATCATGGCGGCTCGGTTTTAAGATGGGCCGTGATTGGGCTAGGCTCGGTCTCGATGGTACACTTTTAATTGGGCCGAAACGAGTGTTGACGATATCACAAAACACTTTAAGCTCAACCATAGTTTGAGTCTGGCTTCATTCCTTGCAGTTCTTCCCTTCCCAAAGGAGAGAGGGGATACATGCATGTAAATCTATATAATTAATATCAATTTATCATTATTTATGATAAGTTTAACAACAAAATATTTTGACTCATTACGATATATGATAAAACCTGAAAGTATTTTAGAAGAGAAAAAGAAAAGACAAAATAGATTATAGCATATCTAGGAAATATTAGAATAATACTTCATTATAATCATTAATCTGCTCATTGTTTTTCATAATGATGGAATCATATTAGCTTGTTTTTAGTTTGTTTTGAAATAATCTGCACTATAAAATATTCCTAACTCTTTTCTGTTAGTTAATTCACAAAAATTCTAGTTGTTCTACCAAGTATATGGCACGATATTGATTGATACTTTGTTGTCTAAGATGAAACCAAAACAGATATTAGCACATAAAAGATCTTGGTATGCAGGTCTTCTAAGTTGCTAATCTTAGCACGCAAAATGACTTGCTTAGTGTCATGCAGTACACTAATCCAATAATATCTCATCAAGAGACGAGCTAAACCAGCTTAAGCTATCATGGATTACCTCATTATGCCATCCCTGTAGCTATCACATCCTATGCACCATCGTATTGGCCACCACACAGCTATACCAACTTAATAGATAAACTGTTCCGAGACACTTCGACTACAGCTAATGATGAGCAGCGGAATCTCCAACGGCTAAAGTTCTTCGAGGTTGGTGGAATGGAATAAACAGACAATGCAGACATACACCTGGATCCACGTATTGGAGTGGCCCAGGACTTCCACCCCTACTTACTGAAAGCTTCTCTCTATCCCTCCCTTTATGAAACCAGGAGATTGGAGGGTGGAGGCTATATCCCATATCCAAGTTGGTCCTTTTGTAAAGTGGCATTTGCTCTTGTTCTTATTTTTTCGAGATACTACATTATTCGATGAGTGTTAATGATATTTGATTGGCATGTAGAAAGGGACATAGGTAGGGATACGAGCTTTTTGTGTTGGATTCCAATAATTCCAACTTTGTACAGCTTGGATTTCTCAACGGTCATCTCCACCATCATCATCCACCCTAATTTGAGCCCACATATCTATCATTATTGTGCTTGACCTTTACAACCACATCATTCATGTAAGCTTATATATATATACACACACACACACATATATATTGCTTTGGAAAGAAATTATTCATATAATCTTAATTATATATCCTAAAAGAAGCCTGAGATCAAGGATGCGTTGTCCACAAGCAAGGCATCACAATATCTCCAAAGGTGCTGCGGCTTTGGGTCATCTCTGATTCAAGCACTGCTGCATTGGTTCTGACTTGAAATTGGAGACAGCGCAAGATGGGACCGAGGGCTCTCGTTCTATCAATAAAAAGGATCTTACCATTTAAACTAGTTGATACCTTTTTGCTACAAATATTTTCATTTCTTATAATCTTATATAAATTCTTCAAAATTACAAAAAAGAAATCGATATTTTTTTGGGATATGAAATACAGGTTCTCTTGTAATGATTGTATAATTATTTTAGAGAGTTTATACAAACATTCTGATAATTTTGTGCAAAGAATTGTGATAGAGGCATATGACTGCCTGTAATCTTTTTAATAGTCATCAACTTTCTTCATCACCTGCAATGCTATGCAGGTCCTACCATTTGCATGCAAAAGTTTCTCAAACTATGTAGCAGGAGGGGTGAATTTTTACTCCTAAAAATTGGCATGGTATATGGTGTGTAGTTGATCATGAAGCTGCAATGCCAGCTTTTCCAAGCCTAGAGAACTCTTCATATGAAGAAATAAAGTATTTTTTAAAAAATATTTGATAAAATAAGAGTAGACTATGATCATGTTGGAATCTATTGCAATGGCAATAAATTAATAAAGAACTCACGGATTGGAGAGCAATTAATGTGCTGATAAGAGCTATTGGGCTAGTAATACAAGCACTTCCAGCCATATCTGGCTTGACACGATCAAACAATCATCTAACGTTTCAAAATTGCTATCACACCCACAAACTCAAAAAGAATTTTTTTAAAAAAGAAAGGGATTGGCGTAAATTGGTGTTGCCCCAGTCCTCTGCTTTGGTGCATGAGGTCTCGGGTTCATTCTTAAATGGCACATTTCAAAAATTTTATCTTATTAAATTATGGATAAATCTCCCTCTAATATTCTTTAAAAAAATGAAAAAAAAAAGGTAAATAGCTGGCACTAGCCATCGTTACCTAGCCGTTATCGCCAATCGCCATCTCCCACGGCTTCTGGAGGCTCCGACCCGGCGCATCACAACGGCGGATGACGTTAACAAGTGTGGGCTTTTGGAGGCCCACACTCGGGACGTGACGCGATGACAGCGCGTATTATGGCCGTTACGGCGTCGTGGAGGTTACACGGTGTAACGCTTCAAGGAATCGAGCTCCTCGCGCACCAACCTCATACCACTAACGACTATAATATTTTTCTGCTCTTTTCTCTTTTTTTTGGATTGTTTGCATGCATTCGGTTGCCATTGACAAACATAATTTGTTATATTTTTGCTCTTCAAACTTTTTTTTATATATATGATCATCTAATTATCATGTTTTTCCATGAATATTCTTCTTGTTACATGTTTGTTAAATAATAATAATAATAATAATAATAATAATAATAATAATAATAATAAATTTAAATATAAAATAATTTTATTATACTTTCATATCAATATCTTTAAACAACTACATAAAAGTAAAACTTTTTCCATATAATTGAATGTCAACTTTTTTTTTTTTTTCAGAAATACTAATGTAAAGAATAACTGTATCAAATAATACTTAAATTTTTTTTAAAAAAATAATACTTAGACTTGTTTGGTGTTGACACCATCTATTGATCAAAACTGAAAGGGATGAGGAGCATCAGTCCATGCAAAAGCATAATAATTTGAGAGATATATGTACAAATAGTGCATATAATAGTTTAAGATGGTAAATATATAATAAGCTAGACTTGTAAGGGTGTAAGTGTGTGTGATATATTTTTTTTTGAATTTAATTAATATAATTTAGAGCTGCTTGTTAATGAAGCTGGAAGAGGCGCCGCTAGTTTATCAAAAGTAAAATAAAGTCATCTTTGTTAAAAAGCCTATCAAAAGGCAATAATGAATAGGTGGGCACCGGTCCTGAAAATTTTGGTTCACGTACAGCCCTTGCAAATAGCGTTAATGCTTTCTTTCTCTCTTCATTATAGTAGGATTATTTATTCTCGCATGAATTAGGCTGTGCCAGATGCCCAGGCTCAGCTCATGCATAGCTGTGTAAGGCTGGCCACGCCTAAACAAGTACCAAGCAAGTGGCATGAAAGGAAAGAACAAGAAGAAAAAATCCAAGAAAGGACACGATAAACCGTTGCCAGGAGAATACCTTCGAGGGCTCCGGTATCCAGAGTACCGTGTGCCAACTATTCCAAACCCGGAGCGAAGATATCCTGTGGGCTTACTCTCCTGGTTGCTTTCTAGAGTCCGGTCTCTGCCAACTTTAAAAGTTTCCTCACGCCGTCCATCCTCCAGTCTCTGTCACGACCAACCAACCTACAAGCAGGAAAAAAGAAGCTAAACATATATATATATATACACGCACACATCATTGTAGTTCTCGTATATCGCATGAAAAATAAAGAAGCGTGAGAGCGAGGTCTTCTTATGCTGCCATGGGGCACCACCTTCTCCTCACGCATGCTTGCAAAAGCCAACCTCCTTTATGAAACAAAGAACCGTTTCATCCTTCAATTCTCTCATTTCTGTTGGCTGATGAAAAAAACACTGAACTGCCGAGTCGTAATTGTGAAACTAATATTCTCATGAGATTATTCAGTGTGAATGCATAGAAAGTGTTATGTAGTAGAAGGGCAGATCAAACTCATGCATAGAAACTTCTGTAAGTAAAACTATACATTACATGGGCGTACAACTTTTCCATAGGCAAACCATTGACGTTTGCTGGTTTATTTTTAAATAATTTTTTGATATATAATTACTAGACGAAGCTACTTATCTTTTTTTTTTTTTTTTTTTTTTTTTAATTCATTAAAAATTTATATGCTAAATAATTTTTTGATAATTTATATGAAACTTTTTTTGAAATTCACTAAATTTTTTTGTGCACGAGTCCAAAATATAGCCTGTTTTGACGAATAAAAAGAGAGGAAACCACCCATTCTTCGTTCCATTCTGTTGGCTAATGACAGAAATATACAGCAAGATGGACAAATATTAATTAATTTCAGACACTTGCAAAGAAAGTAGTTACCATGCAGAGGCTCCGGCCATTAGATAAAAACAGCATTTTTGCAATCATTTGATATACTTGTGTACAATGACGCATTATGTTCAAATAAAAAACAATGATGCTTTCAAATCTTAATGCAACTGTGGATATAGAGACCATACTGTGAATAACAAGCTACCTAGTAAAGCAGATGGTTACTCTTGCATGGAATACTCTGTTTTAAGAGAGATCTGGTCCTAAGATTCTCCATGGATGAAACATTGCTGTAGGCCCCTTTGTTGATTAGCTTTAATTAATTAACCTAAATGATAATTACAAGGGTTACCCACTAACAATTTTTAAATTTTCTTTTGGAATCTACTAGAAAAGAGCAAAAATGGTGGGTTCCTCCTCCAGCGGGTCCCGCCTGAGCAGTCCAAAGCTGGCCAATGGAGCCTGACAGTCTGGTCTTTCTCTCTCTCTCTCTCTCTATAAATATCTCCCACTCACCCAGAAACCTATGATTCTCTCTCTCTTCTTTCTTCCTCTCTCTTAGCATTTTCTCGACGCCCAAAGCAATGGCCGTAGAGACCCAGACCAAGGCATCGGAGGCGGCCCAGGAGGTCGTCGTCGCCGGGGCGGCGGCGGAAGAGAAGGAGGTGGTGAAGGAACTGCCACCGCCGCCGCCGGCCCCTGAGGCAGAGGAGGACCCCAAGAAGCATTCCGGAGAGGAGGCGCCGTCCTTGCCCGCCATCGGCCGTGCCGTCACCTTCACGGAGGAGAGCAACCTCGTCACCGACCTCGAAGACCCCGAGAAGAAGGCTCTCGACGAGATCAAGCAGCTCGTCCAAGCCGCCCTCGCCAACCACGAGTTCTCCCCTCCACCGCCACCCCCACCGGCGGCGGAGCCGCCGATCAAGGTGGAGGAGGAGGCTAAGCCTGAAGAACAACCTCCCCCGGCGCCGGCGACGGAGGAGCCAGCCCCACCATCGGACATCCCTCCGCCATTGGAGGAGGTGCTAATCTGGGGGATCCCGCTCCTCGGGGACGAGAGGAGCGAAACCGTCCTCATCAAATTCCTCCAAGCCCGGGACTTGAAGGTCAAAGAAGCCATGGCGATGCTGAAGAACGCCGTGATTTGGAGGAAGGAGTTCGGCATCGAGGCGCTCGTTGAGGAGGACCTCGGCATCCCGGAGATGGAGAAGGTGGTCTTCATGCACGGCACCGACAGAGATGGCCACCCGGTGTGCTACAACGTCTACGGGGAGTTCCAGAACAAGGAGCTCTACGCCATGGCCTTTGCTGACGAGGAGAAGAGGCAGAGGTTCCTCCGGTGGAGGATCCAGTACCTCGAAAAGGGCATCCGCCAGCTGCTCGACTTCAGTCCTGGTGGTGTCTGCACCATGGTTCAGGTCACTGATCTCAAGAACTCGATTGGCCCCATGAAGCGCGAGCTTCGTCAGGCCCTCACCCTGCTCCAAGATAATTACCCTGAGTTTGCCGCTAAGCAGGTATATTTGAATCAATCAGTAATTGTCGGTCACATTCAATATATCTCTGTGATTTTGTTTTGAGGTCATCATTTTTGCTGTGTTTGAAATAGAAAAAAGTTTAGATTTTTATTTCCACTATTGCTCTGTTATTTTTTTTTTTAGCATTGGTTTTAATCAAGTTGGAGTTTTGATGAAAACCGACCAATATAATGTCTGAATTCCAATGTAATTTTTAGCTAGAAGGGAATAATTGTTTAATAAATTAGAGTTTTTTTTGTCTGGTTTTGCATCAATGAACGCAAGCTAGATTGTGTTCTGTCTTGTTATCTTTTGGCCTTTGTTCTTTAAAGAATTTTTTTTTAAAATTTTATATCGTTTCTTCTTTAAAGAATTTTGCTTCCGGAAAGGTTGCGTTTTTATCATCTGATTGTTAAAGGGTAATAACATGTTTGGGCCTTTGTTAGATATTCGTCAATGTTCCATGGTGGTATCTTGCTTTCAATCGAATGATCAGCCCTTTCTTCACCCAGAGGAGCAAGAGCAAGTTTGTTTTTGCTGGGCCATCCAAAACAGCTGAGACCCTTTTCAAGTCAGTGGAGATCTGCCAAGCTTTTTCCATGTTTTTAAGCCATTTTAGGCAATTAATTTTGAGAATTCTTTTCATATCTTCTTGTTTCATTTATTCAGATACATTGCTCCTGAGCAAGTCCCAGTACAGTATGGAGGTCTGAGCAAGGAGAACGACCCTGAATTCACTGCTGCTGATGCGGTTACTGAAATCACCATCAAGCCTTTGATGAAGCAACTCATAGAGATACCACTTAATGAGGTGCAGGGCTTGTTCCTTTCACAATTCATCAAATAGTTTTGCTTCTAAACTATCAAATAATATGCCATGTCCTTATCAAGATGGTTTCAGAAAATGATCTTTGGACTACAATGCTATTCCTTGCAGAAATGCCTTCTTGTTTGGGAGCTCCGAGTCCTGGGATGGGATGTGACCTTCGGTGCAGAGTTTGTGCCAAGCTCAGAAGATGGATACACAGTGATCGTGCAGAAGGCTAGGAAATTAGTTGCTACTGATGAACCTGTGGAGAAGAACAGATTCAAGATTGGAGAAGCAGGCAAGGTGGTTCTCACAGTGGACAATACCACATCCAAAAAGAAGAAGCTCCTTTACAGATACAAGATCAAGAGCTCTACTGTATCCCTTTGAGGAGTTTCTCCACTCCTGGAGAAGGGATAGAAGGAAAGTAACCTTTGTTGAGGGACCTTTTTTACTGGATAGATACAGACTTGAGTTGGTGTTTCTTGGGAAGATGGTTATTCTATTTCGACTAGTATTTTTGCATCTTGTTTCTATTTTTGAGTTGATTATTTTGTTTAATGTAAGTGTATTGGTGTTGTGCTTCTTGGGAGACTCTGACAACTGAGTTATTTACTTTGTAAATTATCTGTGTACATTTGGTCTCTCTGGAGTTACTCTTGTTATTTGATTGCTTTACTAGAAACCTTTGCCATGGAAGCATCCATTTGTTTCTTTTCTTATTTCTGAATCCATTCTTTCCCAAAACACACACACACACACAAAAAAAAAAAAAAAAGGAATCCTTCTTGTTTGTCTTTATTTCTTTGTTGTCTTTCTGTGTCAACAGTTCTATCTAACAACCAGCTGTCTTCAGAAGTATATAAGCTTTTGCTGATTTCTTCAATCATGAGGTCTGCCACTTCATGGGCACCAAACTTCATCGTTTTCTTCATACATTTGCCGATTCCAGCTCATGGGACTAGAAGAACTCGGCAAAGGTGACATGCCCTGCAGCACCTATTTATTGTATCGGTGCTCCTTTATTCTTTAGTTACACAACAATAAATGTTTCCTCCAAGAGTACGAGAATAATGATTCTGGGACTCTGACCTCTCTATGCTGCAGACGAATCCTATGTTTAATATCTTTGCATGTGAGCAGTAATGGGCATTGACAAAGTGGGATGCGCTTTCCTTCTTCTCAAGAAAACATCAGTCAGATCCTTGTTTTGAGGCGTGATCTAGTGCTCCTCGGTTCAGCAAATAATTTTTTTTTTTTGCTATCCTTACCTTCCAATCTTGAAACCGGCTCCACCGTGGTGCGCATGATCCATTGCACGGCCATCCATTGGACGATAGATAAATATGCATGCGTTGTACATACGCATGGTCTGTGCTTGAGTGCCTGTCGTTTGTTGATCATGTATTTTGTGATATACGATCAGTATGATACACCGTATGCTATGATGCACTGCAAAGGATCCGTGCTTCTTGATCTTAATATTTACAACTTATCCTTGTAGAGGACTGGCATATATTTTATCAGAGATTGTATGAGAACTTCCCCACCACGGACATTGTTGTTGATGACAAAACATCTCCCACCACAATCCCCCTGTTTGGATCCATGAGAAATGAAGAACTACTCCGGGAGGCCCTACTTTGATTAATAATCCTTATCTCATCCTATTTTAAATGTTTGATGCCATCTTTAACTCCTTTTTAGGTTCCGTCCCTATGACAACTTGCTGGCAGCCAGATGTGTAGGACTTTAGAACGTGAGTGTGGCTCCCTCGTCTGTCCTTGGAGGCCACTTTCTCCGCCCCCTAACATGTATCAAGGTTTTAATTGACATGGGCCCAATCCCATTAGGGCCATCTCCCCGTCTTTTGAATCCAAAATTCTATCATTTGGAAACTATTATTAGGGAAACGGGGAGTCCATTTGATCTTTACCCTCAAGTTGGTCACCAGAGAAAATTTTAACGTGGTTCTTTCTAATAGCACATTTGATTCACACAAGCTTTAATCGCGAGACATGAAATATGAGCAGTATATTTTAAATTTAAATTTCAAATATCAGTATCTTCTCTCAAACTTCGGCTATATATATATATATATATATATATATAAATCAATTAGATCAAACTTTCCATCTGCATCGTTATGTAACCATGTGTCTATAAATACAATATATCACAGCAGTTGTAAAGAAGAGAACAATTTTCATTCCCAAAATTTTCTATTCTTTCTCCAAAATCTTCAATTCTACCCTTTTGCATGCCCATGTGCATGACCTATTGGGCCCACGACTCCCTGCTTTGACCAAGATCCAAATGCCAATCAATTTAAGACATAGTAGGAGATTAACTGACCTAAGTGAAAGTATACATTACCTACTTGTGGTTGTGTAAGATATTTAAGAGGAGTTGGACTAAGGGATACATGATTACATGTCAACCTGCCTTTAAAATGCACAGTCCTAAAGGCCTAAAACTGGCACAGTCCATCGTAAACCTAGCCTTGGTGCACCCTTGTTCTAAAATTTCGGTGTCACGTTCAAAAATCCGCACACAAAAAAGAAGAGGATCGAGAAAAATAATAAGAAGTAAAACGACTCGACTCGACCGACTTGCCTTGTCATGTTAATTAGATTCAGTGTTTGGACCAGGCAGCCAGGATAATTAATTAAGAAAAGGCAATAACCCATGATATTTTAAAATTTTAGAATACCAAAATTCAAGTAGAAAGCTAATTACCTTTTGATACTATGAAATTTCATAACCATGACGGTCCTCTTTAAGCCTCTGTAATTTAGTCCCTCCTTTCTTTTGGGCTTCTTCTACCTTGTAGGAGATATTCTAGAAGTTATCATGTTGCATCTTGGTATCATTTATTTGCTCATCCCTGGTTGATGAACTTGTTTGACATGTTTCTTAATGAATTTGGACCATTGCTTCAAGTGAATGCTGACGTGTGATATCTCGACTTTGATAGGGGCTAATCTACTCATATTTTTAATTTATTATTATTATTTTTTTCATCTTGTGTATGATTTTTAGTTTTTTCTATCAAAATTGACTATAAGGCGATAGTCCTAGGAGCATGAATCTTGGAAGAATCATTGCCCATTGACAAATAAAATATGTAATATCTAAATAAATAAATCATACCAAGCCAGATTATTTTGGTAATTTGTTGGGTCTGTGGTTTTTGGTGATCGGTTAGTTGGTCATGTAGCTGCTGCAAGATACGTGATTCTCCTCCTTGGTCCCCCCTTCCTACTTCCCCCAACATTTTATCACTTCCATGTGCTCTTCTTTTCTATATGTCTCACGCTTACTGAGTATACTTCCCCACGTGAAGAAGAAGGAAAGATCTCCCCCGTAAGTATACTCCCCCAGATCAAGAAGAAGGATAGATCTCCAATGTGATCGGAAAAGCGTACGAAATCGGCAAAAGATTAAAAAATTCCTCGCTTCTCCCGCCCACCGCCTCGTGCTGCTCCCAAATGGCACCCTTCTGTTCTTCAGCCGTTTCTCTATCTGGAAGGAGGAGCAGAGGAAGAAGGCATGGGCGAAGGACGGTCTCTGGCGGAGACCCCGACGTGGTCGGTGGCCACCGTCACCACCGCCATGGTCGCCGTCTGCTTCTTGGTCGAGCGCTGCATCTACCGCTTCGCCAAAGTACACACATACCTCTCTCTCTCCCCGTCTCCCTCACGAGACCCTCCGACTTGTGCTCTGTTTCTTGATTTCTTGTCATCTCCCGAATGCAGTGGTTGAAGAAGACAAAGAGGAAGGCGATGCTTGCCGCTCTCGAGAAGATTCGTGAAGGTTTCTATCCTTCCTTGGAGTTCTTGATTTCTAGTTTTTTTTATTTTTGTTTACTGATCCTTAGGTGTTTGTCTCTTTGTCTTTGGAAAAAAAACAAAAATCGAAGAGTTGATGTTGCTGGGGCTGATATCGTTGATGCTGAGCCAAACGGCTAGGTGGATCTCCGATATATGTGTTCCTTCGTCTCTTTTCAACAGCCGATTCGAAACCTGCACGGAGAGCGACTTCCAGGAACAGGCCGAGGGTTCTGATCCAGTTCCTTCGAATCGGACGAAGGTTGGGAGAAGGCTTCTTGAGGTGCCTCCTTATCATTGTGCTGAGGTGAGGAGGGTTTAGTAATGTAGGTTGTTGTTTGCTGGATTTCTTTGTATCTTGGTGTTGATGCTCTGTGGCTTCAGGATCATGAGCCATTTGTGTCCTTCGAAGGGCTTGAGCAGCTCCACCTCTTCGTTTTTATTCTTGGGATCACCCACGTGTTGTACAGCTTCGTCACGGTCGTTTTGTCTATGATCAAGGTATAGGTTCTTCATTCACCTATGGATATGACATATATGTTCCATATCATATTAGTTCTTGTTGGTTCTTTTTTTCTTAGCAGATCTACAGCTGGAGGAAATGGGAAAACCAAGTGCCCCCACCATCTACTGAGGATTTGCAAGGTTAGACTTTCTGATGTAAGAAAGGATTGCATTGACTTTGTTCTGTTATTTTTGGTCATTAAGATGGCAGACTTTTCTGACTTATGAGGACTTGATTTTCATACAGGAATACTCGATGCAATTCTATTGTGCCGTGTTATTTGGTGAAACTAATATCATAGACTTCCATATCTTGTTAACGTTGTGCATCATTTAGAGTTTTCTCTACTCATGGCAGCTTTGGCATCTGCTTGAGCAATTTGCTCTTGTGACATTATGGCAATATCTTGTTTTTCTATAATAATGTTGGTGGTGGGGTTGCGGGAAAGCAAAGCTTGGGTCAGGCCTCTCTTTTTTTCCTTGTTAAATAAGATTAAAGTAGTGCAGGATAGGTGGATAGGTGAGCGTGGGAGAATAGAGGCTATACTATTGAATCTTCGTTTCTTTTATCAATGATCTGATAAAGTTTATGTCATATAGTGAAAATATAGAAATACTGAAATGCCTCCATGTGAACCTGTCGTCTATGTCTTAATTATATGTCAAAATAAGTTTTTGATTCATCTTTCTTTTTCTTTTTGGAATAAAAAATAAAATAAATGGACTTTTGCTTAATGTGTTGTCTAGTTTTTTGTTTTCCTCTATTCTTATTATTATTTGGTATTTTGCCAATAGGCTCCATCAGTTCTTAGAAAAGGAACGATGTTTTGGATAGAAACCATCATTAAATTTTCAATAGATTTTTTGTGATATAGTTTCATAAGATACCCTTTTTTTTTTCTGTGATTTCCAATTCTTCAACCATTAAATGACAATTATAATGAACAATTATTTTGCAGCCTTTCTTTCATTACATGCTTTAGAAAAAAGTTTAAACCTTTTCTTCTATTTCGGTCCTTCGAAGTGTACCTTTATGTTAGATGCAAACATAAATTGTTGTATATTATTTAGTTATAGAACTTGATGTTTTCATTTTTAATCTGTAGCAAGGAGGGATAAAATGATGAAGAAGCAGTCCACTTTTGTTTTTCAGCGGACATCTCATCCATGGAGCAAGAACAAGTTTCTTATTTGGATGGTGAGGTGTCAATTTTGTCATGAAATATTGTTCAGGTTTTACTCAAAAAATCAAATTGATTTATTTTATAGAGAATTACTATTTCAACCTGAAATTTGAGGTAGGCAACAAACTTTTGCATAAATATTTGAAACGCAACATACTGACTATATTTTTAAAATATTGTATGTACTCATATTTTGGATGGTGGTTCTGAAATGAAATGTTATTTGGTTCTAGGTTAAAGTTTGTTGGCAGCACACATAATGTCTGATTTAGGTCATATGTTGAAGGATTAAAGGTGTAATACAACATCTGGCAATTCATGGGCTTATACAAGCGTTCAGCTTTTCTCCCAAGACCTTGGGGTTCACTTTGCATGTTCCATGCTCACAAAAATGCAGAACAATATGCTATGTGAACCTATACCTGTAAAGATGGCTTTTGCAAAACAAATACAAAATTTTATATTCTTTTTGAAAAATCATATAGATATTGTACTTAAGAATGATTACGACATTAAATTTTCATGTTCACTAACTGTTTTTGGACATAAAGAATTTTAAAGATTAAAGATAAAATATTAAAAAAGTTTCTGGAAAGTAACAGAGTTGCATGAATAATACATTTTCTAATAGGATAAAGATAGATTCCATCAGATCTATGTATATTAAGATTACTTGTTTATCAGGAACTTTAATTAAATAATATGAGGTGAAGATAATAATGCATGATAATTTAGCTATCAAGGCCAATAATGCTATGTGTCAATACTAAAAAGATCAGGAATATGCATATTGGAGAAGATTCTGTTTTATTCAGAAATTGCTGGATAAATCATGAATCCAAGAACATTCATCCCCTGAAGGGAATGAATATGAGAAGACAGAATTTGAAGGAAAAATTTGGACCAATTGTAATGTAATTTCAGATTTTAGAAGGCTCGCACTCATATCATGGATCAAACGCCAATAAATGATCTTTGAGGTGCACCACAACATCTTGTCCGAGTGCCCATTGTTTATTAGTTCTTCTGTTCGTTTGATGAAATAATATATGTCCACAGTAGATGTTGAGTAATTGAAAAAAATAGATGGGCTTCTCTGCTACCAGTGGTCAGGCTTTACAATAGATAGAGACTGCTCTGCCTGTTCTAGTCACTCATTACAAGGATATTCAGTTACTTTGAGTCATGTCTTTTTTTTTAAAACTTAGCTTACCGTCATTCAATATTAACATGTCGCTGACTTTGAATCATTATAATGCTTGTAGCTTTGTTTCATGAGGCAATTTAAGGGCTCTTTAGCTAAGTCAGATTACATGGCATTACGTTTGGGTTTCATCAGTGTAAGTATTTAACTTTCTCTGACATTATGCACTCAACTATTCTTTTCATGTCCTGATATATTTGCTAATAAAACTGTCGATCTGTATATCTGTTTTGTAGGGCTTACCAGTATGTTGGTAGCCTCACCCCTTTCTTTCATTTAATTTAGAGAAAGTTTAAAGGAACTAAATTCTGTGTGTAGACAATAGACACAAAGAAGCCTTTGCTATTTATAATTTTCATTGAAAACTGTCCTCTGTGTGTGCTTAAGAATTAAGTGTTAACTGTACATTTAAGTGTAATTGGTGCGTCGCAATGTCAGATATGTGCAGTTTATTTTTGCCCCATTGATTGACATATTATGTATTGCAGCCTGAATAGGAATTGCTCTAAATTTTGCTTTATGTTATTTAATCTTTTCCTATGCCTTAATCCTGCCATGAGACTTTGGGTCACATTTTGATGTCTGGAAACCAGTTTGAACCAGCTTAATTTCTAGGACTGATTTTTCAGCTTCAAAAGTTGTACTTCCTGCTTAAAATGGATGTAGATTCATGGTTATGTTTTGAAATTGAAGCTAACTTGTTGGCTTTTTATATGACTGGTGTCTTTATTTCAACTACATGGATTTATAACTTGAACTTGACTTGGTGCTGAAAGGGATGTTCTTAATGTTGAAGGAGAAGAGAATTTGCTCTTGTTTGGATATTGTTAAGAGGTAGTTGAACGAGATATCGTTATGCTCCTAAGTTCTTATTCTTGGAAACTAAATTTTTTAATGGGGTTTCCAAATGATGAGAGTATTGAAGTACAGTGTGTGAGACATTGGGTTATCAAGATTCTCAGTTTATGAAATGTTTGAGATGGTGAAGCCTGAAGTACAAGAGGATGGTGATTCACTAGCATGTGTCTAAATCTTTTGAGTTTGCTATACTTTGAGCTTGCCATGGCTCAATAAGAACTTTTAGAACTTTCTGCTCTTTCTCTTGAACATTTAATGGTGGCAGGAGTTCATAAACATAGAAGAGAATAAGGATCAAAATGACAACTGGAGCAAATCACATCACAAACAACCCAAAAAAATCACATCACAGCTTATTTTGGTCTGTTCAGAGTTTTTCCCTCCATTTTGTGTAGAATGGATATTGTGATCTATGTTATGTGCACTCAGTTTTGTATGTGGGTGTGCGTATGTATCTAGATGTTGAATCCTTTCAGTGTCCGAACATTTAATCTTATGAAGCTCTGTTCTATTGTCCTACCAATGTCCATGTTTAACTGGCAGGTGCAGGTGCCTTAGGCTAATTCAAAGTGTTTGGGTAACATAGATTATGATGCCACTTAGTCCTGACTTTTGAAAAGCGAAGGGAGCCACATGGATCAATTCTAGTCCACACAATCCTATATATTTTTAATGCAAGTCTATATGTATGTGCATTTTTTCATATACTGTTCTAATTTCTACTACAAACAATGCAGGCTGTATTATTTAAATTTCATAATTCTTTAAGAAAAGCAGTTAAAACTGAAAACAACCTCTTGTCCTATTGTCCTTATGCAAGTGATATTGATTTTTTGCATGGCTAGGGTTGCTAGACATCACCTCTCTACTGTAGTATGGGTTGCATTGCTATAATGAAAAATTGTTTTCAAGATCTTTGGTGCTTATTTATCACAATCGGTTGAGCAGTGCCTTTGTTTTCAGAATCACAAATTGCCATCTTCTTATGATTTCCATAAATACATGGTGCGGAGCATGGAAGATGAGTTTCATCGGAGTGTTGGCATCAGGTACATGCATGTCTAGAATTGATGTATTTGCTTGGAAAGGTTAGGTCCTGTTGCCACTAGGAAGCTTCTCCAAGGTTAGGTCCTGTTGCTACTAGGACGCTTCATTATATTTTTGCCATAAGTGTTCTTTTAACACAGTCGTTTGTTGATTTACTTGTTTCATGTTTGGCAGAATTAAATGCCAACATTTAGAGTAAATGCAGCATGTACAAATTCCCTATAATGTTGGGGATTTTAGCATTACAATTGATAATTTTTATGCATCAACTAGTCGACAAGCCATCTGTGACATGTCCATCAAGTTTCAGTTAATATTTCTCTCTCCCAGTCAGGCTTTTGTTAGGTTCATGAATGAGGAAATTTCTACTTGGCAATGTTTAGGTTGATTTATCATTAAATTATATACTTTGATCTACATTTTGACCATTTTGCAAACAAATATCAGTGTTATAAGGAAAAAAATCGTCTTTTCGAGTAAAGAGGCATTAATATGGTCTTTCCACATCAATGCAGTTTTGCAAGAAAGAATATTATTATGTTATTTAGCAGTATGACATGGCCATGGCATCATGGAACAAAAGTTTATATATTCTTCTGCACTACTTTTATTCACCTATCTCTTTGCCAAAACTAAATTCCTTAACCTACTTTTTCTTTGCATTCATAGTTGGCGTGCAAAATTCCACTTAATATCATTTTCAAATTTGCACCTTTCATACCCTTTGTTTACACATTATTTTATGGCTGGTTTCTTGGATTTATATTTATTATGACAACCATTTATGTATTTCTACTATCAGAAAATATCTATTGCTAATAAATTTAATAAATTTTTACTTATTTTTCATGTGGCTGCTGAATCACTTGCCTTTCATCGATGTTGCAGCTGGCCTCTTTGGGTGTATGCAATATTGTGCATTTTTGTAAATATTCATGGTAAGTTTAGTAACTCATGAAAAAGAAGAAAAATCTTATGGGTTGCAGGGCCGGTATGTTTTACAATTGCTCATTTCCTTTTTAATATTGTAGGAATCAATATCTACTTCTGGTTGTCCTTTGTTCCTGCCATGGTAAGCATTTTGTGCTTCCATTCACTTCTAGTTAAAGTGTATTTTTCCTCTCATCTATTATCCCCCAAAAGCATGGTTTTATTTTCCATGTAATGTTTTTCTCAACATGTACGAAAGGTGGTCATGCTGGTGGGCACCAAGCTTCAACATGTTGTTGCGCAATTAGCTCTGGAGTTCATTGAGGCAACTGGTCCATTTGTTGGTACACAACTGAAGCCGCGTGATGATCTTTTTTGGTTTGGAAAACCAGAACTCCTTTTGTGGTTGATACAGTTCATATCCTTTCAGGTGATGCTAATATTTCTTCACAGAATTGCTAATTCACATGACTTTGTTCCCAACGTATTCTGATATTTTTCTTATTTCTTTCAGAATGCTTTTGAGATGGCAGCATTTATTTGGTCCCTGGTAAGGTGGTCTCACTATTTATCCTATGGTATCAAATATGATACATGACTGCATAATAAATATATTACAAGTGATGCAGGATGCTGGTTTACCTCCACGACGGAAAATCTTCCATGCTGCTGTTGATATCATACATCATAATGTTAATTGTAATTGTAGATGTTCATAAAAACCTTGTTTCATTGTGTTTTATGGTAATGCTGAAGATTTTTGAAGAAATTATGCTATGTGCGTCATATATCTAGTGATCTTGGTTGGAGGTTGGAACCAGTTGAAACCAGCATATTCATGAACATGGACTTTTGATGCAATAAATTCCTTTCCAAGATTGGAACTATCTTAGTTGGATGTCTGAGGCTTTTCAAAGACTTGGATGTGATTTGATAAAAGTAGGAAGTACCAATTATCATCAATCAGTTCCAAGTAGAATTGACGATCATATTTTGCATCAAATTTTGGCATGTGCATGTGCAAATTAATGTACTGTAGGTATGCTTTTCAGTTGCAGATTGTTTTAAACAACTTATATGAGGAGTTTGTGATACAACTTTGATTCCTATAGGCAAATCTTATGTCCTCAATAATTCATATGGACCTGAACTCAAAGTTTACTAAATAAAGTGAAAACTGCCAATATGAGATTTTATACAAGAATTTAAACAATTTTAGCATTAAAAAGTTATCATAATAGCTTAAGACTGCTAAGTACTACATGCAATATGAACAAGGATAGATGGTCCAACAGTCAAGACTTTCTATTCATACACCTCTTTGAAAACTAGTTTGTGCACTCCCTGTTACAACCGTGATATGGTTGATCCATATCTGTGCTACATGGATGCAATAGGTAGGAAAAATTGTAGAGGCTAGTTCTCTTCCTGCTTTTTCTTTTCTTAGTCATGCATAATTAACATCTGCAACAGTCGTGCAGTGACATTAATTTCTTCATGCCTCACAAGGAGCAACATCAGAGATTTTACAACTTTCAGATTGAACCTTTTGTTTTTATCTACAACATATACATAAGTCATACTGGTGTTAATAAGTAAGGTGTACCCATATAATTATCTTAGTGTTGAGCACATTATAGCTCCCTTGTTTTGATTATAGATCTTGCTTTCTGCAGTGGGAACTAAGTGCACAGGCCTGTTTCATGAAGAACTATTACATGGTCGTTGTTCGCTTGGTCTCTGGGTATGTTGTGTTATAAAAATATGCTTTGTAAAGTAGAAATAAGTGTTTGGATCTATGATGTATTTCATGCATATGATGTTAGGTATATAAATTTATTACAGATGCATCACTAGCTATTGAAATGATAGTAGTTATTTACTTGCCCAGGAAGTTATTCTTTGCCCTTTGTTATTCTTCATTCCCCTGTTTTATCTCAAAAGTTCAAACTGAACATATTTTATTTTCTTTTTTCATACATGTTCAAACAAAAATACATATTTTCTGTAATGCTTCTTATTTCAAATACCATGGTGGTCCGCGTCAAAACCTGCCTGCAAACTAATCAAGGAACCTTTTGATCTCTTTTATAAGATGTCATGATTCTGGCTCATTCTATTATAGAATTTGGTTTTGATTTTCGCACACACTCAACACAATACAGTGTTTTTACAGAAGTCTGTGGAAACAACCAGTCGATCATAATTTTTAATGATGAATATTGTCATCATTGTCGTCGTCATCATCATCATATAGTTGATCATAATTTTTGACAATGAATATAGTTTAAAATGTGTCCTTTGCTTCCTTGGTTAACAGATGGTATAGAACTTCATGCTTGCTTTCATACTAATCTGTCCAGTCAAACTCGTGAATAAACACTGGTAGAGTCCAATACATATGAACCTTAGTCTAACATGAAAGAGAAATTTAGTGGGGAAACCCAAGGGGATATCATGACATGAAGGCTCAAGCAACCTGAGTTTTGAAAATCAAGAGGGTGGCCTAGGGCATGATCAACTCACACGGTAGGTGGTTAGCTCTGAAAGGCATGAAAACTGCTCCACAAAATGACCTACAAATAGAAAAAGGAAGAGAGCGCAATGATGACTGATTGTGGGGTGATAATAGAAAAGGGAATTTTAACAACATGATAATAGTTTTCTTTTTCTTTTTAGTTCTGCAAGTTTTGGTTTAGCAGAATTGCTTGAATATTTGCTTGCCACCTAAATTTTGCTTTGGGATTTCAGGCTCCTAGTCCAGTTTTGGTGCAGCTACAGCACACTGCCCCTTAATGTCATCATCACTCAGGTTTGGACAAACTTTAAGTTTCATAATTTATATACTTGCTTCCTTATTTTTATGTTTGTTGTGAACAAATATTACTACTCATGGTATGTCAAAGTAAACATAAGAAAGAAAGTATACTTTAGAGGTTAAGCCATGGCGCAACAGTAAGGTTGTTTTCCAGGTCATAAGTTCAAAATATGGAAACAGCCTCTCCAAACAAGGGGACAAGGCTGTGTATATTCGACCCTTCCTAGACCCTGCAATAGTGGGAACCTTGTACGCTAGGCCCTTTACATCAAAGTGAACCTATGGTTTATAAACATGGTTTTGCCTATGCTTAAAAGTGGCAGTAATCCCAAGTTGCTTGATATCGCCATGTTAAGAGCAAGAGCCACATCAGGGCCCTCTCTAATTTTTTTTTTAAATTATACAAATTTAACTTCATCTTGATTCTTTTAATTATGACCAGAACTGGTGAAAGCTTATTCCATTGATTTGATCACTTATTAAATCCTGTTTTGCTGATGACATAATCACCAGTACCCCATCACATCAAAATTTACCTAGAACCATGGTATGGCATATTGGTTGGTACAAGTGCATACCACCGGTAGCAAACTAGTATATGGTATGAGGAGCATAGTATCGGTATGCCTGGTGCATACCAACATTGTATTAGGATGGTATCTATATGGGTTTCAATATTGAGATGGCAAACCTTGCTAAGAGTCCTTTTCACTGAAATATAAGAAGAAAATGTCAGTGAATGCACCCTTCTTATTGGACTACGGAGTGTGTATGCAAGGAAAGCTTCAGGGTTTTCCAGGTATGCCTAGACACATGATGCCTTATATGCATGTGCACTGACCTTTGGGTGGTTCAAGTATCTCCCAACAGTTGATCAAATTAAATTGTTTATTCTGTTATCAAAAAAACTTGATTTTTTGTTTACCACCTGATGCATTGGCATTAAGTTTCCAGGACATCTGCATTTTAGTGTGTAGATGGTTTGGAATTTGGAAATTGTTGATGAATGGTGGGGTTCATTGAGTAAAATATTCCACTACATAATTTTTTTTCGATGCAACCCGCCACATAATGTTTACTACAAGAAGTTACTTGGTGATGCCTTCTGGATGTTAATGTGATAACCCTACAAATGCGATTTGTACAGACTCGGACCACATATATTCACAAAAAGATGAAAATTACACAAGATAACATATCATGATGTATATAAAAAGAACATATCAGAAATTTCTAACTCCATCAAACTCAAGGTAGATAACAGCAAGATTGTTCACGAAGATACAAGCTGACCATGCTAGCATTAGACTCACCTCAGTAGAGTTTCCGTGGCAGGTGTAGTTTGATAGTTCACGCATAAGAGCTTCATAGGTTTGAGAAAACCCAGAACAGATTCTGAAGAGGTCCCAAAGGTGCAAACAGCAACTTAAAGGTATGACAAGCAAAGGATGGGCTCAGATAAGTGGAAAAACAGGAATGAAAGACCAAAAAGGGACCAACAAACTAGTGAGACAGAATTCTCAATGCCAGAACTAATTGTAACTGCCTACTGAACAATGGGGAAGGAGATCAACTGAATGAAATGAGGCTCATAATGATATAAGACCCCTAGTTAAAGAGAGGTGACCTTCAATGAAGCGGTTGATTTGATTGCATAAATGGTCCCACTAAAGTGTACCATGGAGGATCCAAGATGATTTCTATCAAGAAAAACATTCATAATCTACATTTAGGGTATCAAGAGTCTTGATGGAATAATGATTCAGAAAGAACTTTGAGCAGTAAAAACAAACAAAATCTGCAGAGTACACTGATTAACTTAGTAAAGATCGACAGAATGTGCATTAATTGCCTAGATATTTTTTGGTGTGATTACTTTGGACTCCAAT
This sequence comes from Elaeis guineensis, assembly GCF_000442705.2. Lineage (NCBI taxonomy): Eukaryota > Viridiplantae > Streptophyta > Magnoliopsida > Arecales > Arecaceae > Elaeis > Elaeis guineensis. The sequence goes on from NC_026001.2 coordinate 7,511,861, forward strand.
TTGTTCTGAGCATGTAATATAATTTCTGCAGCTTGTATGCTATTTCAAATGCGTGAATATAGGTAAACATTATACTTTTTCACGCTACAAAGCTGATATTTAATGCTGGTACAGAAAGCTGACATCATCTAGTCTCTTTTTTTTTTTCCCTCCTTTTTTAATTTTATTTTCTTTGACTGTAGATTGGATCCAAATTTCAGAAATCTTTGCTTGCTGAGAGTGTTAGAGAGTCACTTCATAGTTGGTGCAGAAGAGTCAAACTGAAGTCTAAACACGAACAGATGCTTTCTCGACTTGGAACCACTACATCAACTTGTTCATTGGAATCAACCATAGATGAAACGGATGAAACAATTACAGTTGGATCTGGCACTTTATCTCGAAGCAGTTCCAAAACCTCATTCGAGGAGCTCCATACAATTATGATGGATGAGCAGAAGGCATGAGATAATCTCATGACTCTGGTTGGAAAACTTCCTGATTATACTTAATAATCTCATGCCTCTGGTTGGAAAACTTCCTGATTATACTTAACGCCATCAAGCCATTCTTCTGATTTATTCAAAAACATATTTCCACAGCAGTGCAAGAACTGGAAAGCAAACGGGTGATTGATGCCACTGTTGCTCTTGATATGCAATTCTTTATGCTGGATACGTGGGAGAGATTTGGCGAGTCGTTAGCTTATTCGACAGTGTTGCTTTTTGTCCTCTTCCATGCGTATGCATCAGCTCGCTAAAAGGGCAATGGTTCATTTGAGAGAACATTTTAAATGAACTGACACCAAGGGTGACGAGTAACCGACTGAAATAGCTATATATATGCTTACCGAACAGACTTGCTTAATTGCTTGGGACAGGGAGATAGCTAGCTAATTCATTGGACTAATATTTGTACGTAATTGCATTTGTTCTGCATGCACTTATGGTTAAAGTGCGTACTGGGGAACGGACCAGACAGAAAATGATCATCGAAGACCAAGAGCCTTTTTTTTGGGGGGGGGGGGCGGGGGGAGCAATAAGAGCCAGCAATAACATTTTCAATCAGGTGTTCGTTAAACCTAAAAGAAAAGAAAGGAAAAATGCGTCATATGGAAAAGAGATGACATTGCCAGGGAAGCTGTTGTCTGCTTGTGGGGTACTGCAATTCATGAAGTTCATCGTCGGCAAGATTCGGCTTCCTAAGGTGGGTACCGTGAATATATGAAATGAAGCGTTCCTGCTCCTCGATAAGCGGACGAAAGCAGCGAACCTTCGCATGTAGAAAGCCCGTGAAAAAAGAGGCAGTTCCGCGTTCAACAGAATGGGGCGGAGAACCAGGGTCAATTTCAGGAGTTCTAATCTGTCCTGTAGTTAGGGTCAAGGCAGCTGGGCTAGATAACTATTAGATTTTGCTTTCCTTTCTTTCTTTTTTTTTTTTTTTGCCCCCCTGGCCAAATAGAATAAGAAACAAGCACCTAGAGGAGGGGAGTGCCAAATAGAACGAAGAAGCACCTAGCGGACGGGCTGATGGGTGTAGCGACGGCAGGGAAATAATCGGGTTGGGCCGCATTGCAGTCAGTACAAAATGTCGTTTTCGGCTTATTAAACTGGAGGCCCAGTCTGAGCCACCAGTCCACCAGGGATCTCACCTCACCCCCCAAACCCCCAACTCCCGTTTGGCGTTCTCCCATCTGGTTGGAAAAAAGCCTTTCTGCCACGGGAGGTGGAGATCAAGAGACTTGAACCGGGCGATTTCCTTTCACAGTTTCATCCAGCCAGCGATGCAATCGGTCGTGTTGCATCCTTCTCCTTCTTGCTGCCGGGCTCAGCAGTCCCCTGAAGCCTCTTCTTCTTCTTCTTCTTCTACTTCCGTTATCTTCCCTTCCCGCCCTCTCTCTTTCAAGGTATCTTATTTCTTTTCCCATCCTCTTCTCTCTCTCTCTTCAATTTTATCAGTTCTGGTTTCTGATTCCAAGGGGAATGTCTGGTAATCTCTTTGAGTTAATTTAATTGTGTCTTGCTGTAATTTTTCTATAAATCGCAGGATTCGGGCTTCAGGGGAACGACGATTCCGATCGCCCGATGTGGGTTCGGTGGTTCTTCTTCCCTCCCTCTTCCGATGGTTTCCCGATCCCCAGGATGGCATGGTAGGCCTTTGTCTTTGATTATTGCGTTTTTATTCGTCTTGCATGCTGGGGAATTGGGATGTTTCTGCCTTTTCTTTCCCCTGATTCTATAAAGACCAGAATCTCTTGTCAAGATTCAATTTTTTACAAGATGGACTGGATGATTTTTGATGTGGGCATCGGAAACACACTTATTATAGTTTTTCAGGAGATATGAGAGAGGATTTCTTGTCATAGTTCAGTTCTTATAAGCAGTTAGATGTCATACATTTGGACACTCCAAATTTTGGGTTGTGTTGCATACTTGGACACTTGGGACTTTTTGGACACTCCTTGACACTTACATATCATATTAAATGTATATTTTGTGACTTCTATATGAAAGCTATCAAGTATAACATAAAAACAGCAAACAATTTTATTGAATTTTATGAGAGTTAGGAGTATAGGTCTATCTAGTTTGTTATTTGTTATATACATGCATGGATGTATATTTACACATGCATGTATAATATATAGATATTCCCATGTTGTATTCTTCTAGACACGTAAAAACTTGATACCTTTGTCATGTGTCCAAGTAACATGGCATACATTATATTTCTTTTAAACTGTAAATCAGTATATTACACTGAACATTTTTTCCCCGACCATATATTTTTTAAAAAAATTGTTTTCTCATCATGAAACCACTAAAACATCCAACAGTCCAAAAACTTTAGTATGCTTGAATTGACATCTGATGGTGTTCTTTGACTTACTATCTATATATTTATAGCTTTCTTGGTTCTGATTGATTTCTAATTTTTTATGATTTTTATCTGAAGCTGCCAACATTGGACTTGGAACCATTGAAACTGAAGTGATTTGGTACATGAAACTGAAACTAAAACTGAGCTTTCAAGCAAGCAGTTTCCTCTTAGCACACTATTAAACTGCAGCTATGGTTCCATTGAGGTCACTGTGGCTGTTGGTACTCCATTTCTTTTGAAGTTTCAGTATAGGCTACAAACAGAGGGCAGTGCAATGGTAAGGTTAATCCATTGTGCCTGGTTGTTACATATTCCAAACACAGAAACAACCTCTCTACATACGAGGGTATGGCTGCATATGTTTGATCCCCACTCCCAAAAGACCCCGTAGTGGCAAGGGGCTCGTGCACTGAGATGCCTTCTAGTATAGGCTAGAAAGAATGTTTATGGTTCTATGATTTTGTAAGACTATAGTATACTAGTTTTCTCGTTTTCGCTGGATAAATTTGTGATGTCAGTTTCTTCTTTATCTCCTTGCTGCAGTGTATAGGCTAGAAAGAATGTTTATGGTTCTATGATTTTGTTAAACTGTTATAGTATACTAGTTTTCTCATTTTCCCTGGATAAATTTGTGATGTCAGTTTTTTCTTTATCTCCTTGCTGCAGTGGTCAGAGCTATTGCTACTCCAGATCCAGTAGTGGAACTGCCACTGACTGCAGAAAATGTTGAGTCAGTTTTAGATGAAGTGCGACCATACCTTATTGCAGATGGAGGAAATGTGGCACTACATGAGATTGATGGAAATGTTGTAAGGTTGAAACTACAAGGAGCATGTGGATCCTGTCCAAGTTCTGTAATGACAATGAAGATGGGCATTGAACGCCGCTTAATGGAGAAAATTCCAGAAATAGTTGCAGTTGAACCCATCACTGATGAGGAAACAGGGCTCGAGCTGAATGCCGAAAATATTGAGATGGTAACCATTCACATAGTAGCAGTTCTTTCTTTGCAACTATTTTTTTTCAAATGTTTAACTGCCTTCTATAATCTATAGTTTTCTTTCTTGTTCTTTCAATCTATGGTTGTGGTGCAGTAACCTTTTTTTCCCTCTAGTGGTTGGAGGATTGCTCTACTTTTGTTTTTTTCTTAGCTCATCCCACTTTTGCTTCCGGTGGGCCCCATTATTCTATTGCCACCACTTACTAGGATTCTATTAGGTTTGTCTTAATTTTTTCATTTTTTGAAAATTAAACACTGCTTGAAGTATGGAATGCCAAACTGCTCCGAACTAGGCAGTTCGAGGCATGGCAAGCGGTACCAATGGCTAATCGATGTGGTTCGGGCATTCGGTTCGGAACATTGATAGAATCAGAGAGAGAGAGAAGGAAAGAGAGGAAAAGAGAGAGAGATAGGAGAGGAGAGAAAGAGATGGAAAGGCCGACAGTAGCTTGCCGAGGCCTCCCTGGTTCCATGGTCCTCCGTAAGAGAGATTAGAGAGAGAGATAGAGAAAAAGGAGGAGAGAGGGGAAGATGGTGGGAAGGCCGTGAGTGGCCGTCGGACGGTGGAAATTCACCTCCGGCTTCATTGTGAAGCGGATGAAAAAAAAATGATGAAACAAGGGCGATCCGCCCCTGTTTCGAAATCACGGATGGGATGGGTGGATTTCCACCATCCGACGGCCACCGGCGGCCTCCCAATCCCCTTGCCCTCACTCCTCTCCTCTCTCTCCCCCCTTCTCTATCTCTCTGTGCTCTCAACTTCTCTCGTGAAGGACTGCTGAGGGCAGAGCCCAAAAGGCCTCGGCGGCCTCAACGGCCCTTCGATGGCCATCGCTGGTGTTTTCGCTGGCCTTTCTTTCTCTCTCTCTCTTTCTCTCTCTTTTCCTCTCTGGTTTATCCCTCACTTCCATGTCGGTTTGGATCTGATATGGTCTGGTACGGGGGTGTGCCGACTCATACCGCCGGCAGGCCGATACGGGGTCCATTTCCAAGTCGGCGATCCTTGGCTTAAATGTTATGATAAATTGAAATTATTAATTAATCAGTTGTCAGTGAATAATCATTTTCATGCAAGATTTTTCGTTCAACTACTTTTAGTTACATCTGACTAGCATGATTGCACCCTTATCATTTGACGCATGGCCACCACCCCATGTGGGTCCTCCATGTCAGCAAGATGATATGGGTTTGGGTTTTGTTATAAGTGAGTGAATCGAGCATCAGTCAAGCTCCATATCAGCTATATATGAACCTACAAAATTCAAGTTGTACGTTATAAATTGAACCTAACAAAGCCAAGGTGTTTAAGAGTCCTCATCAGGAAAAAAAGGTCTTCAGACATACATTTGCTATGTATCAAGTACTCGTGCTAGTTAGCTTGATGCATACTGATTGGTATTCTTGGCACTCATTGACAATATCCATTCCTACTTGTCAAATGCTCTCCACTCCAAAATTGAAGAAAAGATTAATTCACAGAATCGTATAAGTGAACCAAATGTGTCCAACAGAGCTTATCAAACAAATGTATCCAATAAAAGCTATAACAACATATTCTCATCCGCCAGTAGTCCCCTTGTTACTCCAAATGCAATAAATGACCTCGATAACAAATATGATTGAGCCCTCACCCTTGGCAAAAGCAAATTGAAAAGCAGGGTTGAATGTCAAGATGTGCATGTTTACACGAAATTAATATGTTTACATCAAATGAATAAGTTTTGATTACAAACCTCTTGCTAGACCTAGATAATCACTCCATCACAAGGCATGGCATTAGTCTTTCCAATATAGTTGTGTGTCATGGGTTGTCATCCACATCAATTTTAAAGTGATCTAGTCATTATGATATTTGATATAATGAAGACTCATCTTCCCCGGTAATCTTGCACATGTATTATCCCCCCAATTCTTTTGTTCCTGTCCTTTTTTAAAATAGAATGTGATCATTGTGTATATCATAAGTTACATTTGATGCTGACAGAAAGGTTCATTCATAGTCTTTACCTGCATCAAAGTCCTTGAGACTAGACTTAAGCCATATGATGTTCTTCATTCATCCACCTTAAGTCCTAGGAGCCTGCATGATAAATTGCTCTTTTGTTATTCTTGTATCAATTAATTATGTGGAACCTAAAATGCTAATGCTCATCTTTGATCCCCTGCCAGGTCCTTGATGAGATTAGGCCATACCTCAGTGGAACTGGTGGTGGTGAGCTTGAGCTCATCAGCATTGAGGAGCCAATTGTGAAAATTAGACTTTCAGGTCCTGCCGCTGGGGTCATGACTGTTCGAGTGGCAGTGACACAGAAGCTTCGAGAAAAGATTCCTTCCATAGCAGCAGTTCAACTCTTATGATACCCGAGAAAAGATCCCTGCAAATGCGTTAAGTTCAGCTCTTAAAATACTTGAGAAAGATCCCATTGCAGCAGTTAGCTCTTAAAATAAATACCTGGCTGGGAAAAACCACCTTTTTATATATGATATTGTGACCTTATGCGTTAAATATTTTTATAGATAATCATTTTGCCTAGTGCAGAAATTTTGCAATAATTCATGATCTTACTGTTTCATGGAAATCTATGTACTCGCTGCAATTTCCTTTGGAAAGAAAATGTTATAGGAAGATATACGCGCCAACTTTAAAATGTCAGTCTTGGCATTCCATTTCCCAAGTGAGGCATATTTCTCTGAGATCTATGAACATGGAATGCTAGAGCCAATTGCAGCGGTCTAAATGTCAAGTGGCATGGAATGGTCTAAATTATTGGACCCACCTTATCTTTTGTTCATCTATTCTTTTTGGGTAATGTTGTTCTTTTATTTTTAACGAAGCTTTTTGTTTTTTGTCGATGAGTTTTTTGTTCATTACTGAGCAGCACGATGACCAAGCTTCTCTAAGTTGATTAAACTTTGGCATATTTGGATAAATAATTTTACGTCATATGTTTATGAGCAAAACCAGTTGTTGAAGTCATTCAAAGTGCAGTGGAACTAATCCAGTCCAAGCTACGTGGCTTGTTCAAAATCAAACTCTCATCTGGATGCATGAGAAGAAATACACAGAACAAAACTTATGGCTCAGATTTCATTCTTTTTCTTCCCTGCCATTTTCCTACTTCACTCTTTTTTTAGGCTGATGAGCTTTACTCCATGAAACATAACATCAGGTGGCAATAAACAACTCTTCCAACTTTTTTTTTAAAAATCCTAATTTGCAGCCAAAACCAGGGAGCAGGTTCATCAGGGGGTTCAAGCTTTTCCAGAGAAGCATCATTACTGTGTGTCACAGCATCATCATCTGAGCCAACAACAATACCTTTTTGCTTGGTACACTGGCTCTCAATTCTCATCAGTCTAAAATCATTCTAATTTCTTGCAAATTTGTTTACATAGTCCATAGCACACCCACTATGGTTTCAAAAACGGGTATGAACTGCTCGTTTGGACAGAACCCGTTAACCCGATACACTCGAACGGCTGCTGGTTCGCACGAACGGGCGGCTTCGTTTTTTACAAAATTACCAATCCAATTGGGGGTTATGGATTGGGGCTTTCCATCGATCCTCGTATCCACGCTTCAGGTGAACCGACTGTCTTCCTCGACGCACCTCCGCCCGCCGGATCTCCATCTCCCGCGGCGACCGCCGTCCTCCGAAACCAGGTACATCTCTCTCTCTCTCTCTCTCTCTCTCTCTCTCTCTCTCTTCCCTACGTTTAACGTTTTGTCGTCGGATAACTTCTTCCTTCTTACTTGTTTAGGGCAAGGGATTTTTCAGGAAAGATGAATAACCCACTAGTCTGATTTTGATTGGCATGATTTTTAGCCCAATTAAGAATAATGAAAGTATAAGAAGAGTGAACCGCAAGTGATGATCTGAGAAGGGTGTCAGATAGGCGCACTAGAGAGAGAGAATTACTGGATGGAACAAGAAATAGTAATGAACTTGATCAATGTGTGAATTTTGTGCACAAGATTGGGGTTTGCTATATCATTCTGCATGTCGAGATGGTGTTCCATCGTGAATTCAGGGCCTACAACTGACTATCAGTCAGTTGTACTGGCTGATGTTATCTTTTGTAAGATAACTGGAATCGTCTACTGGCTTCACTTGTTCAAACAAGAGAAGGAAAAGTACCCGATTAGTGACATCCATGTTTGTAATGTCATAGACATATAAGTTCTGACTTTCAAAGAAGATGACGGCATTGACGTTGTTGAGGCATGTACGATGCTGAAGTTATGGCCTGAGAGATAACGCATGCAGGAGTTAAATGGGAAAAAAAGTATTTGCGTCCCAAGGAGAAGAAAGAAAACGTGTTTGGTTTGCATTAGAAAACCATGTCATAAACAAAGAATTCCACATCGTTCCAAGTATACCCTGTTGTTAGGGATGAGGGACTGGTTAAGCGGGAGATGATGACGAACAATAAGGGGAAAGACTAGGAGAGGAATTTTCTAATATAAACGGTAGGGACTTGAGAGTGTGATTACATAATAGTTGTTTTGGTGAGCAGTGAATTAATGTAGTGGCATTGGTGCACATTTGTTGATCACTTATCAATAATATGTGATTCAAGTATATCCTTCTAGGTTCTATCGGAAGCGGGAATCAAAATATGATCCTAATCAAACTTGATGATCAAGAGATACCATGGTGTAATTATGTCATCAAACTAATAATCTACTATATATAATTATCGAATTCGAAACATAGAAGAAAAAATAGCTAGTAGAATTAGAGTGGGCTAGATGAAGTGAGAGATGATCTTTGGGATGTTAGAACTGAGGATGTTGAAATGAACGTGTGGCAAATCTAACAAAGAGCAAGGAATGATTAGATTAGTGGAGCTATATGAATTTCAGTGGTTAATGAATGATTGTCTGATGAAATTCAGTAAATCTCAAAGCTGAAAGCAGATAGTTTGGACTAGAGCTGCTGATTATTTTTCATGTACTCTTGGACATGTTTATTAAGACTAATGATGATCCTCTTCATTTGTAGCATGAAATTTCTACCAAGGGTGTTTCACCTGCTTCAAACTCTGTAAGCAACTCACTCGTGTGCTCACTTCTTAAGCACTTCCTTATTATAATTCTTTCTTGGAGATTTGCTTCTCCATATCCCCAACTAAAGCCACCCTTATTCTAGGTAATTGAGTTCCGTTTTTTGCTTGATAGAGCTTTACTCCTATGCAATCATGGATAAGTATATGTACTAAAGTCCATTCTTTATAGTCGTCTTAGATTGGTTGCTGGAGCCCATCCCTCTCAAGGAACTCATGTTGTTCAAATCATTAGTAGAGACCTGTAGACCACTTTTATTTTTCAAAATATTGTCAAAGGTGGTACCGCCTGAGTTCCAAAGCTGCTTGGACATGTGTTTGGGACCTGGATGTGCACTTGGATGCTTAAGGCCTCCTACCGCTTGAGCAACATCGTTTGATTGCGGCCTGCTAGTTAAAGGTAGTCCAATAAGTTTATCAATGTCATACAAATAATGATGGATTGCTTTCTTTTTCCCACATTTCCGCTCATAAGAATAGACTCAACAAAGAAATATAGGAGTGCAGAAATGGAAGTTGGGAAGCTATACGTAAAAATTATTTGTGGGAATTCACTTTTCTTTAGTAAATATGGCTTTTTAATAATTTATGAATAATTTAGAGAGAAGTGCAAGAAAATTGTATAAGCTAAAATGTGTATCCATTCATCCAAACACTTGACCCATTTATGAAATCATCAGATCATAACCTTCCATCACACTCCTTCCGCCCCATGGTGAACCTACGATTCATCAGATATTCTTTTCCCTTTTTGAGTATTTGATAGGTTAATGATATTGTTTTTTCTTGTCAATATATGTTTTATTGTTCTTGTAAATAGTAATTGTCGAAGTTTCCCGATTATGCTGTCGGGAAGCTAAGGAAGCTTCTTTTATTGGAAGGAAACATGGAATCTCTATTGCGGGCTGGTGAAGTAAAGGTTTGATGGTTGAAATATCTTTTTATTGGTCATATCATTTCTATAGTTTCATTTCATATTATGTTATTTGCATATATTTCTAAGCATAGTGTGATTTATTAGATTAATTCCTAGTTTTTCCTTTTAGTAGGTACATGTCTGCATATGAGAATGTTGTCGGTGGGAAGCTTAAGCTGAAAGGAAAAAGATTAGATGTCAAGGCAGGTGGGGTAAAGAAGAAAAAGAAGCACAGGCATCATTATGATCATGAGTCACAAATTGAAAAACATGAGAATCCAGCTGGTTCGCTGTTAATGTACAGTACCATTTTCATTATTTTTTTAAGGAAAACTAATATATTTTTCCCTGTTCATAATTTACTTAAGGCTTCTTATGTGAGCCCAAATATTTCAAGAACAATACTGGAATTCCAGGCCCATATCAAATATGGATGCATTTCCACTCTTACACTTCATGAAGCCCAATGATTTGCCAAACTACTATTGCTTAATTAATGCCTTTGCCAAATGACTTGATGACATTTTCCCCATATTTGCGACTTTCCAGGTTGAAGTACTGGAATATCAACTGATCCTACTGAAGACATAAATGAAGCCGACATGTTTGGGGATGGACATCCATCTGCTCATGATGACCACATCACACCAGCTGAGAGACGGTATCTTGAACAGAGGGAAAAGATTGATATGCATATGCTGGCAAAAAATCCAAGTAAATCACATCGCAACCAGATTCAGGACTTGAATCAGTATCTGGCAAATCTCAGTGAGCATTATGACATTCCCAAAGTGGGTCCTGGTTAGCTTAATGAACCAATACTGAAAGCAAACTGGCCCACCTTCGGAATTCTGTTGTGCATTGTGGGTGGTGGTGTTTCATTTGTCCACTTGTATTGAGACCTTTGAATAGATCCCATTTATGTTTTGAAGACAGACCATGCCTATCTGGGATGTCAGTTTTAATGTTTGTTGATCACTGCACAGATGTTTAATGGCCTTTACTAGTTTTGATTACGATAGATTTCCTTTTGCAAATCATTCTAAAAATTTATTTCAAATTTTATCATATGGTTGCTTCAACTTGATTATCTGTTATTTTATATCATTACCTTTATTCAGGTCATCAGTATCAGGTTGAGCTTCTGCTTGGAACTGTGTCATGGAACCGGTGCTAATTATTTGGCAATTGGCGCTTGCTATCTTTGCAGCAGCAGTTATTAAGAAGTAATCAAGTAGATATCGAAAAACAGTGTTTATCAGGCCTTGGGACTGCTTTATCACTGTAGAATTATTGCATTGATGCTCAAATGTTTTTAATACGAAGCTCATATTAAAAAGGTTGTATGGAATATTTATCCGACAGTGGCCATTTTTGATGGCACCTACACAAGCTAGAGATCTGATCCAGATACTTGGAAGAGCTAGACTTGTATATATCAAAGGGGTTGTAATTGTGGTTTTGCATTTACTTTGCTTTTTTTTTTTTTTTCCTCAAATGTGATCTCGTTCATGTGCAGCTGAAGACGATGTGGTGATTTGGTCATTAAAATGCATTTATACTCCTTTGATCCTGTTAAAAGTGAAACTGAAGGCTAATGTGATATTTTGGTTGTTAAAATGCTTCATTTGTCATCTCTTTTAATATGCACAGTTGACTTGCAAAATTTTCAGTTTAATTCTTAATTGAATGTAAGCAAGACCAGAAGTTTAATTACCTAGAACGAGTTATGATCTCCAGCTGGAGCATGGTAAGCGCATGCTATTTTGTTGTTGTCAAACAAAATGAATATTTTGGAATAAAATCCTCTTATGGAATACAGCTCTATTCTTGCAGGATGGTTGGCAACAAAATGATTACTCCTGGTTATTTATATCTTTGCAAAAGGATGTAATGACTAATGGGATAATGTTAGAGGCAAAGATTGTATAAATGCATTATCTTAGTAGCATCTACAGATGCAAAATAATCTTTCAAATTACTATTTCATGTTATTGAATAATGATATAAAATAGTGATCAAAAGGGGTAGCACCATAATGAGATAAGAACATCATGAAATAAATCATGATCATTTCTTGGGCCAGGAAGAGATCATATCAATCCACAGCGTTACTAAGTATGGCCCCTTTCATGATCATACCTTGATGGACATGCTCTTAATAGTATGACCGCCCTCAGCGCAATCCAGCTATTACCTGACATGATGTAGATACCATGCCCCAGCCACTAATAAAAGCCAGTAGAATTGCTGAGCCCGTGTGGGGTCCACAGCCCAACGGCTACTTGAGCCTGGAGAGAAGCTTGATGACATTGAGAAGAACAATTAGCAAGTGTCACAACTTTACCCAACAAACAAGTCAAGTTGGTCCCAGAAGAAGCGTTTCGTTTCCATCCTTCGTAAAGACTCTGTCCAATTTCCTGGGGGTTTGAAATCTCTACGCACAAAGTATATAAAACAAAGATTGAATTCTTTAACGGCAAGCAAGGGGCATAGATGCTGACCCCAGACTTCTTTTTTCTTTGGTTGTGACATAGGATGAGTTAATTAAATTATAGTCTTCTTTTTTTTTTTCCCCCCCAGTGCACCGAATTGGACTATGATTTCTTTCTACATTGCTTTACTCAGAAGAAAGGCGTGGTAGTTGTGAACTTAGCTCGGCTGAAACAGCACGGCAATTTAAGAGGCAGACACGGTCCGATGGATTGAAGAATAACGCGTTTGTTTATAATGATGATGGAGGCGTTCGCCTTTTCGGATTGAATGTTTCTTTCAAACCAGAGAGGGAAATATCTTGATGCCGAGATATTTATTTGTGTGAATAAAATTAAAAAGAATAATGACTTTGATTGCTATATCTTATCTTCCAAGTTTTTAAAATAATTTGCTCTTGTATACGGATATTTTGGTCAATAAGAAGTTATGCTTGAATCATGTCTTGCATCAGTCCTTTTAAGATCCAGTAATCACACCTCTTATTAATTTAAACCTGCTAATTGAAATTAGAAACACAAACTTAAGGTCGCATAGTCTCAGCTCTTACTCTTTTAAATGTGGTAACTAAAAACGCTCTTCTGCCATGTTAGTGCACAACAACATGTTATTATTGGCTTAATATCTAAACATTTCTCTTATATGTCATGTAGCAATCTTTTTTTTTTTGGTAATACACATGATAGGGAACTTCCTAACATTATTTTTCAGTAATTTGCTTGGTATAGATGAAGAGGATATTACTCTTTGTATTAGAAAATTTGATAGCTTTTTTAAAGTGGATTTCTATTTTCTTCCTCCATTGCCCTTGTTCATTATCAAAGTGCTAATTAGATAACTACAATATGGGGCCTAGTTTATTATTATTATATACATTAAATATTAAAGTATCCATCTTTCTACGGTAGTCTTATCCTAACCCCCAAAAAAACAAAAGTATTATAAAGTAACATTATAGATATATCAAAACCAGAAGTTTAAAATACATGTTAAGTTTAGTAGATTGAAGATAATTAAGGTAGATTATCAAGTTGGACCAATTAACTTCTTGAAGTAGACTCCTGGATGGTATCTAAATTTGAAGAACTGAAACATGATGATGTCACTTGACAAAAAAAAAAAAAAAAAAGTTGAAGGTTTGTCTTTGATCCATAAATTATTCAAGTAACCTTGGACTCTTTCTCTTTCTAATTTAAATTATTATTACATTATTCTGCACCTATAACAAATAATTCAATAATTAACGATAACTTTCGTGTCATTAAATATTTGTCCTATTAGGCCGACTTTTTGATCACCGCCATCCAATAGCTGACACTTTCCCACTAGACGACATATTTTTACCTTCTCCAACGGTCTATCTCCCGGTCGTCCCCCTCCCCCCACCCCTGGGTCCACCGATTTGACGGCTGAGATTAAATCTAAGATAAAAGTCCATCGTATTTTTCCGCATACCAACAAAACCACCCTTTCCCTCCTTTATATTAGATTTAAAATTTCCCGAGAAAGTCACCGTCTAAATGGACCCATGGATATTCCTACTCGCGAACCAGATCTGCCATCCATTATAACACGTAGCGTGCATCCAACGGTCCATATGAAACGGCTGATGGTTTACTGCGTACGCCCGTTAGCGGGTTTGTCCGTTGGGAAATGTATATTTATCGGCGCCACGCCGGATACGTAGAAGTATACGCGGAATGACACGGTACAGTAGAGAGTAGAGTCGACAAGGGCGGTGGCCGGTGGGCTCCACTCCAAGAAACCCCACTCCCTCTCTTTTCTCTTTTTTTGTTTCGATCGAGGTTTTGCTCTTTGGCTTTATAGGAGTCATCGAGGGACGGGAGTGGGGGTTTGAAGCGGGTTCTGGTGATGCTTTGGATCTCTGCAGGTGAGTACGCGGCGATGCTCCGGTTGTTGAATTTGATTCGTTTTCTAGTTCTCTTTTACCTTCTTGAGCCGTTCTTTTTTTTTTTTTTTTTTTTTTTTTTGGTTTTGAAGATTTTGAGTGATTGCTGGGAGTTTTGGGATTTGGGTTTTTGGTCTGGAAGTTTTCTTTTTTGGGGGTCTAGAATTATCTACTTTTTTTTATTATTTTATCAGGAATTATTTTGTGGAGTTTGGTGATGTGTTTTTGGATCTTCAGGTTTGTGGAATGGTTCTCGCCTTCCATATTTTCTTGTTTTTTTTTTCTTTTTTCAGGTAAATGTTCAGATTTAGGCGATGGGTTTTATTAAATGTTGGTTTCTTTTTCGTCAGTTGGTGATAGGTTGCTGAATTTTAGATCGAAATATTTGGGCGTTATTTGGCACTTGGTGTGCTTGAGTTTTTTTTATTTTTTGATGATTTTTGATTTTTTTTTTCTTTTCTCCTTTGAAAATTTGACTGCATATTGATTCTTCGAGCTGTTGCCTTATGTGTTTGGCGTATGTCGGTTCAAGTCATCATGGGTTGGTGCTTTGGTCCTTTGGATTGGTTTTGTTGGAGATTTGTTAGATTTCCCGACATATATCTCTGTTTTTTCTTTTAGTTTAATGGGTTTTAAACTTTTTTGAGATGGTTTCCTTTATTATAAAATTGGATCTTCTTAAGATGGTTCGTAGAAGATATAAAATGTCTTTTTCCGGTTTTCTTTTAGGTGGATAGATTTAATGTATTTTCCAATAACCTGCACCTTCTTTGCCCTGGATCATTTTGATATTTCATAGAGGTTGGATGTCCTGAGTTGATTGATGAAATCCCGAGGGCATTGGATTGGTTCATCGTTTCTTTTGTCTCACTTTTGTTCTTAATTTTTTGGGGTTTAAATGAAGTTTAATATGTTTCTTTGAATTTAGTCTATGGATTGCTGTATTAGATGGGATACGGCAGTAAAATATTAATGCCAATTATCTCTTTCTTGTTCAGGGCCTTTCTTGTGTAGCGGGAAAAGGAAGCGGAATTTAATGTTCTTGGTTGAGTCTGATATTTTGAAGTCATCGAGTTTCATTGGGGTTGGATGAGTGCAATGTGTGTCGTATGTGGTTTGCAACAGGCAAATCTGAGTACTAGATGCGATAATGTAAGTTGCCACTCTCAGTTTTGCCTTGAGCATGTTAAGGGGGATAAGGCTCATCTTTGGATGGAATTTACCTGAATTGGTGGTGTAAATCTTGTTTGAGGAAGCAGGAGGAAGAATCTTCGAGAATGAGCAGTTGGAGTCCTCACGCCAGTCCCATGTGCAGCCGGGTTCCAAGTTGCGGTGAATTTTTCTTCTGCTTCTGTGTCATCCCCTTTCATTGGTTTCCTGATGTCTTATTAAAATAGATTTTCATATTTCTCGGATAAGGATCAGCTTGATTGCGAGCCAGAAACTTATTTGGGCAAATTTTTCTCTCATTTCAGGGGATTTCCCAGCTGATATGGATTCGCAAAGCAGGTACACATTTACTTTGAGCCGCATGTTGTCTCATTGTGTTTATGCACTTTGGTTTATGCATTCTTATTTTTTTGGTGAGGCACGTTTGTACATTTTTTTTAGCATAAAGTCTGAGAATGAAAGAGCAATACCAACTCTCATGGCATTTGATTTAGGCTGAAAAAGATCAGCAATCAGTTCCAAGGATATCTGGTTAATGCTTAGGTCTGAATTATGACTTGTTTTGAAAAACATTTTGTGATATCCCATTACTGGTTGGCCATCTAAGTGTGTTGAGATCACTCCCTCTATCCTGTCATGACCATTACTTAGTGTTATACTTAATCGACCCTGTTGCCCTGCTAATTTCTTCTTGCTGCATGTTATCTTTGTTTCATGTGTTATCAATTTTTCAGGGAGGATGATGACGAGGCTTTCGATACCAATCAAAGGTGTCCAAACCTAGAATTTACCGAACACTCTCAAAACGGTGGCGATGGAAGTTCATCAATACATATTGATTCTCAGAAATCTCATGCTAAGACCACCATAGATGGGCTTCCCCAGCCAATGGAAGAAATCAGCTCATTAGCATGGGAAAACCATGAAGAGAGTGATGCTGAGTCCATTGGTGTTCATAAGAGCACCTTGGAAGATGTAAGATCTGTAGGAGCTGGAGATGATTCAAATGGGGCGTGGAATGCTATTGACAGCATCAGTGCATCGATTTTATCCAATCCTGAAACCAACCTTCTGATCTGGATGCCACCCAAACCACTCAACATTGAAGATGACATGGATTCTGTCGCTAATAATGATGATGATGATGAATTCAGTGATGGTACAAAATGGGGTCAACCAAGTTTCTTGAGTAGTATTGATGGTGGACATGGAAGCAGCCATGGTTGCAAAGAAGAGCACCAAAAGGCAATGGTGGAAGCAATGAATGGTCCATTTAAGGTTCTTGTAAGTCGACTTTTGGCATCAGAAGGTATAACTTCTAAGGGAGAGGATGGTGAAAGTTGGCTTGACATTGTTGTTTCTTTATCATGGGAAGCCGCACTGCTTGTTAAGCCTGACTCCGGTGAGGGTAGAGCAATGGATGCTGGGTCCTATGTTAAAGTTAAGTGTATTGCGACAGGTGCTCGCAGTCAAAGGTAATTAGAAACACTTCAGAAGCTTTCAAAGTAAATTACAATCCATGTGAGTCATTTTCTTCATATTGACTTAAAGATGAGAATGCATTTCTTGACTGCTGAATATTTGGCATGCAGTCAGGTGATTAAGGGTTTAGTTTTCAAGAAAAGCACTGCACACAAGCACATGCCAACCAAGTGCAGAAATCCTAGACTATTACTTCTTAAGGGGGCCCTTGGGCAGCGTGATATTGGCTTGTCATCATTTGATTCGATGGAACAGGTAAGCCACCATGAAAATGATCAGGTTCTTTTATATTTATAATGCATGTGATTTGTTGGCCTAAGATTTTTGTTGTTTGAACCAGGAAAAGGAATATTTAATATCCATCAATGAGATGCTAGAAACATGTCATCCGAGTGTGGTTTTGGTAGAGAAAAATGTTTCACGTGATATGCAGGAGTCCCTTTTGGCAAAAGGAATGACTTTAGCACTTGATATGAAACTCAGTCGGTTAGAAAGAATTGCTCGCTGTGCAGGTTCTGAGATTATATCTGCTTCTGATATTCCCGCCAATACAAAACTGAAACATTGTGATTCTTTTCACACTGAAAAGTTTGTGGAGGAACATAGCAATCCTACTGGAAAGAAGTTATGCAAAACTTTAATGTTCTTGGAGGGTTTTCCAAAACCCTTGGGGTGTACGGTGAGTCTAATGATATCATGTTTGTCACTTGATTTTGTCAATTTTTTCTGCAGAATTTGTGTTTGTTCTTTTCTGTGCATTTGCTGGTTTTCTGTATTGTATGAGAATGACCTATGTCTCAAATATGACGTCGACCTCCTTATAGAAAGACTCCTTACTTTTTTTTTTCTACTTTCCCTGAATCACTATCTTGTTTTCCCCCTTTCTTTTGATGATATTGCTAGATCATAGATCTCCAACTCAGTATTGGTCAACAAGTCATCTCAAATCAGATGAGTTTATGATACAATATATGTGAAAGGGGAAAGGAACTTCTTGGTTTGAACAGACTGAAATTTCTACATGTTGTTTTGAAAGTCAGGAAAATAGGAGGAACTGCAACTTGTAGGTATATACTGGAGTGAGCTTCTAAAGTGATGACTGTCTTAAGGCCATTTAAACCCCGAAAAAATTGATTTTTCGAATGGGATGAATGTTGGCAGACAAATCTTTGAAAAAAGTCAGCACTCTAGAGAGAGAAATTAAGAAGAAAAGTATTCATGGAAGTTACCAAGGTATCTAAGAAGCGCATGTTAAGCAAATCCAAAAGAACCGATAACCAATTTTCTCAGGAAAATAATTGAAAGCATTGTTGATATTTTTCTTAAGGAAAGAAAAGATGGGAGAAGGTAATATAGTCTAGTTTCAGATGGCTTTTTTGACTTAAGCTAAGTGTAGCTTCCAAAAAACAAGATTAGGGTTGTACTACCTGGAAAGGTTGCTGTGGTCAAATTGCCCTAAAATTGTGGGTTTGCACATACAGGCATCGGGGATGATGTGCAGCCAAAAATGACATGTCAGTATTTTTGGTCATCAGTCAGTGGTGAGCCAAGGAGCCCATTGTAACTCTGTTAGGGCTCTGTTGAGGAGTCAAATAAAAACCTCTGCATCGATACTAGAATTGAGCAAGTTATTGTTTGATGGGTTTTCCCATCTTCCCTCTCAGTGATATATCATATTATCAAACATTCATGATAGTCATATATTTGATGATGAGGGTTCTGATATGTCGCTGCAGCTGGAACCAACCTTGAACAATTTTCACAACAATCAATTAAGCTGTGGCATATTGCATATGGAGGATAACTAAACCCTGCCTATTTCTTCTACAATTGAATTGTGGTGCTTCACTTAAGAGGAACAACTGGCATGCTCTTGCTCATTTCTCTCCACAGCTGAATTGAGTTGTGGAGACAATTCAAGTGCACTGCACATTTTGCATGAGAAAGCCTGGCATTAAATATCACCATAATAGGATTCATTTCATAACTTGCGCTTCCATTTTATTGCTCGTTGCTGTGTAATGTCAACCCTTCACCTTAGATTTTCTAAACGAAGCAATATGCCACATGCTGATGAGAAGATAAATCAGTCTATTTACTACTATTCATACATGACGTTTGACACTTAAGATTACGAAAGGAGTTTTATCATTGTAAAGGCCATAATGTGGTTGGATTGGTAACTTATTCTAACCTGTAATTTAATTACATCGAACTCCTTGGATATAATTTATCGTTTTCCTAACATTTTAGATTGTTATTGTGATGAATCATGTACTTGTGTTAATAATCTGGGAAGGCAAATGGGAAGCTTGTGAATTGGGTGATTTGAATCAGTTTGTGCTTGCATCCGCCAGATCATAAGTTGATTCAGTAGGAAATAGTTTATTAATAGTTCATCAGATTATCGGACAATTTGGTTGACTAAAGGCCAAGCTCCCATGAATGGTTTGATTTAGGCAATTTGTTTCCCAAGTTACACTAAAGAGACCAAGTATCTTGTTCCAGGTATGCTAGTGTAGTATGTTTATAGTGTTGTATTGTGCCCTTAGTAGCAGGAATCTTCAATCTAGGTAACTCAGTCGCTTTGGTCTTGGAAACTTGAACCTGCATCTCCTTCCTAGGTGCTTCTTTACTAAAAGTGTTTCCAAAATATCTGCTTCCCCATATGGGCACCCATACCCGCTTGCACACCAACTCCCAGTTCTGGCAACTAAGATTGTGCCATGTTGTTCTGCCAATAATGTACCTATGTCAATTTTAAAAATTATGGTTTGCATGGGTTAGCTGTATAGACTACCTGTATTGTGCTTGTGTTCAGCCAGCATTGTACACATTACCACATGGTATGGTATTTGCACTTGATCTCTGCATGAAATAGCCTACTTTGAATGTCAGTGTTGGTTGGCATTTTCTTTAACTATGTTATCAATTGTTTTGCATTGCAGATATTGCTGAAAGGAGCTAATTGTGATGAACTGAAGAAAATAAAACGAGTGGTGCAATACACAGTGTTTGCTGCATATCGTTTGATCCTTGAAACTTCATTCTTCGCAGATCAGAGAGCTTTATCCTCTAACATAGGTGCTGTTAGAGAAGAAAATTGTTCTTTAACAGATATTTCAGTGCCTTTGAGTAGTTGTAATGCTGCAGGTAGTTCAGATACTTGTATGTTTGATGGTTCTGATGCTGTTTTAGGTGCTCCTATTTTCGATGCATCCCAAGCAAAAACAGCTCATAAAGAAATATCCTCTTTATCACATCCTGGCTTTAAAGGTTCTTCAGAGTCATCTGTATTTAGTCCCAATATTGATTGCATTGAAAATCATCCTTCACATGGGCATCCTTCTTGTAATGGATGCAACAATGACGAAACCTTGTCAGATTCATCAACACCATCTCTTCTTTCCAGTGAATTAATGTCAACTTTCTCAACTTCTCTTAGAAAATTTGTTGGAGACAGCTATCAGCGTCCCATTTCAGAGCATGTTTCAATGTACTTGGGCTTCAAGGAAGAAAAGCTTGATATTCCAAGTATTGGTGTCTTACCTGTTTCTCCACCAACAGAAACACATGATCATGACATAGAAGAAACCAGTAGCATCATTCTAGAGAAAGCACATGATGGAATCTCTAATGGTGAAAAGGCTGGACCAAAGATGCAAAACAAATTTGAAATGCAAAACAAGGATGACATTGAGAGCATATCAGATTCTGAAAGCATATTGGTATTGTTGTCTAGCCAGTGTATCTCGAAGGATGTTGTTTGCGAGCAAAGCCGTCTTTCTCGTATAAAATACTATGGGAATTTCGATGTGTCTCTTGGACGATTTCTTGAAGAAATTATGCTCAACCAGGTTTCCATTTTATCTTAGTTTGTTCAATGATGGTTACCTTTTCCTGTAACTGATGGTACTGATTGAAGTTAATGCATCTACTGCAGAATTACAGTTGCTCTTCATGTGGTGAACCCCCAGAGGCTCATGTATACTGCTACACTCACCAGAATGGGAATCTAACTGTTTTATCCAGAAGGCTTCCTCCAGAATCATCTTTGTCCGGCGAAGCAGAAGGAAAAATTTGGATGTGGACTAGGTGTCTAAAATGCGAGAATGAAAGTGGGATCCCAAGATCCACCAAGAGGGTTGTGATGTCTGATGCGGCTCGTTGTCTTTCTTTTGGAAAATTCTTAGAGCTGAGCTTTACAAGCCACTCGGCAGCTAGTCGATTATCTTCAAGATGTGGACACTCACTGCATAAAGACTGCCTTCGCTTTTTTGGGTATGTGCAAGTTTCTTTTATTTGATTTTATTATTTTTTTCTGTACCTCTGCACGTAGCTATATCAGTAATTTTGATTCTTAAGCTGCTTTATGTCATTTTGGTATTTTACAGATTAGGCTCCAGAGTTGCCATGTTCAGATATTCATCTGTTGAAATCTATGCTGCCAGTAAGCCACCACCAGTACTGGAGTTCCATAATCCAAATGGACCAGAGTCGCTCATGAGAGAGGCAAAAGATGTAAGTGACCAGAAAGCACTGACCTACTTGTTGTTTTCTATATAACCTTTTTATCTGGGCCAATGATGGTTGCTCGTTTCTAGGTGCTTGAAAAAGGAAACGCATTTTTCTTAGAGGTTGCAAGTTTGCTGCATAAGTTGAAGTCCAACTATTCTACCATGGTTTCGAAGAAGTTTCTAAACCTTCAATGTTTGGTAAAGGATATTTGTGAACTTGACGAGATGTTGATGCAAGAAAAAGCTGAGTTTGAGGTCGGTCTGTATGTTCTGCATTTAGATTTAATCTTCTTAGACCTTTTAAACTAGAATTATAGCCTCATCATAATCATGTTGTACCCCTTGTGCTGTTAATCAAGCAGGCTCCATTGCTGAAGGCTATCAATTGCAGTGGAGAGATGGGGAAGACAGTGCATGAAATTCTTGGTTTGGGCTGGTTATATCAAGAATTGCTTCTTAAACTTTATGTCTGGGACCGTCGTCTGGATTTCCTCCACCTTTATGCAAGAGATAGTGATGCTTCTTCTAATGAAGTTCATGAAGATCAATTTGTGCAAGCGAAGTATGCCATGCCCTTTAGCATTGTTGAAGAATCCTCTTCTTCTGATAGCCATAGGTCTAAGAATTACAGCATTTTGGAATCCGAGGTGGAAGCCAGGTCAGATGCACTTTCTGAAAACACGAGCAGTAAATTTAGTATTTCTATTGCTGCTGCTGAGGTTGCAGAGGTGGGAAGTTTGATTGGAGAAACATTTTCTAGATCAATGTCTGGGGGGCAAACATCATCTGTTTTTGACCAAGAACCATATAAGGGACCATCTGACCTCTTGTTGTGGTTTTCAAGGGACAAAGGTTATCCACGAGAATCTGCTACTATTTTAGAACATATCCAAGTTGATAACCCTGAAGGTTGGATCTGGGCTCCATCCTTTGAAACAAGGAGTGCATACAAGAAGGATCTATGTGGTGGTTACTCACAGAAGTTCAAGTTTGTCCATACTTACACTCCAACGCACCTGTCCCCCATATGTCAACTGGTCACTCGGGAAACAGAGGATTCATTGCACTTCCCTGTTAAGGTAGATGGCAAGGTTTTGTCTGTTTGTGAAAATGAAATATCAAGCATAATTGCCTATGCACTGGCCCTGTCTGAGGATCAGTTTGGTTTATCGGCAAACATAGATGTAAAGGACGAACTAGATGGCAAAACAGAAGCTAAAGTAATTGATAACTCATGTAGCTCAACTTCTGATGGTTTTGGGGCTTCTTCGTATTGGTCATCTACTGGATCTTCAGATTCAGAGGGGTCACATTTTTCACAGAGTACATCAATTTCCTCTGATGAGGTGCCCAGCTCAGGTTCTGAAGGTTCTTTCCCCGTGGATCACCAGTTGGCTTCAGAAAACCTGCATCCTGAGGTCCCTGTGGGTGTGGGAAAAGTAGCTGGAAAAAGTAAATATTCAGTTGTTTGTATACACGCAAAACAATTCTATGCTTTGCGAAGGATGTGTTGCCCATCTGAACTGGCCTACATATCTTCCTTAAGCCGTTGCAAAAATTGGAATGCTCAAGGAGGAAAGAGTAAAGCTTTCTTCGCAAAGTCATTAGATGACAGATTCATCATAAAAGAAATCAAGAAGACTGAGCTTGACTCCTTTCTAAAGTTTGCTCCAGATTATTTTGAGCATATCTTTCATTCTTTAAGCGCTGGAAGCCAAACATGTCTTGCAAAAGTCTTGGGCATATATCAGGTTGTTATCCTGCTATATATGTTCTTGATGGCTTTCTAAAGCATTGGGCTTGCAGTAATACTAATTTGGTTAGATCTTCTGTGCTGCAGGTTAAACAATATAAAAATGGCAAAGAAGTGAAAACTGATCTGATGGTGATGGAAAATCTTCTTTTTGGACGAAACATTACGCGCAAATATGATCTTAAGGGTTCTATTTTTTCCCGGTATGTTTCAGATGTGAATGACCCTGAAAAGGTTTTTTTGGATCAAAACTTTATTGAGGATATGCAAGCATCTCCCATGTATGTTAGTAGAAAGACCAAACATCTTCTGCAACGGGCTATCTGGAATGACACATCTTTTCTTACAGTAAGTATGCAGCCTGCCAATTCTTTTCCTACATTATTATAATAACATGGATTTTTTGGATAGGAATTTTATTCTTTAAGATGATTCTTGCAGTCAATTAATGTCATGGACTACTCTTTACTTGTGGGAGTGGACAAACAACGAAAGGAGCTGGTATTTGGTATTATTGATTATCTAAGGCAGTACACTTGGGATAAACAACTTGAGACCTGGGTCAAGGCTTCTCTAGTTGTTCCTAGAAATGCATTACCAACTGTTATTTCCCCAAAGGAATATAAGAAAAGGTTCAGAAAGTTTATGTCTCAATACTTCCTGACAGTTCCAGATGGTTGGAATTCAGTGTGATGTTCAGTCTTTTGTACATTGTGTTGATACTGGTGACAATTCATCAAAGTTAGACAGTACAAAGCTGCCAGAGTAGTCTGAAAGTGCAAATTCTTGTTGTTTGAAGGCTGATATATGAGTGTCCCGGATTATTCCCTGGCAGTGGACGAAAATATATTCTGCTCCTGTTCTTGTCTTCACAACAACTGTACATAGATGTTCATTACAGTTAGGTTTCCCAGTTTTGCAATTTTTAGGCAAAATTTTGGGGCAAGTTGGTCTATGATGATTGTGATTATTTATATGTTCATTTTTTGTCACTATTGAATTGTTTTACAGTGATTGTAAAGTTGTTTCTTTTTTTGGAAATAAATCAAATGAAATAAAATGGCAAAATTTCATGTTAACGATGATCACTTCTTTTTTTTTTTTTTGTTTATAACCAATTAATCACCCTGAAACAATAAAAGCAGTGGAGGGGCCTTGTCCATTGGGAGATCCCCTGCTCCCAGGTGAATTGATCAATTTTGGGTTATTTTCTGCACAACCATCCTATCCGCACAAGGTACGTTGTCTCGATTCCAGGCTCTATACTGATGCCATTTTATTACTGTATTGGTCCATCCAGTATGGGGACTAATTTGGCATACCGACCATCGGTATGCCCCTCATATCATGTACTAATATGATACGGTATATTTCATACTGTCTAGTTCAGTATAGTACGGTGTACCATATATCGATGCATTGTTATATCTTCTTATAGCTTTTGACTTGAATTTAGATGTTGGTGTTTAATCAGGCCGTTTATTTGTTATATTTTGGTTTATACATTTACCAATATGGTTTAAAAGAAGCTCGATTGTAAGGACATGCTTGTTTGTACGGTTGTCTTCTTTTTTTAATTTCACCTTGGAACTTGTATGTAGCATTAAAGAAGAAAGGATAAATTTTACTCTTTCTTTTGCTTTGCTTTTCCACTTTTCTTTCAAACCTATTTGATTTCCATGTTGAGACAATAGAAAACATTTGTTTACACATACTGAGTTGTGTAGATCAGATAAAATGAATTACATTGGAATTATTTGCAGGGTACTGTGTGAATAGTTGTTTAGGTACTAGTAATTGCTTTGCTTGTTTATCTATAATCAATATGCATTATATGATATCTGTTATTTAAAAGCCTGAAAGTTCCTATATAATAGTAGTAGATGATAGTAGATAGAAGTTTTAATATTAGTCAACCTTAATTGATATTGTGCTGTCAAGAAAGGAAGCTACATTATTTGTCTTATTAAAAGTGTCTTGTAAAATGGACCGATCATTTTGCATCGGCCATTATGAAAGGTTCTTAAAACTGAAAGGGGGAAAAAATGTAAAACAGGAAAAAAAGGAAAGCTTCATGTCAGCTCAGCTCAGTTAAGCCATGATCCTTAACTAGTTTGAGTCAACTACATAAATTCTTTCTCCTCCATTCTGGTATGTTTAGGGCTGCACTTTCTAAAAGGTGTAGTGATAGCAAGTCCTGGCTATTTCATTCCATATGATTTTCAATCTATCTCTACCCCTTTTTTCTTCTACATGTATTGAATCACTTATTTATATTGGTACATCTCTTGGTCTACATTATATATGTTCAGACCATCTAAATCATCCCTCTCAATTTCTCCTCGATTGGTGCTAGACTTTATACGTAATAATCTCTGAATTCATAACTCAGCAGTAGAGCTTATCCTCGATACACGTGACCAAATTCATCAGCAAGCCAGCCCCCAGCCATCCTACACCCAACAAATAATTGCTGGATCTTGAGCTCCAACCAGCTCTGCAAGATAAAAGACAGTCTTGATCCTAGTGTTAGGTGCTACATGGTTGCTTAATTCACAAATGTTATGCCAAGCTTTCTGCATCATTTTCAGCTGCCAGTGAGGATTGGGAGTAAAGAAAGATGCATAAAATCTACAGTATATTATGAAAATTCTAGGGTAAAAGTTGCACTCATGAATCCTACAGCTTTTGAATCATAACATTGGATAGCTCCTCAAAGTACACCATCTTCTTAAGTCATTGCAACTTTAAGCTCAACTATAATGCTGTAATTATTGCACCGATAAGGAGGATGGAAATCCCCTAGATCACTTGCTAAACATCACCTGTAACTCATTCTTCCCTTCAGTAGAAGCCAGTGGCTGCATTTCCTCGTGTTACAAAACCAAATAATATGCTCCCTCTTGAAACCTAATTATCGTCACGCTTCCTGTTGTTTGTTCCACTATCCTTAAGCCAATAAACTGATCTGCACATCAAGTTCAATGATACTGTTTGAATTTTCCACCGATGATAGCTGCAGAATCTTACATTTACATCTGGCGAAACATGCATTTCACATCACCATATCATAACTAAATTGGTTTGAGTGAAATGCTGAGCACTGCAATATGTACACCAATCGCACAGCCATGGACACTAAATTTTGTCATCATGGCTTTACACAAAAAAAAAAAGTCATCATGGTAACTGAGATCCTCTTAAAACAAAGAAAAGTGCATTCAGAGTAATTGTCTCAATTTTGATGCCTAACTTCTTAATCTACGGATGATTCATATCCAACCCATGATGTTATTGTAAAATAACTCAAATCTCCATATCTTTATCTGCTTTGACCTACTCCTAGCTTTACAACTTTCTACTTTTCCTCAATGTTCTGCCTTCCATCACCAAAATTCCTTTGGAAAACATTACAATAAGGCTATCAGAAGCAGTGATAAATGGGAGAACAGTCATGCTAGCAGCAGCTTATTTTTCTGCAGAACACATGGGTGCATTGTGACAATTCCAGTGATCATCCAGAAAACACACCAATTATTATCAGTTTCAATAGCCAATTTATTAGAACTCTTGGGAGTTTGTGATTCTACTTTCATTCGAATTCCTGGTTCCTGATAATGTTTGGAACAGCCAGAATTTATCAGTTAATGTTTCTAGCTAATATCCTCATCAGTCCTCTGGATTCTGTTTGGAACACCCAGAAAAAGGATGTTTGGTGAGAACTATTATTTCTATTTTTGCTTGCATCAAATAATTATTACTAGTGACTTTGAATCATGTACGGATGGGACTACATAGGGCCCATGCAGACAAAATCAACCATGATTGGCAGCCATGATTAAGATTTAACAGTGACACCACATTGTCATCAAGAAACCCCAGTATCCTGATGACCATCCTCCTTGTCCTACACCTCCACCCACCCCCATTTCTTCCACTGCTAGAATTACTTGCCACTAATAGTGCTTGTGATACTTATTAGCCTTTTGGCAAAGCAATGCCACCTACCAAAAACTGACAAGGACCCTGTTTCCCTTCTCCTATTCCTGTCTGATACTATGCTGTTCCGTGCATAAGAAATCTAGTTCAACGAAATTTTGAGCATGAAAAGAAAAACAATATAGATTTATCTATGTTATGTTATCCAGCAAATCTGGGTATCTATAGTGTTCATGCATCAAATTCAAAGATAAGTAAATAAACCAATGAACTATGACAGCAGGCAGCAAGCCTAAATTGGTTTCTAAACATGGTCAGCATAATGCAACAGAAACATCTACACCACATCAGAAAATTCATAAGAACAATATTTCATTACATAAATAACACTTACAGATGAAGAATACGCTTTTTTCGATCAGTAAGCTTGCCAGCCTAGGTTGCAACAATGCTTTCAGTATCTATCTGGCAATATGTAGAACATCCTGGGCAAGCCAGAAGGCAAAAAGGTGTGGAAACAATAAGATGTGTATCAAGTTATCAACAATGTTAGCATGATTCATAATTAGAACAGATCCAATGAGTCAAACTCCATCACATTATGAAACCATATTTGCATGCAAAGGACATAAATCCTAAAGAACACTTTTTCCTGCAGTACCATAAGATGTATTGCCAGCAGCCAACAGAAATTAGGAAACAAGTTGTATAACAACAATAAGAAAGAAAAAAAAAAAAGAAAAAAATTGACAAAATTATTTATCCAACACAAGAGATGCAATGCCAGGCACATCATGATCTGTTTATTAAATAACTGTCACCATCCTGCAGCAAATCTAAAAGTTTAAAACAAAGATCCATACAAACATCCCCTATAGGTTTCCTCAATACCAGGATTCTGCCCATGACCACATTGGTGCGCCGCATTGCCAAGAATGAATGGATCCGAAGCGATACGAATTCTATAAATTCCAGAAGTTAGAGAGAGAAATAAGCCTCGCTTAGGATAAAGATGGGATTCTTTTGGTTAAGTGGTGGTGGTGGAGGAGAAGAGAGCGGATGAGGGCAAGATCTTGAGGAGAAAATAGCAGAGGAAACAGAAGAAGACGAGGAGGAAGAGGTAATCCACCATCACGAAGAAGGTGGTCGACCTGTGCCTCCGCTTGACCGCCTTCTTCTCCTCCATCGAGACGCTTCTCTCTTCTCCTCTGTTTTCGTCGGTAGCGTAGCGGTCCGAGAATACTTTTTTTTTTTTTTTTTTAATTGTTGGTGTTTTCGCACGAGCCTTCTGTTTGTGAAAAAAAGAGAATTGGAAGGTATGGATAGAAAAATCTGAATTTTGTGAAGCAAAATCAAGCCTATGATAACATTGGGATTCTTATCGAATGATTAGGATTGCTCATAAAATACAAGGTGTTCTCTTGTTGTTATATGAGAAAGATAACCGGATCTTCACTCGGCACCTACGTATTTTTTTCTCCTTTGAATTTAGTTTTATATTTCTCTAGTACGGTAAGAGGGCCAAAAAAATTTAAAAAATAAATATAAAATCAATTTGCCATTGAGGTTAATCTTATATAATCTAATTATATATATATATTATAAAATAAAATGGAGGTCTTTGCATTGGCAGGGCCTTCGTTTGACGTGTGTGGTTTTGGGAAAAGGAGAGAGAGCCACGTGGAAAAAAATCATGGAGAAAAGCATTACCTAAGTTTTCCTGTTTGACCGCTTCTTCGTTTCGCTTTAAGCCTTCTATCCGATTGATACTCTTAAGGATGGAGAGAACCATAAGGAGGATGAAGGGGAGCATGACTTGAAGGAGTGCATCCGGATGCTGACGACAATCGGAGCGGATGTAGGGCGGGCAGGGGGCTGATGCTGCTGCACATGGTGGTGGGCTATGGGCAAGTGGCGATGATGTGGGCATTGCTAGAGGTCGGGGCGAATGTGGTGGAAGTTGATGGGCAGAGGAGAACGGCACTGGAGCTGGCGAGGAAGGTGCTCATGGCGACACCAATGGTGGCGCTGGCAAGGTGGCGGGTCTGACAGTGGTGGCAGTGGAGCTTCTCCTTGCTAGCCAAGCTGGATTCATCGATAGTTAGAGTCAGTGTTGGCCTCCAATGCTCCTCCCCATTCGAGTCCCATCGGAGACTTCCTCCTTGTGCTCTTTGATGCCCACCCCATTTGAGCTCGATTTTGAGGGGCGGCTGTGCTTACCCTTGGTCACTAGTTGCAAGCTCAAGATGGTGTTGGAGACGGTCTAGGAGAGGACTAGGGCATCACCATCCCTCGACCGATGCAAGGGCCTTCTCCTCCGATGAGGGTCATGAAGCATTTGGAGAACGTCCTTGATGGTGCTGTCAGTCATTGTATGGTCGTCCTATCAAGATCCTTGGTGAAGCAAAAATTCAGTGCAGGGACAAAATGGTAATTTTAAAACTTTTTCAAAATTACTATTTTACAGCTAAATTATTAATTAATCTCATTAATTAATACTAATTAACCATACACTAGGATCTAAATATGATACAACAGCATGCATTTAAATTTGAAATTCAAATTTGAAACAGTAAACTTTTTACTGTACTGTGTTCAGAACACATCACCTTTTGTGGGTAGTCGATCACTGCAATCTGATCACCGTCGGGGGGCTCTGATCTTCACGTCGCAGCCACACTAGTGTCTGGCCTCTGCGGATCGTCCACACGAAGCTTCCGTCTGATCGGTTCCTCACGAATGCTAGTTTATGATTTCATCCTTTTAATGGCTGATGTTGATCGAACTCCTTCGATCGATGTGTGCCGACTCTTCGGACGCTCCGGATCGTCTGCACGGTTGGTTGAGAGGCTGATGGATCTCTCTCTGAAATTTGGTGGACTCACGACACTCGTGGCATACCAATCTCACTTCCCGAACCCTAGGTAGAAACCCTAGGGTACACACCAAAAACCCTGCGCCCACTTCTCTCTCCTTTTTCTCTCCTCTCGGTAAATTTTGAACACTTCAAAATTTTTCCAGAACCTCCCCACGCCCCTTATCTCTTCTTTCTTTCCTTTTTTTTTTTTCCACGCCCCCTCCCTTTCTCATTTTATAAAACATGTAAGAGATGTTGAAAGCGTGTGAGTGGATAAGAAGAGGTGGTTGCTCACTTAAATTCAAATCAAATTTGAATTAAAGTGTCAACCAATCTTATCCTCATCCATTTGTGCGAGAAAGAAGAGATGGCGTGGCCTTTTTTTTTGTGCGTAGAGACTTTCACAAGAAACCATTTCTCGTGTGGAATATGGGGCGCACAAAAGAGGATAAGCTGGCGCATGGTTATTTGGTTATCCATTCAAATTCAAAACCCCTTTGAATTTGGATGGGTAACAAACCAAGTTAATCCAAATAATTGACGCACGGTAACATGGGCGTGAGAGAGCTTTGCGTGGGAGAAAATTTATTCTCGTGAATTCAAATGGGGCAAGGAAGTTGGGTGGCGCAGGGAATTTAAAACAAGATGGTTTGATTCAAATTGAGCCAACCTAATTAAAATAGGTTAAGCAAAATTAGACCAGATTAAACCCAACACAATTAGGCTTAATTAGGCTCAATAAAATCCTAATCAAATCAGGAATTAACTAAACCTAACCCCTGATCAAATCAGGGACTAAGCCACCTTAGCGATTAGATCAACACTTAACCTAATCGGGTCAATCCAAACTGAATCCAATTCAATTGGACTTGATCTAAAAATAATTACTCAATCAAATTGAGTTAATTAACGATCAAATCACTAATTAAACCTCTCATAAATATTGAGTCCAAATCCGATGGGCAATTAGGCATCAGAGACCATCGATATGAAACCCTGATCAAAGAGTTCAAATTTCAAATTCAAAATTTGAAATTCAAAATTTTGACCTCGGTACCCAAAATGTGTGGAACTCATGATCAGAGAATCCTAATTCTCAATCATAGAGTCCCAGACACATAAGACTCATAATCAGCCATCAGATCAGAAAGGAACCTCTAATGTGTGTGACCCTGCAAGTTCGAACCTAAACGATAGCACAGGAACCAATTCTGTACTAATCGAAGTGACCATCTAGCAATGATACCCGACGACGGATAGGTCGAATAGTCGCAATCACAACATTCAGAACCTACGTGAATATGGTTACCGTATAATTCATCCCTTTTGACCCCTGTGTTTAGGATGACTCAGGGTTAAACTGTCAACCCTGATGAGATCATCCGAATCGTGCTCAACTCAATTAGTCCTGTGACTCCTCACTAGGACTACCTGGTCAAGATTTTGCTAAATTGAAACACGACTGTACACAGCTCCAAACTGGAGTGGTCAATCCCATCTTGACACACGCACCGACAAGTCAAGTACTTGACTACACCCAGCAGCCTTCCGTCACTGAATTAGAAATTCAGGTAGTCCAGTGCCTAAGTGCAGTGAGTTGCTTGCAAGTCACCGTGGCGGTCTCAGGTCGGAGGGACATTTATACCCATATCCCATCGGAGCAAATCTTGACAGCAAAAATAGCTCCGGAGTCGATCACGTTCAGTGCAGATGTACCATTACATCTCACCTGTATGCCATACCAGTGTCTCCACACTCCTTGGTTATGAGGACAACCAACCCATATGCACACAACGACCTATGCTCGATAAATATTGTCGTCCTTGGTAACAATGTATCATTTGATCGCGAACAGGTTTAAGGACTAAGCGACAAATCCTCCTTTGTCGAGTCTAAATAGTCCTAAGGACTTCACCACAACACAGGAGTTCATTAGAAGATGAAACATTTGTGATAAAAAAATGTCAAAATAATTTTATTTATTTATAATTCATGTGCTAATACAAAAGGAGCACAACCGTCAACAGGCTGACAATTGACTTTGGGATACTATTCCCAACAATCTCCCACTTGACCTAAAGCCAATCGGTGCAGTATCTATTACCCATCTTCGACTTGTAGTCGTTGAACTCCTTCACCGCAATGGCTTTAGTGAATAGGTCGGCCAGGTTCTTCTTTCCGTCGATCTTCTGAAGGTCGACATCACCTCGATCCACGATCTCTCGGATGAGATGGTAGCGGCACAGAATATGCTTCGTCCGCTGGTGTGCCTTCGGTTCCTTCGCCTGAGCAATGGCTCTAGAGCTATCACAGTAGAGCAAAACTGGACCAACAAGGGAGGGTGCTAGCTCGGTGATGAATTTTCTCAGCCACACCGCTTCTTTGGCAGCATCTGATGCAGCAATATACTCCGCCTCGCATACTGAATCAGCCACAGTGTGATGCTTGGAACTCTTCCAGCAGACAGCCCCACCATTAAGGGTAAAAGTAAATCCTGACACACTCTTGCTGTCATCGCGATCAGACTGAAACTAGAGTCTGTAAACCCTATAAGTCTTAAGTCTGATTCACCATATACAAGTCACTGGTCCTTAGTATTTCTTAAATACTTCAGGATGGTTTTAACAACCTTCCAGTGATTCTCCCCTGGATCAGATTGGTATCTACTCACTACCCCTAGTGAGTATGCCATATCTGATCGTGTACATGTCATGGCGTACATGATAGATCCCACTGTCGAAGCATATGGAATCTACCCATACGCTCTCTCTCTTGAGGTGTTGTCGAACAATCCCTTTTTGAGAGAGAAATTCTATGGCCTATCGGTAGATAGCCTTTCTTAAATTCTCTATGCTGAACCTTTTCAGCATAGTATCAATGTACGTGGACTGGGATAAGCCAAGCAACCTTTTAGATCTATCCTATAGATCCTCATCCCTAGGATGTAGGAAGCTTCTCCCAGATCCTTCATGGAGAACTGTGACGATAGCCAAATCTTTATTCCTGTAATGCAGGGACATCATTCCCGATTAAGAGAATGTCATCCACATACAATATAAGAAATACTACTACTGGACCATTAGCTCACTTATAAATGCAGGGCTCTTCTCCGTTTTTAACGAAGTCATACGTTTTGATCGTCCTATCAAAACGTATGTTCCAACTCTGAGATGCCTGCTTAAGTCCATAAATGGACCTTTGTAGCTTGCATACTTTAGACTCATCTGTGGATGTAAACTCTTCAGGTTGTATCATATACACCTCTTCGTCCAGCTCTCCGTTTAGGAAAGCTGTCGTCACATCCATCTGCCAGATTTCATAGTCTAGATGGGCAGCTATCGCAAGCATAATCTGAATGGATTTGAGCATTGCCACAGGAGAAAACGTCTCGTCATAGTCTATACCATAACGTTGACGATATCCCTTGACAACCAGACGGGCTTTATAGGTCTCCACCTTTCCGTCTGCGTCCCTCTTCCTCTTGAAGACCCACTTACACCCTATGGGTTTCACTCCTTCGGGTGAGTCAACCAATGTCCACACATCGTTGATCTTCATGGACTCCATTTCGGATTTCATGGCCTCTAGCCATTTCTCAGAGTCAGGTCTCTGCATTGCATCCATGTAGGTGATCGGATCCTCATCATTTTCATCAAGTTCGACAGGATCGCCATCTCGGACCAGAAAACCATAGTATCTGTCCGGTTGATATGGTACTCTACCAGACCGCCTTAAGGGTGCATAATCAATGGGCTCCGGATCTGATCTAATCAAATTCGGTTCAGGTTCAGTAACATCCGGTTCAGGATCTGATCTAAGCAATGGATGCTTCTACATTAGGATTAAGAAAAATCAATATAATAAAATATTTATGCATAATAAAATAGATAATTACATACTATTTAGAATCGTAGATATTTAAATAGACAACATGTATGAATCATAGATTTTTAGAATAGATAGAATAAAATAAATAAATAAAATAAAATATTATTTAAAAAAATCACATCCTATGTATTACATGAGGTTATAAGCTAGTTATTTATTGATTCATAGAATCTTATTAGATAAGATGAAAGTGAACACATTGAAGAAGTGTTTGGCAATCTAAATAGAGTCACTATGATAAATTTAAATCGCCCTCATCCCGAGTAATCTAATCTGTAATAATCTAAAATTACTGTGTTTAATATGCTATATTTCACTGATTAACCATCCTCAGATATCAACAATTAAGCTATTTGACATATTATGTGGATCTACTTGATATATTTCATATATTTTACAACTACTAAATAAAATTCTAAAATAAATTATAGAAAAAAATATATCAATGTAAATAAATTATCAAAATATGTCATTCTAATAAAAACAAAAATTAATCAAAATTGATTAAAATAACTTTATGGATTATCAAATCTTCCCAATTAGAAGAATTTTTTTTTATGGGATTATCATACCCTTCCTAGCTAAAATAAATTTTATTCTCACATATTGATATTTTTGAAAATAATTTTTCTACTATGGTCCAGGTATTTTTGTTACTAAATTTTAGCCCAATGTTATTACTCCAGAGGAAGTTTAAAAACCAATCTTCAAGGATGAGTTTAACATTACCAGATTGGATGATGATTTTAAAAGTAAAGATTATTTAGAATCACTACTATATAAGCTATGCAACTAAATATAGTGATCCTGTCATCTCCACCTCTATCATTAGTGAGCTTATAGTTAGTACCCTATGCCAAATGTGACCTAATTGTCCACATCATAAGCCATAATATCTTGGGAATGTAGCTGGAGAGGCTACATACTAAACATAATTATGAAATTAAACTATTTATAGTGTCCTATACTATTAAAATAATTTTGTTAATAATATGATATAACTTAACATGCCGAGCAGATTTCATGATTTTCTAAAAGTCATATTTGATATCTCCCTCTAGTTATAACATACGAAGGAGAAGTTATGTATGAACACCTCTCCTATTTTCTTTATATTGTTGGAATTAGTTAATTATTTTTCATCGATATTGATTTATAATCGATATTTTCTTAGATATTTATATTACTATACATTGTAGGATTATATCAAACTAAATCATGTTACTTGGATATTTCTACTTTATGTGTTTGGTTGGTTAAATTTCACGGCCATTAAAAAAAAAATTAAAAAATTTGCTAAAATAATGTTGGAAAAATACACATAAATATATGTGCTTATTAGAACTTTTGTGAGAGGACCTCCCCACCATTGATATACATAACTATAACCATATTATATATCTGTATATGTTTGGCACTAGATGTCCATGTGGTTGGAGGCCATTCATGGTTGCTTGGTTAGAATAGCTAAAATATCTTAAAACTTGACCATCATAAAAATGATCAAAAACGTAAAATTTTCTTTGTTTGATCTCCTTTGAATTCATAGGATACCCTAGAAAACCGCCGGCCATCCGTTTGGTAGACCAACCTCCATTTGGAACGGTCACCTTCCCGCCTTTCTACCCTTCCTCGAAGCTTCCTTAATTATCGTGCCCGGAAGCTTGCAAAGAAACGTGGCAGGAGCTCTCCGTCTTATTCAACACAACTCGGCCTTCGCGAATATCCTATCCACACGCGCACGGCATGGATCCGCCCCTCCTCCCCCGTCCCCCTCACCCCAGCGCGGCCGTCCAATTCACAACCCCCATCCTCCAAACAGGCGCTGCAACGTGGCACCAGTACATTGGTGGGTTTCGGTTGAGCAGCCAATCCCCCGATGAAACGTGGTACGGAGATGTCTTGGTAATTGAGTTCGGCCTCGAGGCATTATTTTTTTGACGCGACTTGGAAATAATGAAAAGTTTGATATTAAAAAACCGGGACGGTGACCCGATCCCTCCGGTGCGAACGAGGCGGATCCATGGCATTCAACTCGAATCCCGTCCAGGTGCATTGTTCTTCCACATTACCGTACAAAATCCCGGTGGTTGCCCCACCACGACGTTACGACCCGTCCCTCTCAGGCCTCTCCCCCGTTCTTGAGGTAGGTTAAGACTTTCGTTGGGCCTTTTATCTCCCTCTCCTGCTCTTTCTCTCGCTCGCCATCTTGCTCCTCCGACCGCCATTAATGGAAGCTCCTCCTCGCCCTCCCTTTTCCTCCTTCCACTACTGCTTCCGCCGCTGCTGTTGTTGTCATTGTCACTGCTGCTCCTCCTCCACCGCCTGTCTCTGAGGCTAGGGTTACGGTTTTGGCACCTTGAACGCCCCTCGCCATGGATCTCACGCTCCCCCGATTCGGTCTCTCGTTAGCGTTCAACCGCCCCCACGCAGCGGCGCCGCCCCGCGCCCCCATCACCGATGACTCCGTCACCCTCCAGATCGACCCCAGCGTTGGCGACCCATCCCAGATCCCTCTGCAGCTCCTCGATCAGCAGTCGGAGAATCTCGGCGATGCCTCCTCCGTCGGGGCCAACGATCCTGACGAGTCTGACGACGAGCGGCGGCAGGAGAAATTCAGCATCTTGGGGTACCCGATGTGCCTCAAGAGGCAGCGGAGGGGGGAGTCCTCGTCTTCTTGCTCGTCGACGTCGCTGCATCCATCGAAGAGAGCCGCCGTGGGGCCTGACCTCGAGTCTCGGCGGGCCACCATCCGGGCCTGGGGAAATCAGCCTCTTTCCACCGCGGACCCGGACGTGTTCGATATCATGGAGAAGGAGAGGCAGCGGCAGGTCCGGGGAATCGAGCTCGTTGCCTCGGAGAATTTCGTGTGCCGCGCGGTGCTGGAAGCCCTCGGTAGCCACCTGACCAACAAATACTCTGAGGGAATGCCCGGTGCCCGGTACTACTGCGGGAACCAGCATATTGATCGAATTGAGCGGCTCTGCTGCAATCGTGCCCTTGCTGCCTTTGGCCTTGATCCAGAGAGCTGGGGTGTGAACGTCCAGCCATACTCGTGTACCTCTGCTAATTTTGCAGTATATACGGGCTTTTGCTCCCGAAGGATCGAATCATGGGTTTGGAATCACCGTCAGGTGGGCATGTGAGTCATGGCTACCATACACCTGGTGGCAAGAAGATATCAGGGGCTTCAATATTCTTCGAAAGCTTGTCATATAAAGTAAATCCTCAAACAGGGTATATCGACTATGATAAGCTTGAGGACAAGGCGATCGATTACCGCCCAAAGATATTGATCTGTGGAGGGAGCTCTTATCCCAGGGAGTGGGACTATGCTCGGTTTAGACAGATTGCGGACAAGTGTGGGGCAGTGTTGATGTGTGATATGGCTCACATCAGTGGGCTTGTGGCAGCCAAGGTGAATTATTTTCTCTGGAAAGCTTCTTTTCTTCTTATATAATTTTTAGGTCAATTCATTGCTTAGAATTGTTAAATAGCCTATATATTAAAGTACATGATATCCAATATGCACCTCCCTGTTTCTCAAAATATTTTTTTTTTTGGGGGTCAATACCTTGTGTCGTGAAATAAGGGTAAGCAGAATTTGTCTTCATATGTCATGCTAGTTTTTATTTGATTGATAATGGAGGCTGATGTTGTGATACTTTAATTAAGCTGTTTCTTCCATTTGGTAGATTATGATATGCTAAAATGATGCAAGAATAAATGGAAGTTGTTGAATGACCAGAGAAAACTCTATATCCAGTAATGTTTTAAGAGTTGGAGTTCTCTGGATAAGCATGACGCTAATGCTTCAGTACCCAATCTTAGCTTCAAACCTCTTGGTATAAAACCTATATATAGGGGAAAAGGAGAATTCCATGTTTTTGAATTTTGTTCACTCTGACAGAAGTCACTAAAAAGAAATTTATTTTTCTTTAAAAAAAAAAGACTTGACAGCAGCAACACCTTAAACATTAAATGGTTGAAAGGAAGGGCAGCAACCTAGGGTGAAAAATCATGATGGGAGAACATAAAATTTATCATGAGAGAGAATAAAGGAGTAAAATTTTGGTTTTGTTGAAAAGTATGTGAACTTCCATTGTGATCCAGTGTGAAATGCATGATTTTCGAATGAGTCCTGATATTTAAAGCTCTGTAAATCATAAGCTTGGATGCTAGTAGTAACAGTTATACGTGCAGTAATGTAGTCCATCTTGAAAAGGTTATATTAGATAATATTAGTTGGATCAAAGTATTAGGTGACAACTGAAATAGAAATTGGACAAAAAAGCTCAGTGTCATGGAAAAAGGCATTCTTTGAAAATGAAAAGGATAAACTGAAAGCAGAACATTAAGTTGTTTATAATTTTCAGTAGCCTTTTATTTGTTCATAGAACTGTTAACATTAGATGAGGTTTGCTAGTGGTAAAAACTTGAAGATATCCCTTGCTTGTTGAATAGGTGAAGAAAAAAAAGGTCATGTTTGTAGAAACATGGCCTGCAATGAAATGCATGGGTATCATTAATTTGTCGACTGGACTTACAGAAACAGCATTACAAGTGTGAGCATCTCTTGAATACCTAGATATGTATTAATCTCTAGTCCATGTTCGGTATGATGATGCAATAAAAAGTGCCACAGAGCTACCAAGTTTATGTATTTAACAAAACAAATTAAGAGTTAGGTAAACTTCACGATTGCATTAGGAAGGAACTGGCCATCATTTGTTTAAGGTACCGGAGAGAATTTAGTTAATGTTTTCTACTCATTTTTTTACCAGGCTTATTGCATAGCAATCAACTACAAATATTGTAAAGTAATGGTTGCCAACTTTGCTTCTGAATATGCATCTGCTTGGTATAGGGGATTTTGGTATATTCATCCTTACTAAAACAACGTTGTTAATATGCTGCTCTTTATTATCTCTTGGAGTGGTAACATTTGAGTCCCGTTTTAGCTTCAAATGATTAAAGTTTTTAATATTTGTTTAAATATA
Organism: Elaeis guineensis; assembly: GCF_000442705.2. Lineage (NCBI taxonomy): Eukaryota > Viridiplantae > Streptophyta > Magnoliopsida > Arecales > Arecaceae > Elaeis > Elaeis guineensis. Next base: position 7,550,711 of record NC_026001.2, read on the forward strand.
TATTTGTAGAGTCAATTCTGCTCATCATATGTCTCAGTAGTATTCAATGGTGTAAGAAAAATTTCTGTCAGATATTGGGTATATATCAGCACTGTTGATTGCATGTTGGTGTTACCATGTGCAGGAGTGCCTCAGCCCATTTGACTATTGTGATATTGTTACTTCAACAACTCACAAAAGCCTTCGAGGTCCTAGGGGTGGTATAATCTTTTTCAGAAAAGGAAGAAAGATGAGGAAGCATGGATTTTCTAGTGGTCGGGTAGATGAGAGTGAGCAGTATGATTTTGAAGATAGGATAAATTTTGCTGTTTTCCCATCACTTCAAGGGGGACCTCACAATAACCATATAGCTGCTTTGGCAATAGCATTGAATCAAGTGGCTACACCTGTGTATAAAGCATATATTCAGCAGGTTAAGAAAAATGCTCAAGCATTAGCATCTGCTTTGCTGAGAAGAAATTGCAGATTAGTCACTGGGGGTACAGATAATCATTTGCTACTTTGGGATCTAAGAACATTTGGATTAACAGGTATTTAGAACCCTTTACAGTTCTTATGCTTTCCTGTCATGGCTATGTTTTCTTGAGCATGTTAATAAATTCTTATCAAGCCTAAAGGGGACCTTTATATCTTGATATTTTATAGTTAATTTTGACAAATGACAATGATGTGACATTATTGATTAACAGAGAGGTTAGGTTCTCAGTTAGCAAATAGAGGAGAAGCATTGCATTTTTAAAGTATTAACCACTTCATAGTTTTCCATTTATCTTCTAACCTTCCCCTCTTTATCAAGCTTCTGTTTCTACCTTCATGTGGCCATTCTTTCTTAAGTATTTGTCTGGGTTATTCTGTACAAGTTACATCCGCTGAATGATTCTGCAACTATAATTTTTGAGGATGCTCTGCAGGATGTTGTCACTTATGCTAAAGAGAGAGAGGATACTGTCTTGACTTTCTTTATGAAATTTGTGATGGTGCTGGAAAGGTAGTTCATCTTCACTTGTTTGAGGGCCTCTTACTTGAAGGTGGACAAACTTGTTAAGGGGTTGGAAGGACTTCCTAAAAGATCATGTGACATCTTCTCCCTAATGAATTTTGACTTTTACCTAACAAAAGAGGTGTGTTGGATGTCCTGCTTTAGTTGATTAAGCTTTGGAATTGAACCCAGCTCGTTCACTAAAAAACTCGTCTCAACCATTTGGTTGGTGCTCGTTTAACTGTCAACAATAGCATTAAGCTTGGGTGATCCAAAACCTGAACCAGGTTATTCACTCCACTGATTATTGAAAGATAAATCCTTAAGTATGAATAGTTATTTAAAATAGTGTAGGAAAATTGTGAGGATTGTCTGATTATATCTGAAACTATGCATTACAATCCTGTGGTCACTAAGTCTTTCTTAAACCATGCTTGATAAGTTTTCTGATATGAGCCTGTCATTGAGAATGTTATGTGCCTTCCTTATTTTCATCATCATGTTGGAAGATAAGTTTTGGTACTAATGCAATATCTTGTTCTTGATCACCATGTTTGGAAGATAAGTTTTGGTACTAGTGCAATATAATATACTAGTGTGTTGAATACTTGAATGTCTTTGGATGATAGATTACAGGTTTTAGGTAATAATTGCCGAAGCCTGACTAACATGGATGGTAATTCAACATTTAATGGAGCATTTATCAATTACATGCCATGTTAAGGTTATAGTGGAATGAATATTGGATCCATTTAACCATAAGAGTCTACTTTCGTGGATGTGAGATTTATAGGTATAACTAACATGACAAATATGGGATACTGAGGAGTTCTTGTTAGAGGGATGCTGATTTAGGGCATCCACAATGGAGGTTTTGTTAGAGTGAATGGCAAAATGTTAGGACGGGATGAGATGCCAGTGGAGTTATAGGAAGAGAAGAGGTTTTAGAGGTTCTGGTGTCATGAATCTAACCAGGTGACCCACACTTTGAAGTTTTGGGAGTTGATGGTATAAGAAAAAAGTGCAAAAAAAAAAAAAAAGAGGAAAAAGAAAAACAAAAAAAGCCAAGACAAATGTGGCTTTATGCTAGAGTTAAATCATCATTTTGGTGGATGGAGAGGAAAAACCTTATTGGCCCATGATTATTGTCAACTAAGAGGAAGACAATGGTCACGAAAGTTATGTATTGCAAGCAACAATAAGGGTGAGAAGATGTATCTCAACTTTTGTTTTCTTTGGGCCTGCACTACGTGTTTAACATGCCTCCGAGTCCTTATTAGTGAAGGGCAATGGCTCATATTTCCATGGAGATGAGAATGGAGAATTAGTGAGTTCATTTTGTGTTGGATAAGGGTCTACTAGTATTTAATCTGTATCCCAGAAACTTCACAAACATCTGATGGGGAGAGCAAAAATGAGGCCTATCATTGATGGAGTTACCATTAAATGGTCTTACTAGGCATAATCCTGAGTGTTTGATTGTAAGAAGAGGGACTATTTATTTCCTATTGCCTGTTTTTTGTGACAAAAGAATCCTAACTCAAGATATGATTTTTTGGTCTTGCATGGAAGGCTAGTGTCTTTTCATCAAAGAAATTGAAACAGATGATTGTTAGTTATGGTCCATCATAAATCACCATGCCTTTCTTTTGGGGATTTCTATGTTGTTTAGAAAAGTGTGATACAATAATAGTGTGCTACTGTCACGCCCCCGACCCGAGATTGTGAATCGAGGGTCATGGCAATGCCGCATACTCATAGAAAACTCTTCCTATAAGCATGCAAGGCATCTTATCATGTTATCTTAAACCAACAGCGGAATAATTAGTCAATAATTTAAATCCAAAACATAACGACCTAAATTTTTTTCCTTAATGTCTCAATAAATTCAACAATGATTCATAGTCCTTGCATCAAATTCAATAAGCCTTTCAACCTAAAATAAAAGTATGAAGATTCTGCTTCTGATCACTCTTCCATTTATATCTTGTATCATCTTAATTCTTCAACATCTGTAAAAACAGTAAATAGGAGGTAATAAGCTAGACAGCCCAGTAAGCAATGATCACTTCTCAACAGATTTCATCAGGCATATAAGTAAATAATCATTTATAGAAAATAAGCATATAGAGTTAATCAATTCGAAATCAATTTCAATTATACAACATAATTCATGCCAAATTCATTTCTTTTCCGAAAATTCAAGTTTCTTTCGAGATTTCAATTTCTTTTGTTCTTCAATTTCTTTTCGTCAACCATGAGCTATGACCACATTTTTCCTGTGGCAGGGTCATAATACCGCGTATCTGCTTGCGGTAGGCTGCGAATCATCTGGCAGCCATGTCCTTTGGAATCGCTGGTCTCACTGGCGGTTTGTCGCTGGTCTCGCTGGCGACATAAACCCTCAGGACAATCAATTGCAACGTATATGCCCCATTGGCGGGGTCTTTACATAGTCAGGTTGTCAATTCATAATGTTTCTTATATCATAATTCTTCATAAATCATATTTCATATTCTAATTTCGATAATAAAACATATAATCATGTAGTATCGAAATCAATCAACATAATGCATCATGAAATCAATATGTTCAATCATGCTTCATCATAACATTTCAAATAAGATGTTTTCATAACAAAATACCATTCATCCAATTCATGCATCGTTTCACAAATCATGTCAGAAAAATATATTATAATTTGCCGATAAATCTAAAAAAGTGAAACATTACTTACCTCGAACGCATTCCAATAAATCCACATAATTCTATAAATTTTTCTTCCAAAAATTCTGTTCGTAGATCATATTGCGATATCCCATGATCAAACATCCACAATCCTATACAGAATCAATTTCAATAATTAGAAAGAATACGAATACCATATTTCAACGATTTAGATTGGGTCCGATCATCTAATTTCATCTAATCAAAATCTAATTAGGACCTAAACGATCCAAAGTTTGACTATCAGATCAAATCGGATTCGAAGTGATAGGACCGAGGTTTCTTCATCGATTTCATAAAATCAAGTGAGAGAGAAAATCAGAGGAGAGAGAATTCATGAGGTACAATTTAAATTGATCAGGTGACAAAATCCAACATTACGATTGGTCCAATATCTCGATTGGTGAAATCAACATGATCAAATCAAGTCATGGCTAGATCGAAATCATGGATAATCAAATCTAAAGATTCATGGTCTGATTAAGGTGGGTGCCAGTATGCTGTCTGACAATCATGGATCAGAGTTCTTCATTAGAATCAGATCAGGACTATTGAAAGAATTTCCTCATTGATAAATCGATCAAGAGAGAAATCGATCGAGAGAGAGAAATGACTTTAGAGAGAAAATTTTAGAGAGAAAATTTTAGAGAGAGAAAACTCATCTTGAACTCCTCAGACGATATGATTCAATAAATTCGATCGATCAGATCAAATCATGCTAAGATTATCATGTGGACAATTCAATAAGATCATGAGAAATAAAATCTAAAAATACTTGATCTGATCAAAGTGGATGTCGGTGTACCGTCCGACGATCACGGATCAAAAATCCATCACGAGGATCATTTAAATTCATCATCATTCTTCTCAAAATTCTAAAAATCTTAGGAGAGAGAAATAATCTAGAGAGAGGATTCTAGAGAGAGGAGAAAGTCCAATTCTAGAGAGAGAAAATACTAGTTCAGACTGAAGAGAGAGGGAAGAGAGAAACTCTCTTTCTCATATTTTATTATTTATAAATTAATTTATTTTATTTTTTTTCTTTCTTTCTCTTTTTTTTTCCTTCACGGAAGAGAGAGGAGAGAAAATCCTATTTATTATTATTATTATATTATTATTATTTTATTTTTTTTCTTCTCTCTCTCTTTTTTTTTCCTTTTCCTTTTTCTTTTCCTTTTTCTTTTTTTTTCTTCTTTTTTCTTTTCTTTTTCTTTTCTTTTCCTTCTTCTTTTCTTTTTCTTTTTCTTTTCCTTCTTCTTCTTCTTTTTTTTTTTTCTTCTCTCGTGGGTTTCTTTTGGGCTGAAACAGGGGACCTTGAGGTCCCCTCGTTGGGTGGCCGATCGGCGGCGCAACCCGCGTGGGGCGGCCATCGGCAGGAGGAGAGGCGACCCGGCGGCAAGAGGAGGCCAAACTCGGTGGTCGGCGGTGACCACCAGCGTCGGAATCAAAGAGAAACGGCAAAAATGAAGGTTACTTCCGCAACAAAATCCGGCGACTTCGGTCGCCGGCGAGCGTGCACATCGGCACGGGAAGGAAGAGGGAGAAGAGAGGAAGGGGAGGAGGCTTACCTCCGTCGCCGGCGAAGCTTTTCCGGCGAGAAATTGGACGGCACAGGGACGGTCTTCCGCGGAATTTTTCCGGCGATTGCCACTGTTTGAGCTTAGAATTTTCGGTGGAAAGGAGAGAGGAGGGATCTCCTCTTTAAATAGGGCCGGAGGAAACTTGTTTCCGACTCCGATTGGGAGCCGGCGAGAGGAGTCTTCTCCTCTGTTTTATATATATATATATATTTTTGTTGGGCTGGCTGGGATTCTGACATGGGTTGGGCCGTCGCAGCTACCAAGGTTGGTTCTCAAATATCGAGTGATGTCAAAATGTAAGGTTAACTTTCAAACTCAACTGACCTAGCCCACTGCTGGAGGGACTTGGCCTAGTGCGATAGCTAGTCAATTGGGCATGGATGAATATTCTTCTGACTTTGGTAGGCTTTGTCCTAGCTATTAGTCCTGATAGCCATAAAGCTCTTATGACAAATTGATGCATGTAGGAAAGAGTACTCGGTATCAAACTCATCAGGGTTAAACTACTAACTACTTTAGAAGTAGGTTTTCTGGAGAAATTATTTTGGTAGTTGTGCTCTCCAACCAAGATCAAGACTCCCCCAGCACAGAATTTGTGGTCAGGTAGGGTGTTTGAGTTTCTTGACTTTTCCCCATTCTTTACTTTAGCTTTGTATGCTTAATGGCATTCTCACTTTTAACAGACAAGATGACATTAAGAAAATTAACAAATTCTTGACTTCTAGAGGTTAATTATGTGCATCTCCGATGCCACAAATAGGCCACACACATATCAGGACCCATAATTCTCCGAAGGTCATTTTTTGTTTGGTGTGCAAATGAGCCAAAACCATCCAAGTATCAGGCTGCTTGATGCAGCGTGATATATTTGGGCGGCTGGTAGAGCTTGGCTTGAGCTTGAGCGAAGCTTCAAATAGTGTTCAAGCTCGGCCTGAATCTCAGCTTGGCTGGCTCTGAGCGGAGCTTTTATTGAGGAGGCTTGAGCTTTCCCACTGTTATTGGACAGAGCCAATGTTCTGGCATGGCTTGTTTATGGAGCTGAGCTCTAAAAAATGTCTGAACTTGGCTTGTTTTTTAGCTGAGCCGAGCTTAAATGAATAACTACTGAGCCAACCGCGAGCTGCTCATGAGCAGCTTGGTTTGTTTGCAGCCTTAATTTTTGTCAACTAAGCTTATTTTTTATTTAATAGGGTATTGAAACAATTGATGTAATGCATTATGCAGAAAATATAATTAGCTGAGGAATTACTTGGTCTTTATTTTCTTTATTTGGAACAGGCAAGAACTTTGAAAAGGTTTGTGAGGCCTGCCACATTACACTGAATAAAACCCCCGTCTTTGGTGATAATGGTGCGTTCTCTCCCGCAGGAGTGAGAATAGGTAATGTCCCATAATTTATATGTGCTCGTGTGTATGTGTGCATGTGCAAATGCAAGTGTATGATGTATTTGCTTGTCCCTGGAATAATCTTAATCTCAAATGTATTTCGTTCTATTGGAAAGTTCATAACCACTTTTGGTTTTGCTATCTAAAGGCACCCCTGCCATGACTACAAGAGGTTGTTTGGAGGGAGATTTTGAAATGATTGCTGAATTTCTTCTGAGAGCTGCACAAATCGCAAGTAATGTGCACAGGGAACATGGGAAGTTACAAAAGGAGTTTCTCCAGGGTCTTCAGTGCAACAGAGATGTTATTGATCTTCGAGACCGTGTTGAGGCCTTTGCTTCGCAGTTTGCCATGCCAGGATTTGACATATGAGTACAAGATGGTGTGTTGAGCATCTTGCTGTATATGCAGAACAAGTGGTAATTCTCCTAAATTCCTTGCAGTATCCTCTGTGCTCTCAGATGCCACTGTAAATTTGAGGCTCTTCATTATCAAGTCGGTTTCAACAAAGATGCATGTTGGTGTATAAAGTTCAAAACCTGCTACATTCCTGTGTGCTCTCCTACGTCAGTTTTTTTTAAAAAAAAATTATACACTAAATGAATGAAACACAGCTTTCTTTCTGTGACCTGTACTGCCAATTTTTTTTGTAAATATATGAGATAAATGCTTCAAATCTCGATGCCAATTTTGTTCCTTTCCATTAGTATGGTTGAAATTGTCGAGAAGTTGCCATGTGCTTAAAAAGTCTTTAACTTGTTCTATTAATCTTGCGTTTTCTATTATGTGATGTCGAGAGACCCATCTAGCATGGTCATGTATATTTTTGCCCTTCAGTAAATTTGGCATTGTGCTCTGATATAAAGTATGGAAACAATTTGACATAACTGCATCTTCCACTATGCAGCATATATTGCAAGATCTTTATATGGTGTCGTGAAAAATCAGTTGTGCTATGTATGTGGTTTTGGATTTTTTGTATTGTGATTGCAATTAAGCTTACGTGAATTTGTTAAATTGATGGTTGCATGGACTCCAAAGGTTGTCACACTACAACAAATCTAGAAAATGGAGTAAATTCTGCATAATTATGTATTTTGTGCTTGTTTTGCAAAGATTTCATTTTGTTTATCCGCAATTGAATGTAAGTTTACCTGTTGGTTGACTGGGTGAGAGCAAAACCGTAATGGATTCCTGTCTGAGCTGGGAGCAACATTTTATGGAACAAACACTAGAACTTAAGCAGTTGTATCCTATTGTGCTTCCACTTTGATTGTTAATTGCTCTAAGATATATCAACGATTTGCTGGTGTTGTTTGTGCTGAGGCTGAGTCATCTATCCGATCGAGAGCAGAAAAAAAAGACCGTGGAATGTGAAAGTAGTGATGTTGCCATAGGGTTGTCCATGATTGCTGAACAGGTTCACCCACACATTCCGCACTTCCTGGTTCATTTCAGGGACGTTTGACTTGGGATGCAATCATGCTGAGCTTGATCAGACTGGAGTCTGTTCAAGCTTGGTTTGATACTAATTTCAAACCTGAACTGTTGGATTGATCGTGATTTGTTTACTATTATTTCCAGCTCAACTCAAGCTTAATTTTAAGTTGAGTCTAATATGAGCCTAATCGATTGGCTTGATAAATCTAAATTGAGTTAAAACTAATATAAATTGAATCAAGCTCAGTTCAAGCTGGAATTAGTATTTAATTGATTCCAAAAGCCTTGGCCTGTCAGTACATCATCTAAATAATAATACAAATATATTTGAGAGAGTCTGATCAAGTTTGATCAATTTTTGCTCGGGCTTGAAATTAACTTGGTGCTTGTTTTGCTGGTTCAAGCTTGATTTGTTTAGCATCAAATCTTCGGCCTTACATCTGACAGATTTTTTTTTTTTTGGGTTCTAATGGAATATTTAATTCCTGAAAGATCTCCTGCTGTAGTGCAGTTTGAGCTAAGACTGAAAGACTAGATAGCTATTAGTGTGGTTTAGCTGGAGAATTTGCACCTTACCTAGTAGGTGGAGGGCTCATTATTATCTCGAGGACCCCAAGGGGACAAGTGGATCCCCTAATCGTCTAAAGGTGGAAGAGATGGTCAAGTTGTTTGATGAATTACTAAATGATTTAAGCCTGCGATAGTGTTTAAGAAGAATTTAGAAACTTATCATTTGTGCCTTGCTTTTGAGAAGATCCCCCTTCTTTTTCGAATCCTTTATGAAGGGGATTATTAGAGGAATCAGGTTCCGAGAAGAGGTGATAGGCATGACATTTGGAAGTCTATTGATATGATGAGATTTGAGGTTTGGTGATGAAGAAACGACAGGTATCAAGCAGCAGACATGTCAGGCTGCTGTTCAGAAGGCTTTTCATCACCTTCTTCTTCTGTCGAACGCTAAATCGAATCAGACAAAAGCTTCCATCACAACTGGGCTTCCATTCTTTTCCCTCTTTCCTTTATTATTATTATTATTATTATTATTATTATTTCGTTTTTTAAAGTTCAAATAAACAAGGAATCTCCAGCCACCCTTTTCCTTCTTGTTGTGCCAGTGGAATCATTAATGATAGAAGCAAAGAAAGAACCATCACTAGAAAAAGCAAAAAGAGAAGGGAGAGAGACCAAGTAAAAAAAAGAACCCCTGCTTTCTTCTCCAATATCTCCAAATACCCCGTTCTCCATAAATGTCCCCTTGAGCTTGTCTTGTTGAGAACGAAAACCACCTTTCCTTTGTCTGGAATTTTTTGTTCTTTTCTTTTTTACGGTAGAGAGGTTGTGCGGACGTGACACTTCCCTTTTCTAGCAACCATATATTCTTATGCCCACCACTGAAACTTTTCACAACCCTTCCCATCCCCCTCTACTTTTACAATCAACCTCATGCTCCTGCACCACTGTTTATGGAAACGCAAAATCACAAAATTACCCATCTACATATATTTTTCATCTCTTCATAGCTCTACATGCTATTAAACACATCCAACTACAACTGATCAAAATCAAACAAAACCTTTGAACAGAAACAGAGCACAGAAAAGACGAACCAAAAACCTACCCTCCCCTCCCATCACCACTTAACCTGTCTATATAACTGCCATTCCCTTTTATCATACCTTTTTAACCCCCTTCTCCTCTCTACCTCTGACTGCATATATCCAAAAGCTTCTTCCTCCCTTCCACAATCTCGTCGAAGAAGTCATCCAGCTGCCCGGTAATATTCTCGGTTCCAGACCTCAGCAGCCCGAACCACAACTTGAAGCTCTCCACCCTCTCCCTGAGCACCCCCCCTCCTTCGGCTTCACACCCCCTGCTCCTCTCCAGCTCCTCCCTCAGCTCCTCCATTCCGGCTCTCACCCTCCGGAACTCGTACATGAGAATTCCCGGCCGCCGGTCCATCCTCTCGATCTCCCCCACCACCCTCTGCTGCAGCCTCGACATCGACACCATGAACCCCGACCCGAAGAAGACCGATCCTTCCATGGCCGCCGCTGCATTCGAGCTCGGGTCGGGCCACCAGCAGACCAATCCCCAGAGCAGGAGCATGAGGAGAAAAGAGCTGACGCTCCTCATTGCGTAGAGAACTCCCCTGAATCCATTGAATCCATTGAGCCTCGATTCCACCGGGACTTTCTCGTCGAACCGGAGCGAGAGAGACTCTGCTCTCGTCTCCACCACCACTCTGTTCTCTTCTTCCAGTCCCACAGCTGCTCTCCGGCATACCGATATCGCCCGCGTTACCTGTCATCGATAAAGATTGGATTTTTTTTTTTTAGAAAATATGAATCGGATAGAAAGAGATAAGAGTGAGAGACACCTGTCTGCTGAGCTGAGGATTGAGGTGGCGGCAGCCATCCTCGAGCGAGGAGACGATGTCGGCGCCGGCGGAGTAGCACTTCTCCATGTTGGAGACGCCCATCTTGAGGACGTGGCAGGCGTCCCAGAGGCGGGAGCTCTCGTCCATGTACTCATCGAGCCACTTCTCGCCGACCGGCAGGTGCAGCTTCTGGACGAGGTGGGTGAGCTGGGAGTGGAAAGAGCGGAGGAGCGACACGGCCCGCTGAAGGAACTGGAGGGACATGAAGTTGTTCGCGGCGAAGCAACGCTCGAGGTCGTCGAGGCCGTGAGACAGGGAGGAGTAGAAGCCATTAACGGAGGTGGCGGACGGCTTCATGGAGGCAAGGAGAGAGAAGATATAGATACCAAGACCAGAGAGATGTGGAGATGGATGGATGGATGGATGTGAATTGGGGTGTAGCTTGCGAGAGTTTATAGGTAGGAGGAGGAAGGGAAGGGAGAAAGGGGGGATGGCTTTAAAAGCTCAACTTCCCATGTCCAAAAGGATGGTTTGGGAGCAATGATGGTTGTTTCCTTTGAAGGGGAAAGGATGATTGGGAATCTGCCATTGGCTTTGTTTACTAGTACTGCAGTTGTAAAAGGAGAAGAGAAGCCAGTCATGGAAAACCCACCTCATGGCTTCTCTCTCTCTTTCCACCTCTTTTCAAGAATAAAAAGAGAGGGAGAATCCTAACCTTGGTATTGGGCTGGTGTTGAATTGGCTGTGGCTTTTATAAAATTCTTTTCTGGGTTGTATCCATGGTGCGTGGGGGAGAGTGGGGAAAGGATTGCGATCTAATCTAAGTTGACTGACTTGACCGGAATCCCCTCGAAACGGCGACTGTGGTGTCTGTAGGGACCGAGACGAGAGGAGAGGAGGGGTGGAAAAGAGCGCATAGTGACTTGAAGTGCTCCTTTCCTCCTCTCTCTCTCTCTCTTCCTCCAGCTACTACTGACCTTTTTTTTCTTTTCTTTTTCCTTTTCTATGACAGCTTTTCCTTGTTGATGCACGTATCACAATCACCGAGCCCAAGCGTTTCCATGTGAGGCTCTTGTACAAACTAAATTGGCCTCGGCAAAGCCATGTTCATGTTTTAATTGTGCCGACCTTCTCCTTTCTCTCGAATAGGACTAGCACTTGATTGGCTCATGTGCTTGGCCCAACTTAAGTTGATGTCCCAAATGATGATGCTCAATTGAATACAAAGGCAAAAAAAAAAAAAAATGAAGATGAGTGGTTTATATATATATATATATATATACCCACACACATATCATAATAGTTTATGCCGAATTTACTCCGTACGAGTCGCCATATCTCGTTCATCGATTCGAAGGTGAATTGAATGATGAATTCCATTGTATCCGTCCATTTCTCCATCCACCATGCAAATCTTCTTTTTAGGCCTCACTAGCTATATCTTTCTTCTTCTGCTTCTTTCTCCCTTGTATTTTTATGGGAAAGCTTTGGTGTTCCAAGGAATGGGGGGTCCCTCTGCATCATTTTTAAAAGAGAGGGGGTGCTCGTGGGATTTTGGAGAACGGGATGCTCGGAATTGAGGAAGAGCATGTTGATCTTTTGAGATATCATTGGGAAGCGCAGGACTAATGAGCATCCTCACAATGTTGGAGCCATTATTATTCTATTGCAGCATATAATAATAATAATAATAATATGCAACGCATTAGGAAGGCCACTTAACATGCATGACAATAATGGGACTTGGATAAACGGGCATGCTCCTAGTTTGACTAGGATGGGACCCACGACATCGGAGGAGGACATGATGATCCTCTTGCAGTAGATGGACAGCATCTTTGGATGGACCAGAATGAGAGATGTAATGGTGGGTCATCTTAGCTTGCTGGAATTTGTACTGCGGAAGGTACAAGGAGAAGGCTTAATTACTTGCATCATTGATAATCACATAGCGATTATAATTCTTTAGGTATGTGGCCACTCATGAAGGTGGGTTGTTTTTCTCAACATTTTTTCAAACTTACTGATGCTCGACCAGACATCTTCCAACCACTGAGTACAAAATATATATGAGTAGCATAATTAGTTAATACTGCAAAGCTTATGTTGAGAGAATATGGTGTGAATGCTAGGTGGTGATGTAAAAAAGCGGAGTCATATTTTAGTTGAACGGTTCTATCATTACATCAATGAAGTATTATGATAAGATACACAATGTCATATAATGGTGGCATGACTGCTAGATGGTGACGTAAAAAAAAAAAAGGAGTCATATTTTAGTTGAACGGTTCAGTATTGTAATAGGATATATAATGTCATATTTTAGTTGATAGTAAATGTTGCCACCAAAGTCCAATTTGAGAGATAGAAGAGTGCCAACCAATTTGCTATAGATGATGGAAGGCTAATCTACTACGAAGCGATGATGATCTACACACAAAAAAGGAGAAAAAAAAAAAAGAAAAGGAGGATGCCATGGCTAATCTGACCCACCATGCTTAAGTTAAATAGCGCCCTGGAAAGAAGATGTGCAGAAACAAGGTAGAAGTGATAATAGAGAGTTTGTGTACATGAGGTCTCGAGCTTTTTTAGATGAGGAATTCTGATATTAGTTTTGAGTTGAACTCAAAGTCCAAAATCAAGTGGAAAACTATCTCTTGATTTTCGTTATCTAGATTAATTTAAGAATATGAGTCCAACTGAAATTGATCTCCTGCTGCTGTATCGCATATTAGTTTACGATTGGCAGATAAGATTTAGCCACATCAGTAAAGAATGAAGTTCTACGATAATGGGCACTAGATATAGCTGCAAATATAATTGTGGTAGAGAATGTTCCAAGATATATACATCAAGCCTTTGCACAATAGCTAGAACATAGCTTGTGGCTCATCATCATTCTTTCCGCATAAGAAGCCCATTGTCGGCGATTAATTGTCAGAGAAAAAATACCAGTCCAATGCCTATTCTTCATAACCATCCACCCTCCATGCCAAGCTTGTCCATGCGTTTTCCTCATATTATTTCCTTGCCTCACCACTATGGTATGCACTGATTGAATTTGGCATTGCTATTCTAAGTTGAACAAGATGGCGATGCTAGAGTTTTAAATTGGGCAATCTTTGTGTGGATGTTGTTGGTTTGGTTTGCGTCCCTTTTTGACACTAGTGATGGAGAAGGCCGAGCCCATACTGACCTCTCTATAAAGTGACAGCCACAATAGGAGTCAAACGTCCGACTTCCGTCTGTGGGAGGAAAGCTTTGCGAAGCATTCACGACTCTCTCAGAGGCGTGGGATAAGTACTGCTTTAGCCACTCTTTGGGATCACCACCTCTCAGTGCCTACTCTATTGCCTCCATGACTTAAGAGGAGAATATGCCTCGTCATTGCCAATCTCCTATCCACTCATTATAGAGTGGGGACTAGACTAGACCTTTGGGAACTCAAAAGATTTGAGAGATTTCAATTACAGCAGATTTGGACAGATTAATGATGAACTTTTACATTTGATCAGAGACTTAGAAGTGTGAAATCTCAAAAGAATTGATAGCTTGTAAAGTTCGATTTTTGACTTGGTACAATTGGTTCCTTCGGTCTGAGAAATACTTTGAAATCCAAAATTCATTTTAGTGAGTCTTTCATTCTATTTATTGTTCATGAAATTTAAATTTTGGACAAAATAAGATGAATTGAGTAGATTTGTTGGAACTCTATGGACTTAAATCTTGCGGCAAATAATTGCTGAATATTTAGCCTGACACCTTGTCTTAGAAGGAGATTGTAGAAAATGTTTTATGGAGGAAGAAAGTATCTTAGTGAAGACCATCTACAAAATCTTGATTAGAATCAATTCGAAATCGATCTCCATCGCCTACGATGATATCATAGGTCTAGGTCAAGTTCATGCACCTTTAAACTCGAGAAGGCGACCCGGCAAGTAAAGGCAGAAACAACGATTGATAGGTTTCAAAGAGAAGTCAGTCGATGCAGCAACCTTATAAAATGACAAGAGTCTAGATGAAGACCTAGGCGTACACTTTGCACTTTATTGAGTCAATGAGCTATGCAAACGTGGTTATTTCTAATCACATGGGTGTGAAAGGCCAAGCTTATATAATAAGTGCCATAGAGAAAGAGAGAGTAGGAGAGACAAAATCTCAGTTTGGGTCATTCTTTTTACCAGGGTTTAAGGGATTTGCAGGAGAGCAATCCCAGTCTTGTAGCTTGCTTCTGATAGGTCATTTTCTACTACAAGAGAAAATAAAAAAAAAAATCATAGGAAGTTGAGCTGGAAGCCCCAAAAATTGACCAGTAGGAGGAGTCTGAAAAATACTGACTTCCTTTTTCTAGAAGATAATTTTTAGAGCTTTATCTATAGATTATGGTAATTTTCAAATAAGCAGTGTCAGCAATGCATTGGGTCCCTTTAGACTGAGAGCCACAAAGGATACCAGCTATATTTGAGCAATAGGAAGCATTTGTTGAAAACCTCTTTTTTTTTTTTTTTTTTTTTTTTTTTGTGGTTCTTTTTGAATGAGGTTTCTAAGTGACTGAATCTTTCTGTTTTTAATCATCAAATGGAATTTGTTAGTCAAAGACTTGAAAAGATTTGATGAGTGGCTTGCAACTTGGCTTTAACTACATATTATGCTAATTTTCAAATAAGCATTGATGAGGAATTGGAAGCATTTGCTAATCAACTTTTTTTTTTTTTTTTTTTGGAATGAGGTTTCTAAATGACCAGAATATTTCTGTTTCTAATCATCAAATTACCTGAAGACTTGAAAGGACTTGGTGAGTGGACTTGCAACTTAGGTGGTACAGAGATGTCTTTAGAGCCATCATTGGATAAGCTTTTGAGGTACAAAATTCTCATTCCCTGTGAGTTTGTGATAGCTGGTTAGAGATGCACTGCACCAAACCTCTTCCAACTCGTTATTAAATCTGCACTCAGCTGGGAAACATGGGCATATGAGTACGAGGATTCCTAAATTACCCTGAGATGCTGTTAATGGACATGGCGCATGTTGGAACGCATGGTTGCAGTGGGACTCAGGAATCCTTTTCGTTGGCTTGAACTTTAAAGATGACAGCCTAATATATTCTACCTCAGAAAGCTTTCTCAAGACTTGGCGCGATGAAAGAAAAAAATCCAAGAGGAAGAACTTTGTTAAGGCAAGAAAATTTTGTTAACGTAAACACATAAACAGGGTAGCTTAACGTACTCATTTGTTCCCTATTTTTGCATATTTAGTAATAAAAACATGTTCTTGTTAAAGAAAATCAAGGGAAAATAAGAAAATGTTGATGCTAGAAAATAAGAAAATGCATTCGGTTTTGACTCAAACTTAATTACATTAATCTAAAATAGTAGGTTCGGTGTCAAGTCCACCCGGAAGAAGCAATCTGAGTGAAAATTGGCCTATTGGTTCAGTTGGTTAGATCGACTTGCTAATAATGCAAAGTTCGCATGTTCGACACCTGCATGGGCCAATTGATTTCAATTAGATCCTCAAAAAGAGAAGCAATCAGAGGGCCAACTTCTTGAGTCGTACGGTCAATGCCGCTGAAAAAACCCCACAATACCTACTTTCTGCATAAAAGTACAAACGAGATGAATGATGCTTGGGCCAGCACTTCAGCCTTGGCTCGGGCCTATCTCAGAAAAGGAGGGTCCAGATGATCTTTACTTTTTAAAATCATCATTATAATTACCACCATCATCACCATGGTTTTATTCAGCTAAGCTTTTGGAGTGTCAGAAAGCACTTTCTGATCATTCAAAAGCATCTTTTGGATGGTATAGTGATGTTTGCTTAAAAAATCGAAAAATTATTTTGACTTTATCAGAAAACAGAAAAGATCTATTTGAAAAAACTCCATTTTGAAGCTTTCTCTAAAAGTACTTTCTAACCAATATCCGAAAATTATTTTGATTTAAATAAATTTTTTTAACAACCAAAATGCCCATTAACAAATTTCATAATTACATCTTATATCATATCATATTATATTATTATACCATAAATATAATATAATATAATAAAAAATTAATATTATAATATATTATAAATATATAACATAATCTATTATGGTATTAAATAAAAATTGATATAACAATATTTAATAATAATACAATATAATTTGTTAAATTATAATTTATTATTAGATTAGATTATAATCCATTATATTACATTACATTATATAATAATAATAATATTGTACAATAAAATAATATTTTAAAATATCATAATAATACAATATAATATAATAATACTTTGATAATAATATAATATAATATATATTAGATTAGATTATAACCAATATATTATATTATGTTATAAATTATATTATAATTATAATAATATTATATTATATTACGATATTATGTTACATTATATGATAATAATATTATATAATATAATATTATTTTAATATATAATATTATATTATATTATTCTGTACTATGCAATACTATGTAATATCTTTTATTATCATTTTATTATATCAAAATACTTTTTTATTTTACTTACCAAATATATGTTAAAATTTTCAAGCATTTTATCAATGTAGTTACTAAACAGCAAATAGCATTTTGTAAAAATTCTATTTTCAAAAGCTCTACTTTTCAAAAATTTTATTTCTAAAAACTTCAAAAGCGATACTACCAATAACAATCCCAAATAGTACTACTATTACTGTTAGTACTACTACTATAACAATTATAATTGTTATTATTATCACTATTATTATTATTGTTACTATTACTATTAACTATATTATTATAGTTATTATTTTATTTTTATTAGAAAAAATTAATAAAAAATATTCAATTGAGTTTAAACTTAAAAGTAGTTATCCACTTAAGTTTTAAGTAAAAAATCCTCCCAATTTGAAACATAACTTAAAAACAGCTATCCAAATAAAATAAAATGACCTAATTGCCCTTGCAGTTATAAAACAATACTACACTATTATAAAACAATACTATACTATTATAAAACAATACTGTACTATAATAAAAGCACTATTACACTATTATAAAATAGTAATACACTATTATAAAGTTATACTATACTATTATAAAGCAACACTACATTATTGTAAAGTAATACTATAATAAAGAAATACTACACTATGATGATGTAATAATACTTTATTGTAAAGGAATACTACACTAATATAGTACAATAAAGTAATACTACATTATTACAAAGGAATATTATACTAATATAATATAATTACTACCTTATTATAAAAAAATACACACTAATATAATACAATAAAGCAACACTGTATTATTATAAAAAAATACTATACTAATATAATGTAATACTACCTTATTGTAAAGAAATATTATACTATGATAATGTAATACTGCAGTATTTTAAGGGATATAAGGATATAAAAGTATAAGGATAATTTCAACTAAAAATGGATAGTTGCTTTTAACTTATGTTTGGAATGGATAGCTATTTTTACATAAAATTCATTTGGAGAGCTGCTTTTAAGTTTAAAGTAGAGCTAAAAATTTATCTCTAGTTCTCTATTTTTACTACTACTATTATTATTTGTATTATTACTATTTACTATTATTATTATTACTACTATAATTATCATCATCATTATCATTATGAGATACAATCTATCTTATATCCCAATAGATAAATTCTAATAATTCTGAATGCAAGCTTTCTATCCACAAGTCCCCTGGCTTCTCAAGGAGATTTTGTGGTATCTCTTGTTGTTCCTCTGATCTTCATTTGAATTGTGAATTTCTAAACAGGGGGAAAGATAATTTGAATTGCAAATTTTAACCAAAGAGTTATAGTGCGAGGAAGGACTGCAGATTTTGGTCGTAGCGTGAGGAAGAAAAGAAGAAGCTTCCATGAAGGCAAAGATGAAACATAGCGGTCATCGTGTGTGTGCCAAATATGGATACGTATGAGAGGCTCATGCCAATATGTTGGTAGTGTCGCACCCATTTTGATAAATCCAATTCTTCATTACTCCTAAAGGAATGTGGAATTTGTGTGTCGGTCCCTGCAAATTTTTCTTTTTTATGTTTATAATCTAGTTGCATCTCAATATCAAAGAGAGCTTGTAGCCTACATGGATAAAAGGCATTTGATTTCTAATCAAGCAACTCTGGATTATAGTACAATGATTTCTATCAGTTATGGCATCAGATTTTGAGATCTTAGTGTCTCCAACTTGGTCCGATTTTATTTATAGGCTGCAAGTCTGTTTTGCTAAAACATGATCTATATCCTTGACTTTTTCAGCTATATTAATGAGCAGCACTCATTTACCAAAAAAGCAACTCTGGATTCATGTCCCACCGAGTTTGAATCATTTTTCTTTCTATAAGCCTTTAATATTTAAGCATTATTATTTCTCATGTTTAACAAGTTGTCTAGCAAACATTCTTTGCATATTCTGTAAAACTATAGACAACACCTTGTTTTTTTTTTTTTTTATTTTGATGTAATCAGATTTATTCATTTCCTTCAATAGATTTTTCACATAAGATGTAATTGCTGTATCTGAATTTAACAATATCAGGGTGTTTTGTGATATTATTCACCTTTACTTCTTTAGGATTTTAGAAGATCCATTAAGTTCTGCAAAACATCAGCCATTAATTACTTCAAAATATAAAACTAAACCGAATGAAGCCTCACAAAGGAGGACCCAAAATCAGCTCACAAGCCTCCATGACATGACCGCCAGAGCCAGAACCAGAACAAAAGGTATACAATTCACCAAAATGATCACATGGTGGAAAGCAGCCAGACACCCAAAATAGATACTTGGTGGACCGGATAAGCCATTAATTTCCATGGGAACGGTCTCTCTCAGGGTAATGTTTCATCGACTAAAAGACATACAATCAATCTTCTGGCATGGATGGGGGCACATCAATCTGCTGATAGCCTCACTCTAAACTTACTGCTCAAATCATGACACTTAAAATTTTTTGGAATGGGAGGGGATAGGCATCCAAATTTGTTCTAAAATTAACTTCAGATGGCTTGCTTAATCTTTCAACCAAGATGAATGGATTTCAAAGATCAAGATCACTAACAATTAGCTAATGGTGCAACCAATCACTTCGATATATTGGATTCAGCTTTCTCAAGAAATAATGAGTTAGAGATGTTGGTGAGAGGAATGGTAATAGAAATATGTAACTCCCATTCTAATCATTTAGTTGGAAGAAGTCTTATTTCAATTTTGAATTTAGAATGGAATGAGAATAATCTAATTTACTTAAAACTCAATCCCTATTTTTTTTCTAAGGATTCAAATTTCGATTCTAATTTCGATCACAAACTAAACATTTTGGAAGGTTTAACCATTTCCATTCCAATCCATTTCGATTTCAGTTGCGAACCGAATATCCCTTCAGATGAACATTGAATCCAATGCAGATATGTGTGTACATATTTTGGCTTCAACCAAAAGAGTCGGACTCCTTAAATTATGAAGGGAATTATGACCATGTGAATTTATTTTCTGGGAAAGAGTTGGACCGTTTCCGGATAAAAACAAGATGGAACCCATACCGCCCAACTGCAGGAGCACTAATAAGTATCGGCAACACCGCCACAAAGTCTTTTTCATACTCATTTGTCGTTCACCACCAATTTCCCCCACAATCTTCGTAATAATCATCAATAGACCTGAGAAATTTTTAGTGTGCTTTCCATGGCCGAGCCACATAGATAGCAGCATTTGGCTCGGCCACATCCTATAATAAAAACCAGGAAAGGACGCCCGAATGAGGACAAAATGATCTTGGCCACGAACAAGACAACTCGGCCACCACATGCAGCAGCAGCCCTTATCCCCATCACCAATCATCGCAATCAACTCGAAAAATAGTGGCCCTCCCACACGATAGGTCCATCCTCCTCCACCATTTATTAGGGTTGCCCTCCTCCTCCTTGGCTTGTAGGAAGCCACACTGTGAGATCAAGGGATCATATATATCCCCGAGCACATGAAATGGCAACGCAGGCAGGTCCAACCTTTGAAACGAGTACCGCAGCCCAGAGCTCAACGAAGGAACGCCATGCAAGAAGGAACAAGCACGAGGATGAGAGCTCCACATCCTTCATCCTTGGTAACCTTGCAGAGCTCATCCTCCCTCCTTTGGGCGTGTCAAGTTCCAACCAGACCCAGGTTGACCCCAAGGGAAGAGTTATTGCACCAATGGATTCGAGATACAGGTTAGAACCAATAACGCAATCATCAGTAGTACTTCACAACGCACGCTGCATGAAATATATAGTTGATAAGAGAGACATACAAATGAAATGTGTCAAGAATTGTCCGGCGATTCTTATAGATCTCAGTGATGATCACTTTGTGTTTTCTTTTCTGGAGGAAGAGTGATAGAATTGAGAAACTAAGAGATGTCATTCAGGTACTGGGAAACGTTCATGGTGATGCTGGTGGCCTACTCTGCATGGGTGTTCCCACTGGAGATTGGTTTCATGAATGCTGCTCCAAAGGGAGGACTTTTCATTGCCGATAACATCATCCGTGCATTCTTCGCCGTCGACATCATCCTCACATTCTTTGTGGCTTACATTGAACCAAGAACACAGCTCCTCGTCCAGGATTCCAAAAAGATTGCAATCAGGTTAGTTAATATATACCTCTGCTGCTGATCCTTGGACTAGGGTCAAACTAATTGAGTAGAGGCTCATCCTTGGCCTTCCAAAAGGCAAAAAAACCATCCTAAATTTAGTTCTTAAAGTCACAGAAGATAGATGAGAAAAATGGCAGTGTTGATAGATTAAAGGACCGGTCTTCCTTTTTCTGATGCACAGAATAATCTCAAGTGTAACATCGTTGTGCCATCCAATTCAGCTAATGCACATCTAAAGGCGCCCAACATGCATCTTGAGTTAGATTGGACAACATCCACAGCAAGTGGAAACCACTCTCTCACTATATTAGTCCAATATGTTTACCAACTATGTTAGTCGTTATCTAGAGTCAAAAAAATTATTATGTGGGTGTTGACTTGATCTCAAAAAGTGCTGCCACAAAGGTCATTCTTGTTAGCTAGCTTCCCTGGGAATGGGCAGGATTCACGTTTCTTGGATATAGTCCAATTATTTTATCAACACCAACGGTCAAAATTATCCCATGTTGGTCCACCTGAAATCTTCTTTTACCTACCATCTAAATTCGTGAGGTTATTCTTATTAGCAAAAGAAGAGGTAGCTGGCCTATCAACCTTGTTGGATAAGACAAATCCGCCGCAACGTTTTCTCAATTGCTTCCCACCCATCAGTGGATAAGGCCTAGCATGTTCTCTGTGGCCAGACTCATGTCTCCACTTGAAATATGACCCATGCCTCCACTTGAAATATGACCCATACACTAACTTGACCATACACTAACTTGACCACATATTATAGTCAATTGGGTCTTTTCAATAAACTCAAATGGAATTACTAAGGTGACCGTAGATTACTTGTGATCCTTATCTTGAGAATATCTGATCTTCGATGATCAGAGATCACCGTATTTTGTATTCTCTATTCCAATAATTAAAAATCTTCAAATATTCATGTATAACCTATTTGATAAGCCCATTGGAATACAAGATTTCCGACCATATAATACCAAAACTACCCCTAATATATTCCATAAAAATATTTCATAATAAATTACTAATATATATTACTATATTAATTATCAAAATATGCTAGAAAAATATATTTATTAATCCTATAAAAATATATTAATTATTATTATAGAATCAGTATTTTTAATTCTTATAGTATATTATTATTCTAATATTAATATTTATTTTGATTAGAAAAATAAGATAAATAAAGTTAATATATTAAATAATTTCATAATATAAATATAAAGTATAATAATGTACTTCTATTATAGTATAAAAGTATAATTAAATAATAATATGATTGATAATATATTATAATATAATATACATCATTAATACTATATATTTAATATCAGTATGATATAACATATATAATATTAATATAATTTATTAATGATATATTGATGTACCAATTTTTTCTGCTAGATTGGGAGAGTATTTTTATCCTCAAATTTCAACCAAAGATTACTATTCTAGAGTGATCTTAGATATCTATCCTGAAAGGCCAATTTTCTATCACCAAGTTGGGCGATGATTTTGAAAAATAAGAGTGATTTTGGATTACTAACATATAGGATTACCATTATACAACTAAAGATAATAATCTCATCACCTCCTCGTACATTATATTTGATCTTAGGGTCATCACCTAATACCAAATGCCTCCTTAAGGATCCAGAGATATAAAATATCTTCCGATAGCATTGGGTATAAACAATTTCCATGGGTTTGGTACTAGGATGATGAGAATAAAATGGAAACCTTGCAATAATGCAAATTTCACCTTTTCTACCATGCTGGTTAAAGATTCCCAGTTCCATGTCTCTAAATGTAGGACAACTGAACAACTTAAAATCATGTGATCACAGTGCCTTTTCTTTTTAAAAAAGCTTCTTTTATCATGTCCTTTTGTGATAAGGAGGTGGAATTGCACTTTCTAAGCATCATGGTTTACATGTGAGACAACACAACCAGATATTCATGCTCGAGGATTCTAATTAAGATATGACACGATATTTGATTGAGAAAAAAAAAAAAAAAAATCCTACAATCGTAGCTGCTGAAAATTGTGTCACACAAGTGATAGATTTCCAACAACTGCACTCCATCGATGGGCACCTTTAAACTATTGCATGCGAGCTAGAATTCTCTACCATACACAGAGTAATCATTTTTCACAAAACAATTGTGGATGGCAATTCTCAGGTACTTGTCCACATGGTTTATCATGGATGTGGTCTCAACAATCCCATATGAGGCTCTTGGCTACTTCATCACAGGCAGAGTGAAGGCAGGGGTCTCCTACAGCCTGTTGGGCATGCTAAGACTATGGCGTCTAAGCAAGATCAAGCAATTCTTTACTAGGTGCAAAAGTTCATGTTTGATGATGCAAAGCAAAGGTGAAATGTAGAAACTTTTATGAGCACTAACTTTTCTATTGGGCTGCATCGCAGACTTGAAAAGGATATCAGGTTCAGCTATTTCTGGATAAGATGTTGTAGACTCCTATCTGTAAGTTGAAATAGCAGCAACTGCGTTTTTGACTTTGTGCACTGCTAAAATTTGAAACTGGTAACATTTAAGCAACTTCATCTTAGAAATGTTGCAAAGATCATTAAGAACATCCATGAACTGAAACTTCTCAACAAATGAGGCACTTTAGTATTACTCCTGCTCCAGAAATTTAATTAATGTGCTCCAACCAGTCTACATGCAGTGCTATATATTATTTCAGCATGTCTCTATAATGTTTTATGTAGTATCTGCACTTAATATGCTGTAGCATCAATGTGATCCAACAAAATGGTATATTTTAGATCGGCACACATTTTGAGTGTTCAGCTGCATCCTAGGTGTTTTTGAGTAAAAATGATGAAAATCCTGTGAACATGGTTGGTGCAGGTTACCCTTTTTCTAATGCATTGCGCTGGGTGTCTCTACTACTTGCTAGCTGACCGATACCCTAATCAAGGAAAGACATGGATTGGTGCAGTGATCCCAAATTTCAGAGAGGCTAGCTTGTCTGTCCGTTACATATCTTCGATCTACTGGTCCATCACCACAATGACCACTGTTGGTTATGGTGATCTCCATGCAGTGAATGCAAGAGAAATGATCTTTAATATATTATACATGTTATTTAACCTAGGTCTGACCGCATATTTGATTGGGAACATGACAAATTTGGTTGTTGAAGGAACTCGACACACCATGGAATTCGTAAGAACATTTTGTTCCATACATGTCTATTTTTCGATTAGTTCATAACATAATTTCTAAACAGAAGTTAGAAGCATTGAGTTAACTAAGACCAAGGCCAAATATAATTATATGACATGCAGTAGAGAAATGCACCACAGACATAGTTTCCTTTTTTCCCTTCTATTTTTTTTTTTTAATTTTAATTTTAGAGGGTGAAACAGATGCATTCAAGTGTGTTCTCTTTTTTCATTTCATTTGAAATAATTGCAGAGAAACAGCATACAGGCAGCATCTAATTTTGTATACCGAAACCATTTACCGCCACATCTGGGAGAACAGATACTGGCTCATATGTGCCTTACATTCAAGGCAGAGAGTTTGAACCAACATCAACTAATGGACCAGCTACCCAAATCCATACGCAAAAGCATCTGCCAGCACTTCTTCCTGCCGACTCTGAAGGAGGTTTATCTCTTCAAAGGTGTCTCAAAGGACATGCTCTTGCTCCTGGTTAGATATCGCCCTCCAGTCCAGAGTTAATGTCACTTTATACACTAACAATACTATTTGAAATTTTACTTGTATATTTCTCTCAATGACATTTATAATCTTTGTTCAAGGTTACTAAGATGAAAGCAGAGTATGTTCCACCTAGAGAGGATGTCATCATGCAAAATGAGACCCCAGATGATGTCTATGTTGTAGTATCAGGCAAAGTAGAGATTGTGTATTGTGACAATGAGAAAGAAGAAGTGGTTGGAGAACTGAGCACAGGAGATATTTTTGGAGAAATTAGTGCACTCTGCAATAGGCCTCAAAGCTATACATTTCGGACTAAAACATTATGTCAGTTACTGAGGATGAAGCAGTGTAGCCTTAGAGAAGTTTTGCAGACTAAGCAAAAGGATAGGATAGTCATTATTGAGAACTTTCTTAAGGTAATATCTAAGGTGACTCAAGCTTGTAGTCATGGAATTCTTACATATTCAGCAATCATACAACAATACTACTGACCACATTATTCAAAATTTTACAGCACCAAATTGAATACAAGGATATCAGCATAGCAAATTTGATAGAAGAGAATGGAGAATGTGATGAAGCCAACATACCTTGCAATCTATTGACTGTAGTTGCTACTGGAAGTAGTTGCCTTCTTGAAGAACTACTTAAAGCAGGAATGGACCCAGATATTGGTGACTCAAGAGGAAGGAGACCTCTGGTACAATTTCTTTTCTTCTTTAAGAATGATTTAGTAACCTGTGGTATAACAACTATTTTCTGTGATTCCTCCTCTTACATTTAACATAAAAAGAATGTTAACTTTTTGCACACTCTATAAACCTAGATTTCTGGAGAAGAACAACTCCAGAATAAGATGATGATAATTATAATGTTAGTGAATTTTCTCAGAAGAAATTATAACACTAGTGAAGACATCTACTTAGGGCCATTGCTTGCTGCAACTGTAAAAGGCTTGGGCTGACAAGCACAATGCTGCAGGTTGAAGTTCTGGGACAGCCACTTTGTGCAAAAAAAAAAAGAAGGGCCAAAGATTAGGTTTGTGCCTAATCTGCCCCTTTCAAGACAATGAATTGCCTGGACCATAACTGGATAGTGGCCCCTTTTGTTTGGCAAACATGTCTACTTATCTGCCATGTCATGCAGTTAATCAGATTTAGTCGAGCAACCCAAAGATAAAATAGTTAATTTTAGCATCAAAAATCAAAATCAAAGGTCCATACAACAGGAAATGGATTGAAAGTGAACTTTCTCAGAAATATTTGAAGCATTATTGTCATGATTGTATGCATTGCTGCTAACTTGCTCATTTGTTATCAGCACATAGCAGCATCAAAAGGATTCGAGGACTGTGTTTTGGTCTTACTCAACCATGCTTGCAATGTCAACATACAAGGTAAACAACTCAAAACTAGAATGTTAATTTTTATAGCAAATACTGATGACAGCTAATTGTGGCAGATATGGATGGAAATACTCCTTTATGGATTGCCATCACTGCAAAGCACCACAAAATTTTCAATCTCTTGTACCGTTGCGCTTGCATATCAAATCCCAATATTGGTGGCAATCTTCTTTGCCTTGCTGCTAAAAGAAATGATCTCTCTACAGTGAAAGAGCTATTAAAACATAGTTTAAACATGGACTCGGAGAACCATGAAGGATTAACTGCCCTACAAGTAGCCTTGGCTGAAAACCATGAAGAAATAATTAGATTCTTGGTCATGAATGGAGCGAACATAGAGAAAGCAGGTCTAAGTGGAAGGAACAAAGAAAAATGAAGCACCACTTGCTTGAAGAAATGGTGCACAAAAGGGAAGTTGGTTACCCAATTACGGTGCTTGAGTTGCCTAGTGAAACTAAGCAAATTAAGGTGTCTGGGGAGCAAGGGCACATGTTGAACTGGGAAAGAATTGGACATTGCCCAAGGGTCAGTGTGTATAAAGGCCATCCATTGCTGAGAATTCCTAGTTCAGAAGCTGGAAAGCTGATAAGTTTGCCAAGCACTATGAAAGAGCTCAAGAACATTATTGGTATGCATCTCTCTCTCCATTTATCTGTTTTGCAAACCATATCCATGTATTTAATGCTATGATGCATGCACAATACTTTCAAGAGTAAAAATTCCACAAAAGTTAGTGAGAAATATTTTATCTTTATGGTGATTTAAGAATGTTGTGCCCATTTATTGCAAGATTCAAAACTCTATGAGTACCAAGTTTCTTATTTGTTGACAGGGAAGAGGCTTGGAATTGATGCAAGTAACAGAACAGTAACAAATGCAGATGGTGCAGAGATAGACTCCATTGAAGTGCTCAGGCATAATGATAAACTTTTCATAGTCGAGGATGAAGAATTTACCAAAATTTAATGCCAGAAAATATTGACCAATAACTTAAATATTGCACCTAAATTTCCAAGGATCTAATATCTATTTCATGTGGTAGACTTCTAAGAATGTGATGTGGAGCCAAAAAATCACAATCACTTGCAGTGATTCATCTCGCATATTTACAGTAATGCAATATGCATATCGTCTTTATCAGCATCATTACATGCATTTGTTTCACTTGCATAATACTAAATATTAGCTCTTACAAAGCATCTCTAGGTTTAACAATAGCTCCTACAGATTTATCATTTATTATCTCTTTTATTTTCCTCCTCCATGTTTGGTTCTTAATTTTTAATGCCAGTTTAATTGAAAAGAAGTACATGTGATCGATCATTTGTTTCCTTCCTTTTTTGGTATATGATTGACATCTACATGGCATGGCTTCAAACAAAGCAATAGCTGCAAATGAAATTCAGTTTTCTACCAAATGTCTTCCAATCTATATGAAGCAACCGAAATGAAGCATAAGATTTGCTGCCCACTCGCCAGTCATGTGAGATTAATCTAAATAAACAATTGAAGTCCTTAACCTATGCACATGTCTGAATCTAAATATGATCCTCTTCGAGCTCAAGCATACCCTGAGATCTTTAAATTTTTGACATAGAATCATGTTTTACACTAAGAGCTACGTGATGGTGCTATGGTTCATCACTAAATCTTATTTCATCCTCTCCATGACATTTTTTTATGAGCTGGGGCATCTAGAAAGGTAACAATGCTGAGGGTGGTCAACCATTATAGTTGGTGAAGTCATTGGGATTTGGTATCAATGACTAGAGTTCCAATACTGCTCTCACCTGATTTCTATTGGGTTTTCTGCCATCTCATTCTCAAAGTTACATTAAAAAAATGTAACAATATTTCCTTGTCAGAGGTTTCTATGCCCCCCCATGGACAAAGCAAAGGAATACTTTTGCTCATCCACCAATGAGACAGCTTGAGCTGCAAGACTTAAATTTCCGATATGGCGCTAAGGTTTCAGGTTCATAAAGCTCATGACAGAATTTTGTGCTGTGATGTGTGCTATTTTTAAAGTAAGATTAAAACATAGGATTCAAGCAACCTTTTTTTTTCCCCTTATTTACCAAAAAAAAGCAACCTTTTTCTTTTCTTTTTCAATAGAAGGCATTAAGCAACCGTGGTACTTATGTCTTTTAAAAAAAAAAAATTACTGGCAACAAAATGATCAAAAATCGTAAGACTCCAAGCTCGAGGTCAATCTTCTTAAGCATATACACATCAAGCAGAGGTCTCCAAATTCAAATATTAATGCCACAGATCAAACAAAGATCGGAGGTCAACCTCTTATAATGGACTGACACAGTTGCGAACTCAGGCCCCCTAGAGTTGGGATCTCAAGAGGGTTCAGAAAGTGCCAACATAGTATAGGACTCTACTAGGGAATCACCAACTCTCCATTGGCTTGCAGCCTAATAAGTTTGTCAATTAACCGAATATAGCTTGAATTTATGCACCTTAAAACCCTATTTGAATCCAGAAATTTGGGGTAGAGGGAACTATCGAAGCCATGAGTAACTCACTCACAATCACTTGCTGCAGAACTACACCTACAAATTTAATTTCATTAACTCCCATGAGATTCAGAAGCATGACCTCCATGTAGGCATGAGCTTCCTTAAGCATCGCTATTACCATCCAGGCCAGCTGTATAGATTAGTATAGATCTAAACACATATTTTGTCAGCTCAGGATATAAACCAAGCGGTAACTAGTTCACCTGTTTCTTTCGAGCAGCAAAACACAAAAATATTCAAGTTCTATTGATCTCCGCCTTTCTTCAATTTCCACTGCAGCGAGAACACGAGCCTTGATCTGTCTACAGGATGGTTGAACATTCAGTCCTGCTGTTATAAACGATGTCTCATGCTCCCATTGTCACTTGAGCAAACTAGGCAATCCAATCTTTCATTAAAACCTCTGCAGTTCTTTTATGTACAAAAAGGAAAAATGTGTTTATGATAGATGACTCTTAGCTACCAAATGATTTATGTACAGCAATCATGAAATTTTGAGAATACACTGGTTAAATGAAGCTGCAAATAATGAATCATTGACATCTTGTTCATAGATCAGACACATAGAGTCGGTCCAATTTTGGGAGAGAACATGCTATCTTGGCATCATCTCAACCTTACACATATAATCACAATTTATTCCCCCTAGGGATTATTTTACAATGAAATAAATGGTTGCTCCCAAATGGCATCCAAGTTGTGACTTGTGAAAGCCAGCATCATATCGCGCTAACAAGAAATTATCCTGCTGTTAAGAGCTCTGAAAACATCATGAAGATTTTTCCTCCATTTTAGATCTGTTGTTTCTGCATGGTGTTTGCCAAGAGTCAGAGTGTGGCTCCCTCATGGTGGTATTCTCTAATGTAACTGAAATTATAAGAGTAGGGGGAAAGAATTTCTTTGCCAGCTCCGATTAAGCAATCAAGAGCATCACTGCCTATTATTTTGTGAAATTCTTAACTAACAAGAATCAAACAAGCAACTAATCAAAGTGCCTAAGATTTCTCAAGCACCCTCACTGGATTATGAACAGAATTATTCCTCAATGTTGAAATGTAGTGAAGGTCCTATACCATTCTGTACAAGATGGGGTTAAGACAGCATGGGATTCTTAATAACAAAAATCTGTTCCCTGTGTTCGTTAACTGGAAACCCAAAGGAGATTGTGAGACACTATTTGATACTAACAGCTTCATGTTGTAATATAACTAGAAGAAAGGTGATAGTATGCTCAAGAAACAACAATCGTACAACAACAAACTTCATAAAGAATGCACAAGAAACTTCATATAATGAATAGTTCTGTAATGTCTGGGCTAGCTAAAAGAGAACCAATGATGCATACAAGATTAGGTAACATGAATGTAAATAAAACAACTCCAAGATCTCTCTCATAACAAGTGTGTCAACTGTTGATTTCATATGAAATGTTTGAATCACTGTTACGAAGGTCAAGGTATTAGATTGTAGGTATTCGAACTAAAACCTGTAGCATACAATTCTATATGTTTGATTAGCTTCTTAATACTGTGACCAATTAACCCTTTTGAAACTTGGAAAGCAGTAAGAACATCAAAGGCTAGATGAGGAAATCATATCGAAATGATGAATTCTACAGAGTCAGCTATTTTATTGTTTGAAAACCTTTCCCAAGGACTTAGGAAGCCTCAAAAGAATTGTTAGAATCTGAGCTCAGGTCTTAAACAGCAATAAAATTTTAGCACCTTCTATTAGTTTTAAAGTCCCTGTTGATTGTTCAATTTTGGCATATATCTCTAGCAATATTGCCTCTATGAGCTTTCTCAGATAAAAGCTTGTCACAATAGTACATTCTATAATTTTATTATCTTTTTTTGCCGTAATTGTCATTGACAACTTAAGAGACTTAGTTCAAAATCATTGGCTGATGAATGCTAGCATATTCATGAATGTTGCAATGAATGGACATCAACCAGTATATTCATCAATATGATAATGATGAAGTTATTGATGAGAGCATCTATAAGATATACAAGATTTGATAGAATGGAAGACACAAGTCATACAGACTTGTGACAATATGATGGATTGCAAGCGAAAGCTTTGTCAACACTTTTGAGGCATCAGTCAAGAGAGCAAATTCACTCTCTGCACAGGATCTTCCAGCAGAGACACATATATTAAGGATTTGCTTGCCAAGGAAACCCCAACCACCACCACCCCTATAATAGAAACATTTTCGACAGTATTATCGGTTTGCATATTGAATATCATAATTCAAGTACAAGAGTTTTCGTTCATGGGTTTCTAGTCACTTTGAAGGCATCATTCAGATTCCAGTGTCCAAGTAAAAGAAATACATAAGGAGAAGACTTCAAGACAGGAAATTCAATCTTCGCACTGAATGTACCAATGGTTAAGGACATGCTCCAAGGATTTGGTCATCAATAGTTGGTTAGAACAAACAAGTTCACCAAGATCATTTTTGGCCCATGATAAAAATCATAACTTTAGTCTATACCTCGAATCATAGATAAGATATGATAAAGAAAATGATATTAGTTTTTACCAATTATTCGGAGATATCCCTGAACTAAACGAGAGAAGATAGCAAATACACAAAAGCGGAAGGAAACATAACAAATAAAAAAACCCTAATTTCCAAAAGAGGGCGTCAGTCAGGGGAGCTACAAATAGATCGATGCGAAGAAGAGGAAGAACAGGACGGACCTCAGAGAGGGATTGGAGTGATAGAAGCGGGAGATACGGTGGAGATTAGTGGGTTTGGGCTTCACGGGCTTCTTGCGGAGGCCGCAGATCTCCTGAACCAGGGGCACGTGAACCAGCACCGTCTTCCATGCCACGAACCAGCCTGCATCCAATCCATAGAAGAGCAGAAGAAAAAATTAGGTCACAAACAAGGAACCAATCACTAGGGTTCACGGAGATAAATTAATGGAGGAATCAACAGATCGAGAGGCGAGTTCATCTTTAAAAGAAATAGGGTTTTTGGTGGTGGTTGGATTGGGACTCACTCAGGAGGATCAAAGAGAAGACGAACAAGATCGCGAGAAGAGGGCGAAGGAGGAAGATGGACGCGTGCTCCCACAGCCACCGCAACCACCGCTCGCCGGAGTCCTCGCCGCCGCCCATCCGAACGCGCTCGTGCCAGCTGTCGCTTCGAGAGGGTGGCAAATGTGGAAGCCTTCTACACGGACCCTACTAAGAGCCGCGGAACGGCGCAGCGGAGCATCGTACCGTAAGCATTCGGGAAGTAGTTAATTTAATCGGACGACGTAACTAAATCCCATTCCAACACCAACTTGGAAAAGTTAATCTTTTTTTTTTTCTACTTAATTCACTATAACGACTATTTTTTTATCTAAATTAATCATTTGCCTTAGCTAATCCTATTACGTCGATGGGAAGGGGAACCGTGAAGGCGTGAACCGAGGTTATAAGAAAAATATTTTTAAAAAAATTAAATAATATCAAAAACGGCTCTAAATAGAAATCACCTAACGAATGAATTCATAAAACAGATCCCAAATAATTAAAAAATAATTTAAAAATTATAATTATGAATAGCATTTTGGTGATCCTGGAATCCTTAACTTCATCATCACTGTTTTCCACTTTGATGGGAACATGTTCCTGTCACTGGCTGATCATCATTGTAAAAAATTTCATGCTGACAAATGATTTGAGTTATTTGATCTCTCCAACTTAGTCGGGTGAATAGATCAGTCCAAGTGGACTCGTCACGGCTCATATGAAATATTCTGTGCATCACAGATAGTATAAAAAATCTATCGTGAAGCACATTATCTTATCCAATTAATTTATGTAATCATCATTTTTTAACATACATCTAATATTTATAAATCAATTTTTTCGTTTAAAAATTTTATACGATAAAATATTCCTATTCTTTGAAAAAAAATGATATTCTATGTCCATATTATGACATCTTACGTCCAGAAAGTCATAATTTTTATCCATATGATGTCATAATTTTTTTTAAAGAACATGAGCATTTTTATCATTCAAAATTTTTAAACAAAAAAATAAAATCACAAGTATTAAATATGCATTGAAAAATGGTTGAACAAAAATGCCTCTATGATATCTTAGGTCATATTATGATATTTTGGACCATATTATGCCACAGAATGTTATAATTTTTTTCAAAAGATAAGAATATTTTTGTCATACAAAATTTTTAAATGAAAAGATCGATCTGAAGGCATTAAATGCGCATTAAAAAATAGTGACTATATGAACCAATCGGACAAGACGGTGCACTCCACATCGGATTTTCTACACCGTTCACGGTGCACAAAGAATTTCTCTATGGCTCATATCCACAATGAAATCTGATATTTCACCGTTTTACTAAGATACACTTTAGTGTTCACCAATAGCTTTTGGAATTTATAAACTTTATAATAAGATTCATTTCAAAAACATGACAAAATTTATATCCTTATATTTATTTATGTTTGATAACCATTGCGGTCAAGGGCTCGTGACTCGGACGGATTAGTCTCTGCTTCTGCACGTATGAGGTATTATCCACTTTGGCCTCTGACTGCTATGGCACAAAGCCTCATGGTTTTGCCCTTCAAAAGACACATCACGAGAGAGAGAAGGTCCCATCCCATATAAGCTAATCCTTCTTGACTCACAACCAATGTGGGACTCATTAAACTTTCTCTCCTACACCATAACACAACCCTCCAGTCAAAGAAGACTCTGGGCAAGGTTGCAAAAGGTGCACCATAGTCCACTGGAGGCACATCGACCCTTTAGCACCAATGTTGCCTTCAAAGGCTCGTGGCTTGAACATGTCAATCTCCGCTCATGCGTACATAAAATATTGTCCGCTTTGGCCTTTGGCTGCTATGGTATAGGGCCTTACGATTTTGTCTTTCAAAAAGCATCTCATAGGGAGAAAAGGTCCTATCCTATATAAGCTAAAGTCTCCCCTAACTTACAATCAATGTGAGACTAATAATGTCCTCTCTCATATACTACAACATAGCCCTACCTCCTACATAACAACAATATAGCCCCAACTGAAGAATTTGCCTTGATAGCAACTTGAGGAGTTTCCTCAGACCCGACCTGGGAGGTGGCAATTGAGAATTCGGCCATCACAGGGGTTTTCGCCGCTATCTTCACCACCATTAAAAGGCATGGAAAGGAAAAAATTACTGAAAAAATTGAAAAAATGAGAAGAAGGAGAAGATTGAACCAAGAGAAAGAGAAAAAATCCAATCTAAAGCTAGTAGAAGAATAAGGAATACAAAATAAGAGAGAAGGACCAATCAGAGACTACCGTGTGAGGATCACCATGTCAAAGGAGATGATAGTGATTGAAATCCCTCCCTCTATCGATTGCAATGGCAGGGGAGTGCTTGGCATAAGAAGTAAAAATATGGAAAGATTTGATAGAGCAAAATGGATGGAAAAGGATAAAGGAAAGGCCTATTCCTACTACTTACCAATGGCCAAGATTCATGTCCCATACCATCAGATTTCGATACACGGTACATATCAGGGCCACCAAATCATACAACTCTTCATTGCACCATCCTCAGATTAAGCCACATGGGCCAATTCACAAGACATTGTGTAGGGCCTATCAACGTATGACAAGTGGCGGATCCCGATGGGCCAAGATATGATCCCTAAATTCTCCTTTTCAAATCATTATGGTGCAGCGCTTTGAGCTACCCATCCTTGATAAGTATGGTGAGATCTGCAAAGCGACAAGTTAATAATATCCCGAGATTTTTTCTACAGAATGCTGCCAATTAAGTGTTTGAGAGGGAGAGTCAAAATAGCGATCGAAGACTTGCCTTATGATTGGCTACTCCCTTCATGTAAAGTAATGGAATCACTTTGAACTCAAGAGTGGGAGGCAAGTGTTGTGGGGGTTATCTGCTATTCTAGCCCGACCTTCTCCTCCTTAGATTGCAATCGAGCACTCATGAGATGACCTTAAATATCGAAAAAAGATTTCAGAAGCTGAGATGAAGCGACTCTACGTCATCTACTCCCATCCGATCTCCGAATTGGACATCCACCGACCTCGAGGTCAGAAAATGATCAACGATAAGGAACAAAGCTCGATAACCTACATAGGTGCTAATTCATCAGTGGCAAAACCTCAGCTCTGCATTGACCTTAATTAGGCCATCGGCCTATTCAGCCACATGGACGATCTGTAGAACCTCCCAACAACATTCAGAATATGGTCACGAATCACAACTAATAACCTTGATTCACCGGTTAGTAGGCAAACTCTATGTCCTAACGGTCTATCAAGATGGAGCCTAACAATCTAAAGAATTAAGGCATAATCACTCATCACATTCCAGCGTAACAACCTAAAGCTCTATCTTTATATAAAGGGGTAACAAGAAGATCCTTAGTTAAGTCCATACTTTACAGAAGATCGATTATTCTTACTCCTCTCTTTTCTCTGCTATTCTCAACCTTCAGTTGACTTAAGTATTGGAGGATCCTCTATCGGAGAACCCTTGATGAGTGTGGGCTTTTTTTTTAGGTTCTCCTGAATGTGTCCGTCTTCCGATCAGTGCCATTCTCTGGATTAGAAGGGGTTTGATCTCAACCATATTGTCTCAAACTTGAGTCCTGTAGTAGCAATAACCAATTTGTAAAATTGCTTCTATCTTTGCTTTTTCAACCACCTAGATCTAATACATTTAGTGTTGTGTCAAAAACACTTCATCGTGAAAACATGCAATCCCTTGGATTTCAAGATGGAAGTTCTTTAATTAATTCTCATGCTATCATGATGCATCCAAATTTCTTTATACATAATCCTTACATTACTTATATATTTAGCTTAGAAATGAGCAAAAATTACTTGTATCACAAGATTTGTAGCAATTTTAAGTAAAGCTAACTATACTAGTACGAATAGCACAAGCAAGAATTGCTACCTTCTTATTTTATAAATGTAATCGACATCAAATTCATAGGTGCTTAAGAAAATTGTGGCATTGTTGTTGACAACTATTTTTCATTTGTAATTGCTAATTTTGATTGTTAATATCCTATAAAGTAAATTAACATTTAATTTAACAACTTATAGGATTGAAAAAGAAAAAGTGATGTATCATTCATTTTCTTCAAATCTATCTCTAAACAAATTTTCAAAACCACACAATTGGAAACAAAATTCTTAAAGCCATAGAAATATTACCATCGACACGATAAAGTCTAACATCAGAAACAAACGAATGAATGGTAGTGTTATAAAATCAAGTTGTGAAAAATAATTCATCAACTTACTAATCACATAATTAAAAAGCAAAAAAGTCTACTAATATTAGTTTTAAAAATATATGGAATGTTTGTTTCAATCAAGGATTGAAATTGGATCAAGATCGAATACCGATATATCTATATCCATATCCATATTTATTTTGTTTAATAAATTTAGATATACGTATTAATCAGATGTAAAAATTTATATTCATATTTCATTTTAAATGGATATGGATATAAATGAAATATTGAAAGTATGAATATAAATATGGATATAAGTTGGATAATTAAATTTTATGACTATATTATCAAATATATTACGAAGTGGATAATAAGTCAAATTAATAATATGTGAATATGATTATATATTTTTTTTAATAATATATAGAATTAAATAATATCCCAACTATAATTTAATATTCAATAAGAATCAGATAATTGTCTATCTACATGCATATCCATTATTGGATATTTAAATTTTTATTTATATCTGGATGGATTTGAATACGAAAATAAATATAAATGGATATTATTTTCATTCACTTTCATTGTTTTTTCAACCGCCTCCAACGGACGGTGGTGAAACTATATTCATGATAAATGCTCATTCCCTTGGTTGGAAGAATAAGATCTACCTATGTAACAGTTTTTTGTTTCAGTTGTTTGAAATGCCATGGATATGTTGTCTGATGTATTGCATTTTTATAGTAATTATTATTATTAGTTTTTAATGATTTTGATGAAATTGGTATAATAATTAACTAAATAAATGTAAGAACCTGATATGTTTTATGTCAATTGCAGGTAATTGAGCTAGGTCACACCTAAATGGGCTTAACCATGTTTTAAAGGTCAAATTAAGTGAAATTGGTTGAGTCCGATTCAGCAGGGTTTGTCATCCGGAGTCATCAAGTCTTGCATCAAAATCAGAGTCCATCTCAAAGCAGAATAATCAAATCAAGATATCAATGGATCCCACACCTTATCCTTTTTGGCATCATCATCCAGAAAAGAAACTAGAGGTGCAGAAAATAAATCAAGCAGTTAATCTCTCCCATCTAGTCAACCAATCTAAATTCTAGATATTTTGGTGTGAGGACCCCTAAAAGGTAAGCTACAGGACTCCAAATTGAGCAAGATTAGATCCTACAGAATTTTGAGAGAAGCAAGAAAGAAACATAATTTACAGAATTGAATTTGGATTCCAAATGAGGTGGCTACAATAGGTTGAAGTTGGTAACAATGTTGGACACAACAAGAAACACCCGATACACCCAGATTCTTCTTAGTATTTCTTGGCACAAAGATCTGATATGGCAACTAATTTTGGGTGGCAAAGAGCTATCTTGGAAAGAATTAAATGGAAGAAAATCAGAGTCCAAACTAATTTTGCATGAAGAGCAAACTGAGAAAGAATTGAAACTAATTCTTGAAAAACTTGATTTGGGCAGCCGAAACCTTACCTTGTTTTGCAGATTTTGTGGACCCAGAAAGGAAGAAATTCTTCTCCTCTAATTAACCATGCCTCCTTTCCTTTTTTTACTATGGAAATCATAATAAAATCAGAAAATTTGGGCAGCATAAGGAGTAGATGGCTGGTGGTTGCTTAAAACCTATCCAAAGGAGGAGAGATTCTATACCAAATAAAAAGAATGATATATAGAATAAAATCATGAGAAAAATACCACCTTAACCCTAGCCCTAGCCCTATTTAAGGATCCTAAAACACCAGCAGGAGGGGAGGAGAATCATCTTTGAAAGCTAGAGATCAAGCAAGGAGAGTTTGGAGTATCTGGAAGATTTGAAGAGAGGGTTCATTCGGCTCTACAATTCTTTCAGAGTTTTTAATTTTTTCTCTTGTTTACTTTGCATTTATTTTCTAGAACTCATTGTTAGGATAATTTTGGAGTTTTATTCAAGTAAACTTGAGTTTGATTTTGATATGATGAAAAGCTAAATTTCTAGCTAGGGTACCTGATGTAGCTTGGATTTAATTTCAATTCCAGAATCTTGTATTAATTTTCTTTGTTAATGCAATTATTTGTTATTTGCACTTAATGCTTTTAAGTATTATTATCTTTGGTACTTGATTGATTTCGATTTATAATTGGTACTGGGAAGGAAGATTATAAATTAGAGTTAATAACAAACATCATAGGAATAATAATTGGAGCGGGAGCAGAAGATTTGACCTGTGGGATCTTGAAAATAATCACTGTGCTTGTTGAACTAATTGAAATCTATTTTACTATTGGAAGATAGATTATAGGTTTTAATTAGTATATTTAATAAGACTCGGGAGAGATTATTAAATAATTTAGGATTATTTATCCTTGCATTAATAATTAAATTTAGATTATTAATCGGAATAGCTGGAATTGATAATTGGTCCAAGTGAAATCAGATATACCCTAGTGCTTTATCAATCGAATTTTGATTCAGCTTTCATTGAGTTCTTTAGAGTTAATTTTATTTTCCATTATCATTCAGTTTCGATCGTTTAGATATTAGTAAAATTAGCGTTCATTTTTGGTAATTAAACTCAGTCCTCGTGGGAACGATCTCTTATTTATCATTATATTACTTGAGCGATTTCGTGCACTTGCGAAATAGGCTATCAAGTTTTTGGCGCCGTTGCCGGGGACTGGTGCTTTAATATCAAGAATAGTTGATTTTACTAGTAATCTAGATATTTTATTTCTTAGATATTTAAAAAAAAAATCACTGACATTTCATAACGCTTAACTAATATAGTATAACCAAAAATATAAAAAAAAAAAAATCAAACTTGATTGGACATCTTGTTTCTTTGCATTGCATCTCCATAATTAACTTTAAGGGCACTTAACCCATTAATCAGATAAGGTGGGGATTTGATCACCCTTCCTTAGCCCAAAAACCACATCCTTCATTCTGCATAACCTAGACCTTAATCTAAAATCAATTAAACGTTGGCCCTAGGATATTCGAGCTCAATAGGACAAGAAAGCCCTAAAGTTAGACCGGGTTCGAATTGATTAATTGCTCGGTGTCTAAGGCAAGTGGTTTAAGAAGGTGGTTTTCAATTGGTTCCGTTGTCTGACCTGGCCAACTCAGTTGGTGTCTAAGGAAAGCAACAAGCAGGGGACCTCCCACATCTTACACTTACCTGGCCGAGACAATTAGTCAGTTTTGAGCTTGGAGTGCTTGAAGGCGATCTTGGAACAGTTAGGAGCTGTCTAGATCTAGGTTAACCCTAGGATAGAAAGTCCATTTTGTGCTAACTTGTTTGCCATTAAAATTTAAACCTAATTAAAACACTCTTCTCTTTCATCTCTAGATTTAGGACTCCTTAGGACTCATCTCTAGAACTCTTTTCTCTCTCTTTCCTCTTCTCTCTTCTCTTAAAAAAAAAAAAAAAAAAAAGATAATAATCTTTCAAAATTACAACTTGGAAAAGAGAATCGGGTCGACTGGTAAGAATTGAATCAAATCCCATTTCAAGTCAAGAAATTGAACGCACTTGTAAACAAAACATTAAAGCAGTCAGAGAAAGGAAGAAATCTGAGGCAAAAGTAGATCCAAAAATGGCTGAAGATCCAAGGAGAGAAGTAATCCTAGTAGGGAATAATGAGGT
The DNA here is from genome assembly GCF_000442705.2 of Elaeis guineensis. NCBI lineage: Eukaryota > Viridiplantae > Streptophyta > Magnoliopsida > Arecales > Arecaceae > Elaeis > Elaeis guineensis. The sequence continues at coordinate 7,590,405 of NC_026001.2, forward strand.
TGCTAGAGAGGCAAACTCCAGGGCACTGCGGGATTATGCCATGCCTACCGTGAATGGAGCTTCATCTAGCATCACAAGACCACCTGTGCAAGCAAACAACTTTGAGATCAAGCCTGCTTTGATCCAAATGATCCAGACAGCAGTTCAGTTTGGAGGATTGCCCAATGATGACCCTAATGCGCACATTGCAAATTTTTTGGAGATATGTGATACCCTTAAGCATAATGGAGTGTCAGATGATGCAATTCGGTTAAGATTGTTCCCGTTTTCACTTAGAGACAAGGCTAAAGCATGGTTACAGTCACTTCCTGCTGGCTCGATCACCACTTGGAATGACTTAGCACAAAAATTTTTGGCAAAATTCTTTCCACCTGCTAAGACTGCCAAGTTGAGGACTGACATCCAAACCTTTGTGCAATTCGATATGGAGACCTTATATGAAGCCTGGGAAAGGTTCAAGGATCTACTTAGGAGGTGTCCACATCACGGACTGCCTAAATGGTTGGTTGTGCAAACCTTCTACAATGGGCTGAACAACCATACCAGAATTAATATTGATGCTGCTGCTGGAGGTTCATTGATGGGGAAGTCGCTTGATGAAGCCTATGATCTTTTGGAGGAAATGGCCAACAACAATTACCAATGGCCCAATGAGAGAAACATGGCGAGGAGACCTGCTGGGGTTCATGAAATAGATGCTATTACTGCACTCAATGCAAAGGTAGACACTCTTTTCAAAAAATTAGATCATTTGTCTATTAATGCTGTCAATACTTGTGTGCAGACCTGTGAGATGTGTACTGGGCAACATGCTACTCGAGATTGTCCGATTGACAGCTCATTCATGCCTCCAGTACAAGAACAAGTACAATATGTGGCAAACCAAGGAAGACAACAGAACAATCCATACTCAAACACCTACACGCCTGCCTGGAAGAACCATCCAAATTTTTCCTGGGAAAATCAACAGCAACAACAGAATTATCAGAATAGAGGACCACCTGGTTTTCCACAGCAAGAAAAGAAGTCTAACCTGGAAGAATTGGTTGCAACTCTCACCAAGGCCACTACTGATTTCATGGGTGAAACTAAGGCAAATTTTCAAAACCAGCAAGCTGCCATTAAAAATTTGGAAATACAAATGGGACAGTTGGCCAATATGGTAGCTAACAGAACTCAAGGATCATTGCCTAGCAATACTGAAACGAACCCGAAGGAGCATGTGAAGATAATTACCTTGAGGAGTGGAAAACAACTAGGAGAACAACAAGGGAAAGAGCCTGTTAAAGAACAAGTAAAGGAACAAACTCAAGAAGAGACTATGGTCAAAGAGAAGCTAAAAGAGAAAAAGGAAGAGCTAGTAAAGTCCTACAATCCACCAGTTCCTTTTCCTCAAAGGCTCAAGCAAAGTAAGGATGACAAAAACTTTCTGAAGTTTTTAGAGGTCTTTAAGAAACTACACATAAATATTCCATTTGCGGAGGCATTAGCTCAGATGCCTAGCTATGCCAAATTCTTGAAGGACATCCTTTCCAAAAAGAGAAGGCTAGAGGACCATGAGACAGTCATGCTCACCGAAGAGTGCAGTGCGATCATTCAGAACAAGTTGCCATCAAAATTAAAAGATCCAGGGAGTTTTACAATTCCATGCAATATTGGCAATATCGAATTCACTAAAGCATTGTGCGATTTAGGTGCTAGCATTAACTTAATGCCTTTATCTGTTTTCAGGAAGCTTGGACTAGGGGATGTGAAACAAACCAGTGTCTCATTACAACTAGCTGATCGATCGGTGACATATCCTAAAGGCATAGTGGAGGATGTATTAGTCAAGGTGGACAAATTTATCTTCCCAGTGGATTTCATTGTCTTGGATATGGAGGAAGATAGAGAGGTTCCTTTGATATTGGGGCGTCCATTCCTTGCAACTGGCAAGGCACTTATAGATGTCCATGAGGGTAAGCTTACTTTAAGAGTGGGACAAGAAGAGGTAATTTTTAACGTGCTTAATTCTTCTAAATATCCTCTTGAGAATGATGAATGTTTTAGATTAGATGTGATTAATAAATTTGTTAGTGAAATAATTGACAATTCTGAATATGACTTGATTGATGGTGTTAAAAATAAACAGCATGTTGATGTATTAAATGATGTTGAGAAAATACAGGATTCAGTAGAGGCTAAGCCAAACCCCAAGCTTGAGCTTAAGCAGCTCCCTTCTCACTTAAGATATGCATTCTTGGGAGACTCATCTATTTTTTCTGTCATTATATCTGCTCATTTGTCTACGGAACAAGAAAAAAAATTGTTGCATGTGTTGAAAAAGCATAAGAGAGCATTAGGCTGGTCTATTGATGATATTAAGGGAATTAGTCCCAGTATATGCATGCATAAAATTTTAATGGAAGAAAACTACAAACCTTCAATTGAGTATCAACGTAGGTTAAATCCTAATATGAAGGAAGTAGTTAGAGCTGAAGTAATGAAGTTACTTGATGCAGGAATTATCTACCTTATTTCTGATAGTAATTGGGTGAGTCCTGTTCAAGTAGTTCCTAAGAAAGGGGGATGACTGTTATTACAAATAATAAAAATGAGCTGATACCCACTAGAACAGTCACTGGTTGGCGTGTGTGTATTGATTATAGGAAGTTAAACAAAGCCACACGAAAGGACCATTTTCCTTTGCCTTTTATTGACCAGATGCTTGAGAGATTGTCCGGATATCCCTTCTACTATTTTTTAGATGGTTATTCAGGATATTTTCAAATTCCTATTGTACCTGAGGATCAAGAAAAAACTACATTTACTTGTCCATATGGAACATTTGCATATAGGAGAATGCCATTTGGGTTATGTAATGCACCTGCAACTTTTCAAAGATGTATGATGTCTATATTCTCTGATATGGTTGAAAAATTATTGAAATCTTTATGGATGATTTTTAGTTTTTGATCCTTCTTTTGATATGTGTTTGACTAACCTCTCCCAAGTTCTACAGCGTTGTGAAGAAACTAATCTTGTGTTGAACTGGGAGAAATGTCATTTTATGGTGCAGGAAGGAGTAGTTTTAGGCCATAAGATTTCATCTAGAGGGATAGAAGTAGACAAAGCAAAGGTGGAGGTCATTGAGAAATTACCACCACCAACATCTGTTAAAGGAGTGAGGAGTTTCTTAGGGCATGCTGGCTTCTATAGAAGATTTATAAAAGACTTCTCTAAAATTACCAAACCTCTTTGTAATTTATTGATCAAGGATGCACCTTTTAAAATTACTGATGAGTGTTTGGTTGCTTTTAACAGGTTAAAGAGAGAATTAATCTCAGCTCCTATCATCACTGCACCTGACTGGAATCTACCATTTGAACTCATGTGTGATGCAAGCGACTATGCTATAGGAGCAGTCTTGGGACAAAGAAAGGAGAATAGACTTCATGTGGTGTACTATGCGAGTCGAACACTGAATAATGCACAGTTGAACTATGCCACCACAGAAAAAGAGTTGCTCGCCATTGTTTTTGCTTTTGATAAATTTAGGCCATATCTTATAGGAGCAAAAACAATAGTTTATACTGATCACTCAGCAATTAAATATTTACTTGAAAAGAAGGATGCGAAACCGAGACTAATTCGTTGGGTGCTCTTATTGCAGGAATTTGACTTGGAGATTAGGGATAAGAAAGGAGCAGAAAATCTTGTAGCAGATCACTTGTCTCGGTTAGAGTTAAGTAAAGAAATTGAGAACACTGAGGTACCCATTAATGAGTCATTCCCTGATGAGCAATTATTTGCATTACTCATATCTAGTACACCCTGGTATGCTGATATTGTTAATTTTAAGGCATGTGATATTATTCCTCCGAAATTTAATTACCAGCAAAAAAAGAAATTTTTACATGATGCAAAATATTATTTTTGGGAGGATCCATATTTATATAAGTATTGTCCAGATCAGCTTATTAGGAAATGTGTGCCTGATGATGAAATGAAAAATATTTTAAAACACTGCCATTCATTAGAGTGTGGAGGCCATTTTGGACCCAACAAAACAGCTGCTAAAGTATTACAGTGTGGTTTTTATTGGCCTAACCTGTTTAAAGATGCTATTGCTTTTGTTTCTTCTTGTGACCGATGTCAAAGAACTGGAAATATTTCTTTTAGACAGGAAATGCCACTAACCAATATCCTTGAAGTAGAACTGTTCGATGTGTGGGGATTAGATTTTATGGGGCCTTTTCCACCTTCTCATTCAAATCAATACATCCTGGTGGCGGTGGATTATGTATCCAAATGGATTGAGGCAGTAGCACTTCCCTCTAATGATGCCAAGAGTGTGCTCAAGTTCTTAAAGAAATACATATTCACACACTTTGGTATTCCAAGAGCTATCATCACGGATGGAGGTAAGCATTTTTGTAATCGTTATTTGGATTCTCTATTGATAAAATACGGTGTTACTCATCGTGTAGGAACACCATATCATCCTCAAACAAGTGGACAAGTAGAGATCTCCAACCGTGAAATTAAAAGAATATTGGAGACTACTGTCAACTCATCAAGAAAGGACTGGTCCCTAAAATTAGATGATGCGTTATGGGCATATAGAACAGCATTCAAAACGCCAATTGGGATGTCCCCGTATCGTCTAGTTTATGGAAAAGCATACCATTTACCTGTGGAGCTAGAGCATCGAGCTTACTGGGCAACTAGGTTGCTAAATTTCAATATGGAAGCTGCTGGGGAGAAAAGGTTATTGCAGCTTAATGAACTTGATGAGTTCCGCCTCCATGCATATGAAAATGCAAGAATTTATAAGGAGAGAACGAAAAGATGGCATGACAAACATATTGTGAGGCGTGAATTCCAACCAGGACAAAAGGTGTTGCTGTATAACTCTCGCCTAAAGCTATTTCCAGGCAAGCTCCGGTCTAGGTGGTCAGGTCCATTTGAGATTATACAAGTTTTTCCACATGGAGCTGTTGAGCTGAAGAGTGGTGATAGGACCTTCAAAGTCAATGGGCAAAGGTTGAAGGAATACATAGATGGAGGATTTGAGCAACCAAAAACCTCCATAGCACTGACATAATGCATTGGGATAGTCAAGCTAACGACTATAAACTAGCGCTTCTTGGAGGCAACCCAAGCAAAAATTCTTTTTATTTTCTTTATTTTTTGAGTCAATTTTAATCCTCACTATATTTTCAAGTTTTGAATGGACGTTGTTCACTTTTTGTAGGCACATTGAAGAAGACGAGAGATGAAATGACTGAGGACGAGTTGCAAACTCGCACAAGCGCATAGGCACGCTACAAAGGGGAGTACCCCTAACCTTTAAGAATGCCTTACTATAATATGTATTGTGATGATGATCTTGTCATTGAGCATAATGTCCAATTCAGATTTGAGGGTGCATTTGCATGAGCATTTCGTGTTAATAATATAGGATTGCCATTATGTTTGCATCTTTATCTTTATTTTTAATAAAATTAAAAAAAAAAAAAATTTGGAATGTTGATTCATTGATCACTTGTAAGGATATAAGGGGGACAATTTTACTTTTGTGTTATTGTTTGGCTATCTTAGCTTTAAATTTGGAAGTCAAATTCAGGGATTGACTGTTTTAAACTTGTAAATACTTAAATAAAATCTCGTATAGGAGATAGTTACTTTGCTTCACCAATCCTATTTGTGAGCTTTGTTGCAATAAAATGTAGATAATTTACTTGAGAGAAATGATATAGGCATTCCTTTGGCATATCCTTTTTGACCCCTTGTATTTTCTTTTCATCCTATCTCATATCTACTGTTCATATTTTTTGAGAATAAATTGATTATAATGGTTAGAGCATACTGAATTTTTAGTTTTCCTTCCCTTCAAAAAAAAAAAAAGAAGAAGAAGAAAAAAAAAAAAAAAAAGCACAATCTACTCCGCTGTTTCAAGTTGCCTAGTAACTAGGAGCATTCATGAGCCCCATGTTTGCTTTTACGTCAAACAGTGACTTGAATTATGAGTATGCAAAGCACTTTGAGTATATGACTTGCTGAGTAACGGGTGCCTTCATCACCAATGTCGGTATTCGCGTAAAAGGCAAATGATGACTTAAGGAAGAGTGCCAAAGTGTATAGGCTTTCTAAAAGTATAAAATAAAACAAATAAAGGAAGGGATGTAAAGCATAAGTAATTGAGTATGCTCTGATTTATTGTGGTTAATTTATTTTCACTTATGTGACCATAACCATCATTCTTGTTGCTTGCTTTCTATTTTTTTTTATCCGAAAAAGTCCTATTGATCTCTTGAGTACGTTGTTTGCACTAGTGGAGATGGGCTGATAGGATTTTGATTCAGGATTGGATGTTTGAACCGAATTATTTTATTAAACCTAAAGGAAGCAGAGTAGCTATTGATTGTGCGTAATTTTGTTTGAGTATGAATGAGTTTGGAATAGTTAGCTTGTGGGTTTGCTTTTCGATTTTGAGTTGGGGTGGTTAAGCCATGGCATTTGGGTATTACTCCTTGTGTCTAGATGGATTTTGAGTATATTAATGTTAAATAAAGTTTTAGCATTAATTTTTTTGAGATTCTCCATTTTTGATTTGGACTTTTCTTTTGCTTGGGGAAACCAAAAACTTAGGTTTGGGGTATTTGATGTATTGCATTTTTATAGTAATTATTATTATTAGTTTTTAATGATTTTGATGAAATTGGTATAATAATTAACTAAATAAATGTAAGAACCTGATATGTTTTATGTCAATTGCAGGTATTGAGCAGGTCACACCTAAATGGGCTTAACCATGTTTTAAAGGTCAAATTAAGTGAAATTGGTTGAGTCCGATTCAGCAGGGTTTGTCATCCGGAGTCATCAGGTCTTGCATCAAATCAGAGTCCATCTCAAAGCAGAATAACCAAATCAAGATATCAATGGACCCCACACCTTATCCTTTTTGGCATCATCATCCAGAAAAGAAACTAGAGGTGCAGAAAATAATCAAGCAGTTAATCTCTCCCATCTAGTCAACCAATCTAAATTCTGATATTTTGGTGTGAGGACCCCTAAAAGGTAAGCTACAGGACTCCAATTGAGCAAGATTAGATCCTACAGAATTTTGAGAGAAGCAAGAAAGGAACATATTTACAGAATTGAATTTGGATTCCAATGAGGTGGCTACAATAGGTTGAAGTTGGTAACATGTGGACACAACAAGAAACACCCGATACACCCAGATTCTTCTTAGTTTTCTTGGCACAAAGATCTGATATGGCAACTAATTTTGGGTGGCAAGACTATCTTGGAAAGAATTAAATGGAAGAAAATCAGAGTCCAAACTAATTCTGCATGAAGAGCAAACTGAGAAAGAATTGAACCTAATTCTTGGAAAACTTGATTTGGGCAGCCGAAACCTTACCTTGTTTTGCAGATTTTGTGGACCCAGAAAGGAAGAAATTCTTCTCTAATTAACCATGCCTCCTTTCCTTCTTTTTACTATGGAAATCATAATAAAATCAGAAAATTTGGGCAGCATAAGGAGTAGATGGCTGGTGGTTGCTTAAACCTATCCAAAGGAGGAGAGATTCTATACCAAATAAAAGAATGATATATAGAATAAATCATGGAAAAATACACCTTAACCCTAGCCCTAGCCCTATTTAAGGATCCTAAAAACCAGCAGAGGGGAGGAGAATCATCTTTGAAAGCTAGAGATCAAGCAGGGAGTTTGGAGTATCTGGAAGATTTGAAGAGGGATTCATTCGGCTCTGCAATTCCTTCAGAGTTTTTATTCTTTCTCTTGTTTACTTTGCATTTATTTTCTAAACTCATTGTTAGGATGATTTTGGAGTTTTATTCAAGTAAACTTGAGTTGATTTTGATATGATGAAAGCTAATTTCTAGCTAGGTCTGATGTAGCTTGGATTTAATTTCAATTCCAGAATCTTGTATTAATTTTTTGTTAATGCAATTTTTTTATTTGCCTTATGCTTTTAAGTATTATTATCTTTGGTACTTGATTGATTTGATTTATAATTGTACTGGGAAGGAAGATTATAAATTGGAGTTAATAACAAACATCATCGGAATAATAATTGGGCGGGAGCAGAAGATTTGACCTGTGGGATCTTGAAAATAATCACTGTGCTTATTGAACTAATTGAAATCTATTTTACTATTGGAAGATAGATTATAGGTTTTAATTAGTATATTTAATAAGACTCGGAGAGATTATTAAATAATTTAGGATTATTTATCCTTGCATTAATAATTAAATTTGGATTATTAATCGAATAGCTGGAATTGATAATTGGTCCAAGTGAAATCAGATATACCCTAGTGCTTTATCAATCGAATTTTGATTCAGCTTTCATTGAGTTCTTTAGAGTTAATTTTATTTTCCACTGTCATTCAGTTTCGATCGTTTAGATATTAGTAAAATTAGCATTCATTTTTGGTAATTAAACTCAGTCCTCGTGGGAACGATCTCTTATTTATCATTATATTACTTGAACGATTTCGTACACTTGCAAAATAGGCTAACAACGACCTTCTTTTCCAAGGGATCCCACAGCCTGTATCCCTTAACTCCTCACGGATAGCCTAGAAACACCATCTTGCGTGATCTGGCGTCTAGCTTGCTCCACTCACCAGCTCCAATGTGCACATAGGCCGTGCACCCAAATACCCATAGATGGCCCAGCCAACTGTCCTCCCAGACCACACCTCCTCTGGAAGCCTGCCATCCAACCTGGTGTGAGGTGACCGATTGACCAAGTAACCGGCTGCATCAACTGTGTCAACCCAGAACACCTTTGGAAGCCCTGCCTGCAGCCTCATGCATCGTGCCTTTTTCGAAAGTATTCTGTTCATCCTCTCGGCCACCCCATTCTGCTATGGAGTCTCCTTAATTGAGAAGTGTCTCCTGATCCCACACTCCTCACAGTAATCCTGGAACTCTTTGCTGTGTACTCCCCGTCATTGTCTGACCTCAGACACTTCACGCTCTTCCCCTGCTCCTTCTCCACCCTCAGCTCTCCAGATCTTGAACTTGGTGAAGACCTCTGACTTCTCTCTCATAAAGTAAATCAGAGTTTTTTTGAGAAATCATCAATCAGGGTCATGAAGTATCTGGCCCCATTCCTAGCTGAAACTGGGGCTGGTCCCACACATCTGTGTGTACTAACTCCAGAGGGGCTGCACTGTAGGCTGTACTGATGTTGAACTGAACTCTCCTCTGCTTTCCCATCTGGCAAGGCTCACAGATCTCCCCTATAGCACCATCCTCCAGATCAGAGATGAGTCCTCTCCTGCTCAACTCCTCAACCCTTGTCACCCATGTGGCCTAGGCGGTAGTGCCACATCCTGTAAGCCCCTGCTGGTCCTGTGCTGCAGCTGCTGCATCAGACTCTTCGGTCATCACAGATCCCTCCATGCGATAGAGGTTATTGTCCAACCTCCTGCCTCTCATCACCACCATAGCTCCATTGGAGATGTTCAGTACTCCGCTTCTAGCCCTACTGCTCAAGCTGTATCCACTGTGCTCCAAGTAGCCTAGTGACACCAGATTCTTTTCCAGCTTCGGGACGTGCTTTACATTTGTCAATGTCCTCACAATCCATCAAACATCCTCACCCTGACTGTCCCTATCCCAGCCACCTTGCAAGGATGATTGTTGCCTAGAGTCACTGATCCTTCATCTATCTTGGTGTATGTCGCAAACCAAGATCTGTGTGGTGTGTAGTGATGTGAGTAGGCAGAGTCTAGTGTCCACTCCTCTGTGTAATGCCTGTGACCATCTGATACCACAAATAGATCATCCTCCACCTGCTACCCAGCAACTGCACTCACTGATTCTGAGCCACTTCTTTCTCTCTTCTTGCTCTTCCATAGTGGACATTCTCGCTTGAAGTGCCCGAACACGTTGCACTCGAAGCATTTCATCTCTTTCTTCTCCTTCCTGGACTTGGACCGCCCCCTGGACTTGCTTCTGCCTCTGCCTCTACCTGTCCTCTCTCCTACTGCCAAACCCTCCTGGGGAGCCCGATCTCTGGTCAACTTTTTTCTCTGCTCATTAGACCTCAGCACCGAGACCATGTCCTCATATTCCAGAGTCTCCTTGCCGTAGAGCAGTGTAGTCACCAAAGAGTCATATGATCCTGGCGAACACAAAAGCAATAGGGACTTGTCCTCCTCATCCAGCTTCACCCCGATATTCATCAACTCCATGCACAACTAGTCGAACCTCTGAATGTGGCCAATCACATCAGATCCCTCCTGCATCTGAAGACTGTACAACTTCTTCTTCAGTGCTTGTTGCATATATTCTTCTCCATATATATGGTGTGCAACTTCGACCAAAGGCCTTCGGGGTTTTTTTTTTCCAGCACCGAATACAACGTCGCATCTGCAAACATCCTCTGATCACCGAGCATGCTTTTTTCTCCAACGATGCCCACTGTCTATCTGTCATTCCCTCAGACTTCTCTTCCAAAGCTTGATCCAGATCTGCTTGCACCAGAAGATCCTCCACCCGAATTTTCTACATGGAAAAATTTCTCTTGCCATCAAACTTCTCAAAATTGACCTTCATATTGCTGCCCATGACTAGATCTAAGCCAAACAAGCAATATAAAATCAAGAAGTGTAGAAAATACCTTGATGGTACCTTGCTGAAAATTTTTAGCACTTGGATCTTCAACTTCTCATGCTTGGAACCGCTTCCTCACCACCGTGACTCTAATACCAACTATTGGAGCACAATCCCGGCTCCTCCCATGGACCTTGGGTGCAGCGGAACCTGCAACGAACAGATCTGGAGACTTCTGGACATGATCTAAGGCTCTTGACGAAATCAGCCTGGTTGCTGTCTTCTTCGTCAGCCTTTCGTTCCAGATGATGAACGCCTCTGAAATCACCTCTAAAAAATTCAATATCTGGTACCCAACCAGATCAGGCCTGGACCGAGGTCTCTCAATTTATAGATCTCAAATCGGGATGTTCTAGATAGAGAAGAAGGTAGATAGAGACAGACCTCATAGATCTGTCCTGCTGCAGCCTTTCCTGTAGATCTGTTGATGGAGATCTCACCCGTACCTCAAACGACCTCAGATCAACTCCAGATCTGAGAGAAACTTATATCAACCTCTTCACAAGAGATTTCAGATCCTGGACCTGGTGCTTGGGTGGCTGCAAGAGAGGAAAAGGGATCTGGTTGGCGGCACAAAGGGGGAGGGGGCTAGCGCCTCCTCTTCTTTTTTTTCCTTTTATGGACTGGCGCCAAGAAACCCTAGGGTTTCTTGCTCCTGGGGCATGGAGAATGGCTGGAGAGAGAGGGAGAAGAGAGAGAGAGTTTTGAGAGAAAGAGTCTTGTATTCTTTGGCTTGATCAAACCTATACAAGTACATGTATATATAAACACAGGGTCAAGTGACCCAAACCCAAAACTCCCTTGACCAACTCTATGGGAGATTAGGTTAACCCAAGCCCATGTACACCCATGACTCGACCTAATCTCACCTATCCTGGGCCCAGACCTGGCCCATAAAGAGTTGGTCCTTAAGGCCCACATAACCTAGACCTCAAGAACTCGAAAGGTCCACAGCCTTTCAACCTAGGGCCCAACTAGCCCTAGAACCTCCATGAAGCCCTCATGAATGATGGACCTTGGCCTTAGCCTTGGTCCCCTGGGCCTTGGGCACACCACCTGGATCACAACATAGATTCTCATACCAAATATGTACCACTTCATAATGAAGCTGAGGAGAACATAGAAGTGGAGGCTGCCCAACCAATATTATCACCAGCAAGATCATCTCCACCACCACAAGCTACACTGGCTTCTTCAAGTCATTCTATATCAACAAGAAGTCATGGAAGAAAATTTAGAAGTCTTAATGATCTTTATGATGAAACAAATGCAATTGAACAAGTTGATTTATATTGTTTATTTGCTGATGTTGAACCTCTAGCATTTGATGAAGCAGTGCAGAAAGCTGAATGGAGAAAGGCAATGAAGGAGGAGATCCATGCCCTAGAGAAAAATAATACGTGGGAGTTAACTACACTTCCAAAAGGACAAAAGGCGATAGGCATTAAGTGGGTGTACAAAGTGAAGCACACTGCTAATGGAGAAGTAGAAAGATACAAAGCTCGTCTTGTTGCCAAATGCTACAAGCAAAAGAAGGGATTCGACTATGATGAAGTCTTTGCACCAGTTGCTCGACTTGACACCGTGAAGCTTATCTTCTCACTTGCATCCTATCACAAGTGGAAGATGTACCATATGGATGTGAAGTCAGCATTTCTCAATGGCTACCTTGAAGAAGAAGTCTATATTGAGCAACCGGAGGGTTATATCCTTAAAGGCATGGAAGATAAAGTGTATAAGTTACGAAAAGCTTTGTATGGGTTGAAGCAAGCACCCCGAGCATGGAATACACGGATCGATCATTATCTCAAAGGATACGGCTTTGTCAAGTGCCCCTATGAATATACCACCTATGTGAAGAAAAAAGGAGATGATATTTTGATTATATGTTTATATGTAGATGACCTTCTTGTGACAGGTAGTAGCAAGGAAATGATTTATGAATTCAAAGCAGCTATGGGCAAGGAGTTCGAAATGACGGGTGGAGACTTGATGTCCTATTTTCTTAGCATCGAGGTAAAGCACAGAGAAGATGGCATCTTCATTTCTCAAGAGAGATATGCAAGAAACATTCTAAAAAAAATCAAAATGGAGAGTTGTAAGGAAGTAAACATCCCGGTGGCTTATGGAGAAAAACTTAATAAAGAAGGAGAAGGCAAGGAGGTGAACTCGACTCTCTTCAAAAGTCTTGTTGGAAGTCTTCGCTATCTTACTATAAGTTAGCCCGATATTGTTTATGGAGTTGGTTTGATTAGTAGATATATGGAGCATCCAAAGGAGTCACATTGGATGGCAGCAAAGAGGATTCTTAGATATCTTAAAGGAACTCTTGATCATGGTATGTTTTACGCTTATTCCAATGATGCAAGTTTAATTGGTTTTTCTGTTAGTGATTGGGGTGGAGATCTTGATGAATGGAAGAGCACTTTCGATTAGTTTTTTATTTTGGTGCTAATGCTTTCTCTTGGAGCTCAAAGAAGCAATCTATTGTGGCACTATCTACATGTGAGGCGGAGTATGTTGCAGTGGCATCATGTGTATGTGAGGCTATATGGTTGCGCAATTTGCTAGAAGAATTGGGTTATCCACAAAAGAGCCTATAAAGATCAATGTTGATAACAAATCTGCTATTGAGCTAGCCAAGAATCCAGTCCAACATGCAAGAAGCAAACATATCGACACTAGATTCCATTTTCTTCGTGATCAAGTCAAAAAAGGAATTGTGGAGGTTGTGTATTGCAAATAAAAGGAACAAGTTGCTGATATATTCACAAAACCACTCAAAAGTGAAGATTATCAAAGGCTGAGGAAGATGCTTAGAGTCATAGCACCAAGATGAACAAGTTTAAGGGGGGAATTGTTGGATTATTTTAAACTTATCATTAAATGACTTTGGAAAACTAAAAGACCTTTGGAAAACTAAAGGGTCTCTTGGAAATCTGAAAGGCCTCCTTGTAAAAAGAATAGGCTTCTTGATAGATGAAGAGTTAAATACATAGAATTCTGTAAATACTTCTTAGTATTCCATGCATGAATTAAATGTTATGGAATATAAAAAGGCATCTAAGCATATATAAATAGGAAGGTGATTTGTCCATTGTTGTATGCGAAGCAAGTATTCTTCTTATCATCTTTCCACCATAAAAGAAGAGTGTTTATTATTTTTATATTTGAGATTCTTCAATTCTATCAGGTGGCACAGATATCTGAAAATGAAATCATCAAAGCTCTTTCCCAAGTTCAATCAGATCACGCTCCTAGGCCATCGGGCTTTCAACCTCTCTTCTTTAAACACTTGGCAAATTATAAGGAATGATTTGATAAGGGTAGTTCAGGAGGTGTTCGGAGCTTGCTCTATGCCAAACAGCTGGAAGGATACTTATGTGATTTTGATTCCTAAGAAGGATAATCCAAGGGAGAACGATTATCAGCCCATCAGCTTGTGTAACACTATCTACAAGCTTGTGGCAAAGATCATTGCCAATCGAATGAAACCTCTCCTAAATCTTTTGATAGCACCAGAATAAGGAGCTTTTGTGCCCGACCAAACTATTTCTGATAACATAATGATTGCTCAAGAAGTCTTTCATTCTCTCAATGTCAGATCTACGAATCAGCCTCTAATGGTGATCAAAGCTGACATGGAGAAGGCACATGACCGAGTGAATTGGAGATATCTGAAAACTGTTCTTGGCCACTATGGATTCCATCCTAAGTTTATTCAGTGGATAATGTGCTGTGTGTCTTAGCCCAGGTTCTCTATTTTGGTGAATGATGCACCTACCTCCTGATTCTCATCTTCTGGTGGGTTTCGACAAGGACGCCCACTATTGCCATTTCTTTTCATAATTTGCTCTGATATGCTGTCCAGATTGCTAGTCTCAAGTTCCATTGGATGGTATTCATGGTTATCAATCTTGCCAAGGTGGGCCTAACATTATCCATTTGCTTTTCACTGATGATATTCTTCTCATTGTTAGGGCCACAAAAAAGAATGCTCGGGTTCTGAAGGATTTGGTGCAAGGGTATTGTAGACAAGCTGGCCAGTGGGTGAACATCAACAAATCCCAAATCCGTTTTGGTAGAAGAGTCAGGCAGTCCACCAAATAATATATTCTGAACCTTTTTCGTGTGCCTTTAAACGAAGATGTATGGTATTATCTGGGAGTTCCCCTATCAACGTCATCTCTATCTTCCACTGATTTCAGTCCCTTAATAAATTAGATTCACAAAAGGTTGGAAGGGTGAAAATGGAAGCATCAATCCCAGGCCAGGCGTCTGACTCTGTTGCAATCCATTATGAGTGCAGCCGCAGTATATCTTCTCTCTAACGTCCCTGTCCCCGGAACTAAAATCACTGAGCTGGAGAAAATATTTAAAGCATTCTTCTAGGGTCATGATGTGGGTGTTCAGAAACTTCATTTGATCTCATGGGATGTGGTGTGCTCTCCTAAGAGAGAAGGTGGGTTGGGTTTACAGGCTCTCAAGATTCAGCAACAAGCGCTATTAGCAAAAGCTGCTAGTAATCTGGTTCTGAACAAAAGTTCTTTGTGGGCTCAGCTTATTTCATCGAAATATCGATTCTCCACTTGGAGCGAATACCACCCGATCAGAGGAGCTTCTCGTTTATGGCGCTCTCTTGTGCGAACATCAAAATGGATATAGGATGGATTTCGTTGGCAGGTTGGAAATGGGCAAAACATCCGTGTTCTTTCAGATGCATGGTTATTTGAAAGACCTCTCAATACTTGTGTTTTCTGATGAATACCCACGATATTCAAGAGGATTCGAAGGTAGCCAACCTTATGTCTTTTAATGGGCAATGGAATCCTGAAAAGCTGAAACAAGGTGTTCTTCACTGAACTCAGCTTTGTGATTCAATCTATCCCTCTTCCCAATAATGACTGCAAGGATTGTCTCATCTGGCATAATGGTATGAGTCCTAAACTCAAAGTTTCAGACGGTTACTGTCACGCCCCCGACCCGAGATTTTGAATCGAGGGTCATGGCAACCGCCGCATACTCATAGAAAATTCTTCCCATAAGCATGCAAGGCATCTTATCATATTATCCTAAAACAACAGCGGAATAATTAGTCAATAATTTAAATCCAAAATATAACGATCTAAATTTTTTCTTTAATATCTTAATAAATTCAACAATGATTCATAGGTCTTATACCAAATTCAATAAGACTTTCAATCTAAATAAAAGTATAAGGATTCTGCTTCTGATCACTCTTCCATTCATATCTTGTATCATCTTAATTCCTCAACATCTGTAAAAACAGTAAAATAGAAGGTAATGAGCTAGACAGCTCAGTAAGCAATGATCACTTCTCAACAGATTTTATCAGGCATTTAAGTAAATAATCATTTATAGAAAATAAGCATATAGAGTTCATCAATTCGAAATCAATTTCAATTATGCAACATAATTCATGTCAAGTTTTTCTTTTTCGAAAATTCAAGTTTCTTTCGGATTTCAATTTCTTTTGTTCTTCAATTTTTTTTCGTCAACCATGAGCTATGACCACATTTTCCCTGTGGCAGAGTCATAATACCGCGTATCTGCTTGCGGTAGGCTGCGAATCATCTGGCAGCCATGTCTTTGGAACCGCTGGTCTCGCTGGCGGTTTATCGCTGTCTCTCTGGCGACATGTCGCTGGTCTCGCTGGCGACATAAACCCTCAGGATAATCAATTGCCAACGTATATGCCCCCATTGGCAGGGTCCTTTACATAGTCAGGTTGTCAATTCATAATGTTCTTATATCAGAATTCTTCATAAATCATATTTCATATTCTAATTTCAATAATAAAATATATAATCATGTAGTATCGAAATCAATCAATATAATGCATCATGAAATCAATATATTCAATCATGCTTCATCATAACATTTCAAATAAGATATTTTCATAACAAAATACTATTCATCCAATTCATGCATCGTTTCGCAAAATCATGTCAGAAAAATATATTATAATTTGCCGATAAATCTAGAAAAAGTGAAACATTACTTACCTCGAACGCATTCCAATAAATCCACATAATTCTATAAATTTTCTTCCAAAAATTCTGTTCGTAGATCATATTGTGATATCCCATGATCAAACATTCACAATCCTATACAGAATCAATTTCAATAATTAGAAAGAATACGAATACCATATTTCAACGATTTAGATTGGGTCGATCACCTAATTTCATCTAATCAAAAATCTAATTAGGACCTAAATGATCCAAAGTTTGACTATCAGATCAAATCGGATTCGAAGTGATAGGACCGAAGTTTCTTCATCGATTTCATAAAATCAAGTGGAGAGAGAAAATCAGAGGAGAGAGAATTTATGAGGTACAATTCGAATTGATCAGTGACACAATCCAACATTACGATTGGTCCAGTATCTCGATTGGTGAAATCAACATGATCAAATCAAGTCATGGCTAGATCAAAATCATGGATGATCAAATCTAAAGATTCATGGTCTGATTAAGATGGGTGCCAATACGCTGTCAGACAATCATGGATCAGAGTTCTTCATTAGAATCAGATCAAGATTATTAAAAAAATTTCTTCATTCACTAATCTTTTTAAGAGAGAATCAATCAAGAGAGAGAATATTTTAGAGAGAGAAAATTTGAGAGAGAAAAAATTCTAGAGAGAGAAAACTCATCTTGAATTCTTCAGACAATATGATTCAACAAATTCAATCGATCAGATCAAATCATGCTGAAATTATCATATGGATAATTCAATAAAATCATGAGAAATAAAATCTAAAAATACTTGATCTGATCAAAGTGGATGTCGGTGTACGTCCGACGATCACAGATCAAAAATCCATCATGAAGATCATTTAAAATTCATCATCATTCTTCTCAAAATTCTAAAAATCTTAGGAGAGAGAAATAATCTAGAGAGAAGATTCTAGAAGAGAAGGTAGAGAGAGAAAGTCCAATTCTAGAGAGAGAAAATACTAGTTCAAGTTGAAGGGAGAGAGGGAAGAGAGAGAAACTCTCTTTCTCATATTTTATTATTTATCTCATTATTTATTAATTAATTTTATTTTTCTCTTTCTTCTTTTCTTTTTTTTCTCTCTTTTTTTCTTTTTCTTCACGGAAGAGAGAGGAGAGAAAAATCCTATTTATTTATTATTATATTATTTATTTTATTTTTCTTCTTCTTTTTTTTTTTCCTTTTTCTTTTCCTTTTTCTTTTCTTTTTCTTCTTTTTTCTTTCTTTTTCTTTTCTTTTCTTCTTCTTTCTTCTTTTCTTTTTCTTTTTCTTTTCCTTCTTCTTCTTCTTCTTCTTTTCTCTCTTCTCCCGTGGGTTTCTTTTGGGCTGAAACAGGGGACCTTAAGGTTCCCTCGTTGGTTGGCCGGCCGGCGACGCAGCCGGCGTGGGGCGGCGTCGGCAGGAGGAGGTGACTCGCCGATAAGAAGAGGGCCAACCGGTGGTCGGCGGTGACCACCGGCACCGGTAATCCAAGAAAAATGGTAAAAAATGAAGATTACTTCTGCAACAAAATCCGGCGACTCCGATCGCCGGCGAGCGTGCACATCGGCACGGGAAGGAAGAGGGAGAAGAGAGGAAGGGGAGGAGGCTTACCTCCGTCGCCGGAGAAGCTTTTCTAGCGAGAATTGGACGGCACAGGGATGGTCTTCCGCGGGATTTTTCCGGCGATTGCCGCCGTTTGAGCTTAGGATTTTCGGTGGAAAGAAGAGAGGAGGGATCTCCTCCTTAAATAGGGCCGGAGGAAACTTGTTTCCGACTCCGATTAGGAGCCGGTGAACGGAGGAAGAAGACTACCTTCGGGAGTTTCTCTCTCTGTTTTCTGTTTTTTTTTTTTTTTTTTCATTTGGGCTGGCTGGGTTATCACAGTTACAATCATATATTTTATTCTCAAAATCATTATCAGTGGAAGGTCTGTAGAGAGCATCTTCCATGCAATGGTATACTGTAAGATAGGGGATTGCTTCAACAGGAGGAGGTTTATGTATTATGTCAGCTTGACTACAGAGGACATTCAACACTGCCTCTTATCATG